>NC_137053.1:58463579-58471079 GCF_032717465.1 Coenobita brevimanus
GAGAGAGAGAGATACAATCATAAGGACAAAAAAAAATTAAAAAGGTACCATCACGTAACGAAAAAAAGAAAAAAAAGAAAAGAGAAACCATGGAAAGAGAGGATAAAATATATATATATATATATAAAAAAGACAATACAAGAGAAAATACGGTATCACTGGGAAAAACTGACAGATATCGCAAAGGGAAAAACTAAAGCCGGTTAAATAAAGTAAAAAATAGTAACGTTAATCAGATGGGAGCCAGATGGGGAAAAACAAAAAAGAGAAAACTTAAACCTAGTAAGGAGGAAATATATACATAAATAAACATGTTAGTCGAAAAATTAAAAAAAAAAAAAGTATATAGAAAAAAAGGAAAAATCAGAGGAAAAATTATATGGCTAAATCTCATGCCAGGATAAAAGGAAAAATAGCTAACTAATAAAAGAAAACCAAGCAAAAAATAACACAGATAATCCAGGTAACGAGAAGAACGAAAACAATAAAGCTTAAATAAAGGCCAAAATTGTGAGACGGGAAAAAAAGAAAAATCCCCAGCTCAGCCAAGTAAAGAGGATAAAAAAAGAAAGGGGCTGAACAAAAGAGGACAAAAACGAAAAAATTCCCAACGCAAGCAAGACGAAATGGAAAAAAATTGCCAAAAATAAGTTATGATAAAATAAGAAATCCAGATAAAAAGACAAAAAGTAAGAAAAGTCAGTAAGAACGCAAAATAAAATAAGGCTAGGGAAGGAGAAAATAAAGTTAGTACAAATAAATTATTCTATATTAGCCCCTCTGGGAGTAGGTGCCCGAGGTTAGGTTTTACGTAGATCAGAACACTTTAGCTACTTGTACTCGAGAACATGACATTATTTAATTATTTATTCATCTTAATCTCCAGGAAATTATATTCATCTTAGGAGAAACTTTTCGAAATGGAATGGTTAGATGTAAACCTTCAATATCTTCCTTCAATATATGAGGTGTATCCTACGCTGAATTAAATCGTTTGGAGACAGCAGGAACATACTGAACGGATGTCATCGTGTTGAAGGGCTATGGCTAGGAGAATGACGTATACCCCTGCCCTGGTAATATTTCACTTGAAAGAAAAACCTTTATATACTTCTGGAAGATCTACGCCGCTGCACGTAAGGCATGGCCACCAATTCGACTCCATCCCAAGACTTAGCTACCAGAACAAAAAGTAAAGCAAAGTTAACAGTAGCAGTGTTCGGTGACAATACAGGTACCATATTTACAACTCTTTCGCTAAAATATTATCATCACCACGTTTCCTCTCGGTACGTAAAGGGGAAGACGCCACGAGACGCTTGCCCTCGGTGCTCATATTCATAACTTAGTTTCTGAGACTGTGGCGGGTAATTCGCCCACTGTCCTGGGATACAAGTCCATTGCACCATTCAGGTTATCACATTTGCTTCCCCTGACGTTGTTTTAGGTATTCACTTTACCTAGCAACTCACAAAGGGTGAATGGACACCCGAGTCGAGTGGCGCATCTCCATCATTTTTTTTCAAAGACAGTAGGAATAAGAATGGTGAGCACTGCTACATGGTGATAATACCGAAACCCCTTATCACCACAGAAGGAAAATACCTAAGCAGTACCTCCATTACCGTGATAAAGACAGACCCATAAAAAAACAAGCTCAGGAAGAAAAATAATGAAGAGTTATAATATTGAGCTCTCCTTATTAACAGCATAATCCAGATAAAAATACAGAAATAATATAATACGCTCCCTTCCTCTTAACAGTATAATCCACCAAAGACAAAAGAAAAACCTAAAATATTTCCTCCTCTTTAATAACGCATTTCACTAAGCTTACACCCACATTAACTCCCTCTCCCCTCCCCGCCCCTCCAACAGGTATAAAATGTGAAAGTACAGGTAGTCTCCTTATTACAGGTATGCCGCTAATTAACCACTTGTTTTACCTGGTCCCCCAACAATATACCTGGCTCGGGGTGTTTGGTTCTGTTATAGTAGGTTAGGTTAGGGTAGGGTTGAGCTGGTTACGTTAGATTATGCTGGTCAGATCACAACTGGTTAGGTTGGGTTGGGTTACATTAAGCTAGGTTGATTAGAGACACGGATTCATGAAATTTCAAGTAAGGTATAGTAAGGCACGGCTAGGTAAGGTAAGGTTAGGAAAGGTCAGGACAGGTTAGGTTAGGTTAGGTTAGGTTAGGTTTGGTTAGGTTAGGTTGGGCTGGGTCAGATTGGGTTAAGTTTTGTTTGGTTAGACTAATCTGCTCGTCAGAATAGGTTAAGTAGGGAAACATTAGGTTAGGTTAGGTTGGGTTATATCAGACTAGAATAAGCTATATTATACTGACAATATAGAATCTGTGCTCTTATTAGGGGTGTGGCACAGGTTAATGAGTTGGTATACCTGGGAAGGACTAATGACTTCGTTAATGAGAGATCAAGGTGTGTGTGGAAGAGGTTTACATGTGTGCGTCCAGTGTCTACATGGGTGGTGGTGTACGGTATTTAAGTGAATTTTAGTGTGTGTGTGTGTGTGTGTGTGTGTGTGTGTGTGTGTGTGTGTGTGTGTGTGTGTGTGTGTGTGTGTGTGTGTGTGTGTGTGTGTGCAGAAATAGGTTTCCATTGGTGGAGTACATGGAAGTTCATAATAATTATAATGATAATATTAATAATAATAATAATAATAATAATAATAATAAAATAACATGACTATCGATTCACTGAGTGTTACTTCAGAATAGTTATGAAAATGACATTTCAGTTGCACACAGATGACGGTACATGTGCGTGAAATATGTCTACACGTTTGGCGGTGTACATGGAGGGGCTCACGGATTACGGCATGTGTGCGTGGGAAAAGTCTACACAGGTGTTGGTGCCCGTGGAAAAGATCTACATAGGTGGTGGTGCACACAGGAACGCTCACAAAATACGGTATGTGTGCGTAAAAAGTGTACACAAATGGCGGTGGTGTACATGGGGACACACAAGGAATACAATGTGCGTGAAAATGTGCACATGGATGGTGGCGGTGTACACGGGGAACGCTCACTAATTACGGTATGCGTATCTAGAAAATGTGTACATGGGGACGCTCCCGGATTACGGTAAGTGTATGTGAAAAAAGTGTACACAGATGGTGGTGGTGTACTGGGTGGTGCACACAGATTACTAAATGTGTGCAAGAAAAAAGTTTACATGGATGGTAATGGTGTACAGATAACGATATACAGTACACACACCTCATTAACACAACTGGTACAAACAATAGTAACAAAATAATAATAATAATAACGTCCAAAAATAACATTAAAAAAAGCCCCCAAAGAAACACGTATCCAATAAGTGACGAGAGAGAGAGAGAGAGAGAGAGAGAGAGAGAGAGAGATACAATATACAGCAGTGAACAATATCTCTGGTCCTCAACGTATCACATCGTGGCAAAAAATATACACCCAGAGGTACAGTGATGTGCAAAAGTTCATCTACACTTCTCCGTGACAATGGAGGGTGTCAGAATTAATCATTTTTAAGTGACGGTAATATGAAGTACGCAACATAAAAGAGTATCAGAAGGAAGGATATTCGCTTGCCTTTTCAGGAGAAATATGGAAGGCCAGGTACAGTGTTCTCAGAGGCTCGTCGACTAATTTTTGCTCATGGCTGTTGCTAAATTACATATCACCATTGGTCAAAATCTAGAACACGTGTAATACAGGTAAATCATACTATAAAAAACAGATATAACCTCACAGGAACAATAATATACGTAAACACACACACACACACACACACACACACACACACACACACACACACACACACACAAATAGCACCTTCTCATATCTACGGCACACACAAACATTTCAACATCACAAGGTCTATGGCACACACAAACACAGCTCTCACTGTTCTATATCCTTGGCAGAAGCACAAACCATACCATACATAAGAAGTTTACAACACACACACACACACACACACACACACACACACACACACACACACACACACACATCTCAAATCATCCACACACACAAAAATCACGCAACGTAAAATCTATGGCACACATGCACAAACTAACTGAGCGTGTCAACAAATGAAGCGTGCCAAAACAGAGTGAACAGCGTGGCTAACACATGAGAAAGCACAGGGAGAGCACAGATTTAGCACACTGGCACACGAGCACAAAGATGTACAAAGATCAACGTGGAACAGAATTAGCTTTTGTTCATGTGTGTAGGGGAATGGGTTAGGTGTGGTGTGTGTGTGTGTGTGTGTGTGTGTGTGTGTGTGTGTGTGTGTGTGTGTGTGTGTGTGTGTGTAAGGGCATGGGAGTGTATGAGTAAGCAATCTCCGGTCATGTGAGTGTGTACGAGTGTGTACGTGTGTGCGTGTGTGCGCGCGGGCGGCTAATAAAGTGATGTGTTGTCTCATATCTCGTCCCTCCAAACATTCACCTCCTCTCAACACACACACACACACACACACACACACACACACACACACACGCACACACACACACACATCTCTCTCTCTCTCTCTCTCTCTCCCCTCGTTTTCCTTCTCTGTTTTGTTTTTCTATAATCCTTTTGCTCTATTAAATTTTTGTCAACTCTTTTCTGCTTTCTCTTCTCCCTTAATTTTTATATTATTTTTCTCTTGCTCTGTTTTTATTCCTCTTCCATATTTTTCTTTTTTCGCTAAATTATTTTACGCTTCACCCCCTTGCTCCATTTTCTTTTTTCTCTTGCTATTTACTTCTCCCTCCCCGATTTTCTTTTTTCCCTAGCTCTAGTCTTCACTTTTTATCACTCGGCTAATTATTCCTTTCTTGCTTTGTCATTTCTGTTCCCCTCCCTTGTTTTATTATCTTTATTTTTACCTCCATTTTCCTCCCTTTCTCTATTTACCTTCCTCTCTTCATATTTTTATTTATTTCCAGTTTCATAAAAATTTAGAAAAATGAAAAAAAAAATGTTCTACATCTTACTAACTCAGTGAATCGCATCTAGTAACCCCTTGTTTGATGTACAGACTCTTCCGTATTGGGTTGTGGCCAATTCCTAATAAGGTATGGCCATGTGCTGAGAATGGAGAATTAGAGACTGACTCGGAGTGTGTGTGTGAGGTGGAGTGGGAGAGAGGAAGGGGAGACCGAGGATGAGGTGCATTGGGGAGGGGGGCCAGGGAGAGTCTGAGGATGAGGTGGAGAGGGGTGAGGGAGACCGAGGATGAGGTATTTGAATGGGGATGGTGTGACCTAAGGGAAGGACAACCTGATGACGGAGGAGTGGCATGGAGGTCAGCAGTTCCTGGCCACCCTCTCCGGAATTAAAGCGTCCGGTTATATTCCAGACGATTTCATTCAACTTGGGGAAGATGCCTTTCAATGAGAGGGTTGTTCAAGGGTATAATCAGTTCAAAAAGCCTCTCCTAAGCTTAATTAAATCGTCTGGTGGGGGCAAGAAAAAAAAAAAAATCATCGGTTTACAGGGGTTAGCACAGTAGGAGGCAGGGCACCCTTTAGGCATTATATTTCAGCAGCCGCCAGATATTACTAAGCTGAGAGAGATCCCTACCCCCTACAGAGTTGAGGAGTAAATACCGTGTGTCAATTTTATATTTTACACAAGATATAAATGCTGACAAACATTGAAATGCAGTAACAACTTCCGCCAACTCCACAAAAATAACTATAAATGTATAAATATCTAACAGGAAATTACAAAATGACTAAATATATCAATAACTAAAATGATATAAGAGGAAACAACACACAGAAAAAATGAAAATACAAAAACTAAACTAAAAATACATAAACATCTTAGAAGCAAAAACTAACAAAAAAAATACCCACTACCCACTACACCTGAACAATTAAGCCATCTCCGGGAAGTAAACATGAGTGCCAACACCTCGACCTGACGCGACAAAATCAAGGCAGAAGTGAGTGAGGAAATGCCAGGCCAATGACAAAATATCTCAGGCATCCCTTAAACAAATTCGGGAGCTGAGTGATGAGAGGGAGGGAAGGAGGGGAGGAGGAAAGGCGGGGAGTGAAGGGGAGGAAAGTGAAGTAGGAAGGGAGGAGAGGGGGCAAGGACAGAGCAAGGGGAGGCAAGTGGGTGAGAGAAGAGAGGAAAGAGAGGGAGATCGAACGTGGGAAAGGGTGAGAGAGGAAAGGAAATGGAGAGGGAGTAGAGGAAAGTGGGGCAGGGCTAAATATGGGAGAAAGGTTGGGAAGAGACGGGGAGTGAGTGGGATAGAATCTATCTATTTAACGTTCTATCTACCTTCCAAGCTACAAGTATCTGTCCAGCTTTACCTCAAATGAAATGGATACATAAAACTGACAGGGATATTTAGTTTTTCTTTAGTTTATGGATATCAGCATATCTATAAATCACGTGCAGCAAAATTTATATATATATATATATATATATATATATATATATATATATATATATATATATATATATATATATACACACACACACACACACACACACACAAGGAACCAATAACTGCATCTTCATGCACTCCGCTGCTAGTAACTTATTCTCAGTTTAATTCATACCATTTTCACAACCCCTCTATTGCCTTCCGTTTAGTCTAGACTCAGTTCATTAAAATATTCCCGCCTACACTAAGCGTTCTCATCTTCCAAACAAACTGGTCGTGAAGAACCCTATCAAAGGCTTTGCTTAAGTCAGGGTAAATAATGTCATGTGTTTTATCATTATCTACCGCCTCATACACTTCAGGCAGAATGCAAATAATTGTTTGGGACAGACTCAAGCTTTCTTGAATCCATGCTGTTTGTTTGTCAGCCTAAACTTGTCAAAAATTTTATTTACTAAGTTCGGCCCATCACGAGAGAGAGAGAGAGAGAGAGAGAGAGAGAGAGAGAGAGAGAGAGAGAGACCCACACATATCCACACGACCAAAAGTAACAATAAATTAGCCGAGGATTAACGTGTAAAAAGGCAGTAACAAATAAAGATGACAGACAGACAGACAGACAGACGGACAAGCAGAGAGGGCGGAACGGGGCAACTGCACGCACGGACGGGGAGAGGGGAGGAAGGAGGGGGAGGGAGGAGGAAGGTAGAGAGGAAGGGAAGGAAGGAGGGGGGAAGGGAGAGAGGGGGGGAAGGGAGAGAGGGGGGGAAGGGAGAGAGGAGAGGAAGGGAGAGAGGAGGGGAAAGGAGAGAGGAGGGGAAGGGAGAGGAGGGAGAGCCGAGAAGCAGCGTAAGGAGAATGCGGGTGGGAGGAAAGGGAGGAAGCGTACGGAGACTAGGAGAGAGAAGAGGGGGAAATAAGGAATGGGGCGACTGGAAGATAAGAGAGGGGAGGGGAGGGGAGGGGAGGGGGGGAGGAGAAGGCTGAAAATGGAGAATGGGGGGAGGTAGGGGAGAGGGGAAAGGAAAGAACAGGGGGAAAGGACGAGGAATAAGGAGAGGGGGGGAGATAAGACAGTCAGAAAGATGGAGGGGG
>NC_137053.1:58476079-58508579 GCF_032717465.1 Coenobita brevimanus
AAGAGCAGTAACATGAACAATAACAGTAGCAATAAAAACGCAAGTAGCAGTAAGAGCACCAAACAAGAGCAGTAACAAGTCTAGTAAGAGTAACAGTAGCAATAACAAGCCCAGTAACAGTAGGGCGAGGTGAAACAAAGAAACAATGGCTGAATTATCATGGAGGACTGGCGGCTTGAAGAGACTTAATAACAGAGTACCCGAAGTAAATGAGCAGCAGTAACAGGGGCAATAAAAGAGAGAAAAAAGAAAATGAAGAAAAACTAGTGGAAATAAGGGAAAAGAAACAGGGGTAAACTGAGGTAACTATAGCTCTATGTCCTGAACGTACCTTGAGAAGTTAAGGAGCTGCTTGCAAGCCTAGTGGATGTAATAGGAATACAAGACATTTCAAAGAGAAGAATTTGATAAAGGAACAAAGTGAAAATTCATCTATTAAGAGGGCTTTGTTGATGTTAACAAGAGAACAAGAAATATATTACATATGGAACAAAAATACGCAAATACAGTAGCACAAAATGAAATGAGCAAAAAATGAAGCAGTAACAGCAGCTGCCTTAGATTTTAAAACATAGAAAAAAAAAAAAAATGGTGACATGTAGAGGTGTATGGTATGTAGGAGGACTACTGGGCCTTAAGAGCAGGCTGTGAAGCCTATGCCCAGAGTCGGACACACACACACACACACACACACACACACACACACACACACACACACACACACACACACACACACACGAAAAAAGGAACAGTAAATGGAAAGTGGGACAGAAAGGTTAGATTAATTGTCTGAAAACATATCAAAAAGAAGAAAAACTGCAACAAGTAAATCAAATCCAACGCGTATCAAACAGGGCTAGGCCGTACAAAAATAAAAGGGGGGGGGAGGGGGAGGAAACAGAAGTGATATACTGGTGCTGAAGGAACAAGGTGAAGAACCATGATAAACTACAGGAAAGTGTTAAAAGGAGAAGCAGTTATGAAAAGATGTCACATACAAATGAAACGATACTGTAACATATTGAAATATTAAATGGTTTCTGACAGTTTATCACCAACATACAGCCTCTTTTTTCAAACCCGCAGGTGGGATGAGGTAAGGTCCAGAATGCTGAAGGAGAAAGAAAATATGGAAGTTGGAGAGGTAATCAACAGCATACCCTGTGATAAGGGCTACACACTCATCCACACACTATTCAATCCCTCAGAATCCTGGCTCCACCTCAGAAGCATACCTTCCACAAGTAGATATACAACTATCGAACAGAGCTAATCCGCCAACTGTCAAACTAAAATGAAAAGGATAAAAATAAATAAATAAATAACACAGATGACTAAGACTGGACAGAGGCAATGAAGGAGAGCAAAACGTACTAAAATCTCATTAAGGAAAAACAAAGCAAAAAAGGAGATGACAACAACGAAAACGAGCAACAAGAAGGGGGAAAGACAAATGAAAAATACTAAAAGAATAATGAGTAAGATAAAAAAAAATCAAGAAAAAACACACAAAAAAGGACATTAACAAGGAGAAACACAAAAGAGGACAAAAGGAGCTGTTGCGTAAAAAGTGAAAGAAAAATGACGCAAGCAACCAATAAGATCTGAAAAAGAGCAAGAGATTAAGGGAATAATAAATACTGTAAAAATTATGAGAGAGAACAAAAATAAACAAGATGACAAACTGAAAAAGATGAAACAAAAGATGATGGGAAAAATGACGGGGAGAGAGAGAGAGAGAGAGAGAGAGAGAGAGAGAGAGAGAGAGATGACACCGGAAAAGGCTATTATCTTCTTTATCAGGTCTATCATAATTTGTCCCATTATCGTAAATACACCCGCCCGCTTCCCACCTCCACATACCACCTCCTCCATTCATCCACCTCATCCACTAGCTTGTTCTTCATCTGTCCACCTTTTCGTTCATATTTTCTCCACCTCCACCTCCTCCATCATTCATCCATTAGCTTGTTCTTCGTCTATCCCCCTTTTCGTTCATTTTTTCCTCGCCTCCACCTCTTCCATCATTCACCCACGTCGTCAACTCTCTTGTTCTCCATCTACTGCCTCATTCATTCTTCCTCCACCTATTACCTTCTATTACTACCTCCTTCACCTCCATCTGTTCCACTATCACTGTCTTCGTCTACTCACTCCTTTATTTTCTTCCGTCCACCATCATTCATCCCTATCGTCTAGTCCTTAATATTTTTTTTTCTCATCCTTATTCGTTCAGTCATTTTCCTCAGTACTTCATCTTTTTTGCTCTTCATCCCTTCACGTGTTCATTTCCTTCATTCAGTCCTTCATTCATTTTCTTCTGTACATTTGAAATCCAACAATCTACTCATAACATATCCATCGGCACTAATACTTATCCAAATTTACTCATTCTTACTCACTGTTCATCATTCAGTTACCCCGTATCTTTAAAAACTCATCCGCTTCCATCCATCCACACTTTGCAGTTTAATGTCTATCCATGACTCATCCCTTGGCACACCTATTCATTCTAATTTACTCATTCTTCCTCGTTAGTCGTCATTCCGTTCCCGGTGTCTCTAAAAACTCATTCATCAGTCACTCAACTTGACAGACGCTTCCTTTCACCCAGTATTTGTCATCATCAAAGTCAAGTACACCTACACCCCTACTCCCATACACCAACCATCCAAAACACTCACTCAGTTCCCCATCCACACACCCACATACCCAGTCCCATCATTCACACACACACACACACACACACACTCCATCATCCACACCACCCTCACACAACATCACAACATCATACGCACACACACTCCATTATCCACACACCTCTCACACAACATCATACACACACACATATATCCACATCTTCACCCACTCCTTCCTTGATATAAGAGTATTTCCCCTCACACCCTACCTTCACCCTCACCCTGCATCACACACATCCTCACTCACACTCCATCACCACAAACCACACTTCTTAATCATTTTTTTTCTCTCTAAATAACCCCATACTCACTCTCACCCACACCCCTCACCCCACACCACCCTCACCCACACTCCTCACATTTTCTTTCACCCTATGTACCCATCACCCTGACCGCCCTTACACTCCTCTCCTTACACCCTCCCCAAGATCCAATCACCACATCTTCCTTCCATTTCCACTCTTATCCCTCCCCCATTACCACCATCTTCCACTCTCTCCTCAATCCCAACCTCCCTCAGTTCTTCCCCACCTTCCTCTCCCATCCCATCCTCGCATATACTTCAATTCACCCTCTCAATTTTTTTTTTTTTTCACACACAAGTACTCTTACACCCCCTCACCTCCTACACCCACCTTACACCTCATCTCGCCTCCAACTTCCACTCCATCCATGCCTTACTCCACCTTCTCGTCATCCCACTCCCATCTTTCATTCCACCCAAGATTATCTTTCAATCATCATCTTTCATCTTCACTATCATCATATTCTTCCATCAGCTCCACACCTCTACTTTCCACTGGTCTCCCCACCTCTCGCCCCGACTTCTCACTCAACACAAGCCCCACCTTTCATCATCATTTTTCAACAGTTTCCCAATCCATCACACTTTCATCTTCACTCCCCTCCACCTTCCCCCTTCCACTCTACCCTCCTTCATCCCTCGTCAACTTCCCACCCCTCCCCACCTCCACTTTCCACCCATCCATATCCCCCACCTCCGACTCCACACAATATTACCAACACTTTCTATCATCATCATGTCGCCAACTTTCCACTCGTCCACATCTTCATTTCCACTCCCCTCCACCTCCAGCCCACCGTCTGACTTACACTACAACCACTTTCCACTCACTTCCATCTTCACTCCAACCTTCCACTCCCCTTTCCCTCTATTCCCACTCCACCTCCCCTCCGCCCACACCTCACATTCTCTCCACCATCATCTCTCACCGGCTATCCGCCCTCTCCACTCACCCACGTATACACGAGATTTCCATCTCTCTCTCTCTCTCTCTCTCTAAAGTCGGTTTGTTTTCATCTGACGCAACTGAGCCACTCCCACAATTTACTTCTCTCATACCTGCGTGAAATGCGATTAGTCATGTTATGAGGCCAGAATGAGTCTCCTTGGTTACCAGTCACTCGTCCTTAATCTGACTACACTTGGCCACCATCTGAGATAAAAGGAGTTAAGGACCTTTGTCAAGCTAGAACAAACGCGCTTGGCCTACCTACTGTAAACCACTCCCCCTTTCCCTCTCCTTCTCAATCCACTCAATCCCTCTCTACCTACCTACTCATCTATATCCCTCCCCCCTCCTCTTCTCATCCCCCTCCACTTCCCCAACCCACTCAATCCTTCTCCATCTACCTACCAATACTCCTCCCCAATCACGATCTCTCAATACTTATCCGCCTACACTCCCTTCCCCTCCTCTTCCCCTCCTCCTCTCCCTCCTCAACCCACTCAATCCTTCTCCATCTACCTACCAATACCCCTCCCTCCTCCTCCTCCTCCTCCCCCACCATGACCCAGCCCAATCACAAACGTATTATCCTTTGATTCAAGTCCCCGCCCACCCGTATCCTCAGATTCCACTCATTCACCAACACCTTAACCCAACTTCCATTCTCTATACGCTCAAGGACGTCTCTCTCTCTCTCTCTCTCTCTCTCTCTCTCTCTCTCTCTCTCTCTCTCTCTCTCTCTTTCCACCTACCTACCCACCTTCTCCTAACACCCGCCCAACACAAATCAACCCTCACTTCTTATCAAACTCTCTCTGTTCCCCGCTAACCAGCCATTTTTCTCTCCTCTTCTATTTCCCCAACACCTTCCCCTCCTGTGCCCAATATTTAATCACACATCCACCCTACTTGCCCCTCCTCATTTCCCTTTTCCCATTTCCCCAACATCTCCCTTCCTATTCAATACTCATCCACCCACCTCTCACCCTTCCCCCATCCCACTCTCTTTTCCATTCTCCTATCCCTCCATGGCCACTGATTATCTGCCAATTTGTCATGGATTCACCACTCCCCCTTTCCTTTGCCAGTCCCCATCCATCTATCCACTTCTCACCTATTCCCCACCTTTCCGCCCTTCCCTCTCTTCCATTCTGCCAACATTCTTCCTCCTACCCACTCAACTAACCACTTTTCACCCATTATCCTTCCATTCACATCCTCTCCCCTCTCCGCTTCCCTATTCTTTTCTCCCAACCTCTTTCCTCCCCACTCATCACCCACCCACTCCGTTTACCTTACCAAATCCATTCTCCTCTCCCATCCGTCTCCTACCCTCTTCTCCCCTCTCCCATCCGTCTCCTACCCTCTTCTCTCCTTTCCCAACCCAATCCAACCCTCTTCTCCCCCCTCCCATCCCTCTCCTCTCCCCTTTCCCTCTCGCATTCCCCAGTATCTCCAATCCCACCCATCACCCACACACACTCCCCATCCACCCACCCTCCTCTCCCTTCCCCGGCTTGACAATAAACAACTCAGTATTAACAAAAGGCCAACGTATGCAAATAAGGCTCATTATACAAAAACAATGGGGGGCATTATAAGCTTAAGGCGTGGCAGCATTGATATAGCACCCGAGGGAAGGTGGAATAAAGACAGAAAGAAGGGCAGGAAGAAATGAGATTAATAAATGAGGAGAATGTAATGAAGAAAATTAGTAATAAGAAGGGAGTAACAGACAAAGAAATAAGTATATAAAAATTAAAGAAGGTGCAGGAAGAAATAAGATAAATAAGAGGGAATATATTAAAGATAATGATTAATAAGAAGTGAATAATAGATACGTACGGAGCAAAGATGAGTAAATAACATACAAGGGAAGCAGGAAGAATTAGATTAACAGAAGATAAGAACACAGTAAAAATGGGTAATAAAACGTAAATAACACACAGGTAAGGAGCAGAGATATAGTATTTAAGACAAAGGGGAAGCAGACATAAGCTAGTTATTACAAGAGTATATACTAGAAAGGCGGTTATAAAGAACGAAAATAATGCCGGCAAGAAACAATTAGATAGAATATATGAGTCACAAAGGGAATACGAAGAAAAACAAAATAACAGAGACGCACAACATTACAAGATATAAGTACAGGGGCACTCAGTGGAGCGCATCGCCTGACATGGGCAAAGCAAATTTCCTAACTACTCTTCATAATGGGTTAGGTTTCCTCTTCACTGATTAGGGTTTCACATTTTTTTTTTCCCGATCCAGAATCTTTATTACGATCCGGATTGGGCCCCAAAGTTAATCGATTGTCCCCCGGAACATGGGACATCTACCCACCAAATTTAGTCCAAATCTCTCAAAGTTTTTCAGCAAATCCTGCAAACATACATGCTAACAAATAAACAAACAAGCAAACAGGAGTGAAAACATACTCTCCTTGTCGAAGAGAAAAAAAGAAAGGGGAGAGGAAAAAAATATATATATGCGTAATAAGAGAAATGAGTAACATAACGACAAAGGGAGAATAAACTGAGGTAGAGACAATACAGTGGAACAAAGAAGCTGAGGGAACAAGAGAAACGGGATATCAAGAGATGCGATAGTAACGGAAGCACAGGAAAAACACACACACACACACACACACACACACACACACACACGACATATAAAAACAACAAAGCGGAAGCTGTCGAAACACTGCAATGAAACCGTGGAGAAACCCCCCCCCAAAAAAAAAAAAAAAATCGAAACATCACACCGAAACAAGGAAGCACCAGAATAAACCAAGAGAGAGAAATTGACGAACAGATAAAAATAAATACTAGAAAAAAGTAGTTAAAAAGGCGAACATCTAAAGAATTAAAAAATAAAAAAATGAGGAGGAGGACTTGACAAAAACAGAAATAAAATCAGAGCAAAAAATGATGATAAAAAAATACCAATAAATAATGAATAAAAAAAAAAAGATAGCGAGAAAGACGACTTAACGCATGGATAGAAAATTTAATAAAGAGCCAAAAAAAGTTGAAAAAAAAAATCTACAATATAAAGATAAAAATAATGAGAAAAAGGACTTAATGAATAGATAAAGTCTAAAATCTATACATAAAAAGACGAACATCTAAAGAATAAAGATATAAAAAAAGATAATAATAAAGATGAATTAACGAACCAATAAGGAGAAAATAGTGGACATAACACCTAAACAATAAAGATAAAAAAGATAGTAATGTAAACAAAGAGGTAAGAGTTAATGATATTGATAACCCGGAAGTTTTATGGGTCTAGATAAGAAAATTGTACTGCACATAAATTCTGCCCATTAAAACTTATCTCCATTAACCTCGGCGTTGCTATGGCCTTCACTGTCTGTCCATCTGTCTGTCTCATCTACCTAGCTATCTATCTGTCTGTCCGTTTGTCTGTCTTATCTATATAGCTATCTATCTGTTTCTATGGCTATCTGTTTGTCTGTCTAAATATGTAACTACTGCCAGAATCTAATAATCCTGTCGTTGCAATGGACTCACCTGTTTTATCTATCTATCTACCTATCTATACTTATCTATCTACTGCTACAATTCATTACCTCCGCCGTTGCGATGGACTTCAGCAATCTATCTATCAGTCTATCTATTTATAATTTGTCTTATTTTCATTAACCGTCTCTCTCTCTCTCTCTCTCTCTGTCTTACCTCCATTAACTGTCGGGCTGTTATGGACTCACCTATGTCTACAGAATCCATCGATGTAGCCTATCTATTAGTCTATCTATCCATGGACAGATATATGGATAGAGCCCGAATCTATCCACATATCTATTGCCGTATGCCGCATGCTGTGAAGGATGGCCTCGACTAGAGAACCACGAGGCGCTTGTCCCTACTCAGTAAGGACCCTTCTCACGACACACCACCCTCCCTCACATACTTTCTCTCTCTCTCTCTCTCTCATATACTCTCCTAGTCAACCTCTCACTCTCTTTTCCCTCCAAACAGCCAAACTACTGTGTGTGTGTGTGTGTGTGTGTGTGTGTGTGTGTGTGTGTGTGTGTGTGTGTGTGTGTGTGTGTGTGTGTGTGTGTGTGTGTGTGTGTGTGTGTGTGTGCGCGCGCGCGCGCGCGCCCAATTTATAAGGACGCACTAAGGTATTTAATTTGAGCTATTTTACTTAAATAAAAAAAAGCAGTCAACATGGTCACATTAAGATTTATTATTCTAACACCGCACGATTTTCCTTAGATTAAAAAAAAAAAAGCAATAAAGAAGTTGAGAATTACCTGTACTATTGCAACCCCAATCAGGGGCCTCGATTTGTCTGCAAATGTAGGGGGACACAATCGGCGCCATACTACTTTGTGTGCACCGCAGGGGAGGTGTGGGGGGAGGTCCGGGGGTGCGTAGCCTCCCGGGCACCGGCGGAGCATTTTTGTAATGTGAAGGTATATGTATGTACAATACAAGCACAACATTCTATTGTAGTAGAGTCTAGAGAAAAGGCTATCTTTTAATCACTGTTTCCCATTGTGTGGGAAAATTACATCAATATTGAAAAAAAAAAAAAAAAAAAGTTTCTAGGGTGTACTATGAAAGATAAAGACGACGAACAGGTAGCCTAGCCCTGTAACCACCAGAAGGCAATACAATACAATGCAATTCAAAGATAATCTACTAAAAACGAGCATACACTCACTCATGATAGTGATACTACCTAAGTTAACATTTGTACAGTCGGCATCAAAAGTCTTGTCGCCTCTCCTGCCTCTCTCTCTCCCCGGGTTTTGAAAATCCTTGTGCTGGACCAGCAGCAAAGGACTCTTATGACACTGATCTGAGGCCAAATGAAGTCAGAAATGTCGGTGGCTGCGGGTTCGCCACTGAATTTCAAAGTGGACGGAGAGACGAACAGAAGAGGCGACAGGATTTTTGAAGGTGACTGTACATTGTTTAATAATTCAAGTCACTGACTTCGCACGACTGCACACTCAGAATTTCCCAAATACATGGGATCTAGCATCAACCCCTCTGATGAACTCCATTGCTATCTCCTCACATGACAATACCCAGAGAGTGTCTCTATGAACGTAACAGCAAACACGGTTGAGACGTTGTTGACTCATGGTAGACCTTCGACAGGTCTAGAGCTGACGTAGAGAACTGAAGTAACGTTCAGCCTCACATGAGCTTGCCGGAGATAATAGTAGTAATTTCACAAGACGTTCAACTGCAAGGTAAATACGTCTGGCTGCAGGGTCCATGTCACTGAGGTGTTTCCTGTGTTCCTCCAATGTTGAGGCTTCGTAATGTCTGTAAAGCTGGAATCCAGACTCAGAGGAGATTCATCAACCTCGGGATACTTCCGAACAGCATCTGTGTTCACATCGCCAGTAAACAATATGTTTTTCATATCACCTGAACTGTACTGTACTGTATAGAAAGGATTTTTCCATTAAGGAAAAAAAAAAAAAAAAAACGGCGTAACGCTATTCATCCAGAAAATTTTCACCTACAAAAGTGTGTGTGTGGGGGGGAGATACTCTGTCCCCCAGGCTCCAAAAAGTGGGGGGGACACGTCCCCCTGTCCCCCAACCAAACGAGGCCCCTGACCCCAATAGAAACACACCTAAGTATTTCAATCAAGCTAATAAGTCAATTCTGTAAACCTAAATAACAAGTAAATACTAAATAAATAAATAATAAAATAAATAAATAAATAAATAAATACAAGACGGCAAGAGCACAAAAAATATTTTATGTAACCATTTCATTGCCTTTTAGTTACTTTATTTTTAGTTATTTCTAAGCAATTCTATTAAGCTTAGAGGTAATATTTCTTAGTGGAGTTAGAATATGTCCACCAACCCTTTCACTACGAGGCCTTCCCTACCTTGAATACAAAGGGAGGTCACTGTACTCCAGGTGTGAAATAAGAGACGGAAGTAAAAATCCCAGGTAATGACAGGTGTAAGGGGAGGATTAATATTCAAAGTACAATGGGTGGAAGTGGATTATTACCGGAGAGGATCGCGATGGAGATGAACCAGAACGGGAGATGATGGTAAGGGAAATAGATTAAATTATGTTTACTGTTTCCATCATCATCATTAGCATCAGAATTCCACTCATTATCATCATCATTTACCATTCTCTCTCTCTCTCTCTCTCTCTATTTCTTTCTCTTTGTGTGTGTATGTGTGTGTGTGCGTGTGTGTTTGTTTGTTTGTTGTCTCTTGTTGCCTTCCTGCATGCTTTTGTCTCTCTCTTCTGCATGCTATTGTTTTTCTACTATCTTATTTTTCTTTGTTCATTCTTCCATTGTGTTCTCTATCATGTTCTTTTGTACGGTTCCTGTTATCATAAAGAACAGAAGGTGCATTGTGTAGTGAGAGAGAGAGAGAGAGAGAGAGAGAGAGAGAGAGAGAGAGAGAGAGAGATTCTTGTCACGTCACTTTATTGTTTCTCCTCATCTTGCAGATTCTCTTGTCTCTTTCTCTTTGCCGCTGTGATGCATAATTCTGTGTGTGTGTGTGTGTGTGTGTGTGTGTGTGTGTGTGTGTGTGTGTGTGTGTGTGTGTGTGTGTGTGTGTTGCTGTCTTTCTCTTATGCAGGCCATTGTTTTTTCTACTGTCTTATTTTTCTTTGTTCATTCTTCCATTGTTTTTTTTTGCCATGTTCTTTTGTACAATTCCTGTTTTATTATAAAGAACATGAGGTGCATTGTGGAGAGAGAGAGAGAGAGAGAGAGAGAGAATTATTGTCACGTCACTTTCATGTTTCTCCTGGTCTTACAGATTCTCTTCTGTCTCGTTCTCTTTGCCGCAGTGATGCATAATTCTCTCTCTCTCTCTCTCTCTCTCTCTCTCTCTCTCTCTCTGTCACACACACAAACAACCCCCCCACACACACAAGCATCCCTCATACACACCCACTCTCTTCACACCGGTAGCTATCTATCTATCCGTCCATCTATCCACCCGCCTGTTTTCCCCTCACTCCCGCCGCGCCTGGGTGTGGCAATTGACCCTTTCCCTCACTCCAAAGGGCTCGGGATTCGTAGCTCCGGAACCCGCGCCGAATCGATGGGGGACTCAATTGTTATGGCCCTACTTAACTGAGTCCTGCTTTGTTATTACCGTGTTTTATTGTGATGCTTTATTACCTTGCTGCACAACCTGAGAGAGAGAGAGAGAGAGAGAGAGAGAGAGAGAGAGAGATGAATCGTTCCGGTAGACTAGAGGGAATATGTAAGACTAAGAGAAATATTAAAGTGACGTGAGAAGACTCTCTCTCTCTCTCTCTCTCTCTCTCATACTGCTGTACACTGCCAATTTTTAATGGTAATTATAAAATGATGATGACGATGATGATAACAACGACGATGATGATTAGAACGATGATGACGAAAATATGATGACGACCATGATGATGATGATGATGTTGAACACTAATATGTACATCCATCCATCATCCAATCCTACATTGCTCCATGAGGAGCGTAGGAGCCCGAGGCTAGGCAGCTGGTCCCAAGATTTAAGATGAGAGTGACCAGCCTCACTCATCCCCGAGTGGCACTACATGAGCAATCAACCTCAACCATCCCTTGGATACAAACCTTCACCGGCTCAATCCGATTTGTGTGCAATAATTACCCACTAAACCACCAGGCGCCAAAATTTGGTTATATGGTTACCACCCAGCATAGTAAATGGTTTCCTGGTGTACAGGAAACCATTTGGCTTGTCACTCAGTGTAGAGTCACCCACAGGCAGAAGGAAGAGGAAAGAATGAAGGAAAGAAAGACAGAAGAGTGTATAGTCACCCGTAGGCAGAAGGACAAGGAAAGAATGAAGGAAAGGAAGACAGAAGAGGATGGAAGAGAAGAAGGATGGAATGTCAAAAATAAATCGTTATTGCGGCTGTACTAAAATGCAACAAAGGACGAGTAATTTAGAAATACATATCTACTGTATATTGATGCCCACTATCATTATTATTTTTAAATAATAATAATAATAATAAAAATAATAAATTATTATTATTATTATTATTATTACCCTTTTTTACTCATTCCGCCACCGCTCTCTAAACACTAACACAGAACCCCTGTAGTGCGATTACACCTATTTGTATTATATTCTTGCCACTGTTAAACAATCTTAGTACTTAAAGACGGGGGTAATATTGAACATAAACCATATCAGTATCATTATACAGCTTATGTCTTACTCTTGCTAACACCAAGGGATTGCGTTCTGCTTAACCCCTCCTAAGTTCCAAGGGTTTAGAAACAATTAAATGAAGACCCAGACCAGCATTTTCGTCTGTTATGAAAGCTCCCTAACACCTCTTCCTGAGCGATTCATTTAGCTTATTACACCTATCCTCTTCTATATTAAATCATTCGAATATCGCCTTGCATTTCATAAATAACGTACAAAATTATATTCGCCGTCCGTATCCAAAAATAAATCGCTAAGGAAGAGGTGTTGAGCAGCCTTCTCAAGCGACGAGAATACGGGTTCTATATAGATGCGGGATAATAAGGGGCCTCGCTAGAGTGAAGAACCTTGCGTGTGAAAATCCACGGGGCGTTAAGTGAAGTACCATAGGGGAATCCGATAGCGTCAACCACCTGGCATGTGAAAATCCTTAGGGTGTGACTGACCGACAGGACCGCTCTTGGACATACTCACGGATCTAAAAATGGTATACAGTCAACCTTCTCTCTCTCTCTCTCTCTCTCTCTCTCTCTCTCTCTCTCTCTCTCCTCTCTCTCTCTCTCTCTCTCTCTCTCTCTCTCTCTCTCTCTCTCTCTCTCTCCTCAATGCAACAATGCACTTCCTGATCTTCATAACAAACAGGAAGAGTACAAAAGAGCATAGCATGAAAACAATGAAATAATGAACAAAGAGAAATTACAAATACAATGGTCAACAGGACAAGGGGAGAGAGAGAGAGAGAGAGAGAGAGAGAGAGAGAGAGAGAGAGAGAGAGAGAGAGACTAACAGATGGAGGGAGGGAGGAATGAAAGAAACAGGAAGAGAGAGGGAATGAGGAAGTAAAAGCATTAATTGGGAAGGAGCAATGTGTGTGTGTGTGTGTGTGTGTGTGTGTGTGTGTGTGTGTGTGTGTGTGTGTGTGTGTGTGTGTGTGTGTGTGTGAGAGAGAGAGAGAGAGAGAGAGAGAGAAGCAGCTGCGTGGCCAAGGAGGAAGTAACTCATAGAAAGTGAAAGCTGAACTGGAGCAGGCCGGGGGGGGGGGATAGGGCAAGGAGAGGAGGGGAGAGAGAGAGAGAGAGAGAGAGAGAGAGAGAGAGAGAGAGAGAGAATGTATAAAATGAACGACCAACGAGGAAGAAAAAGAAAAAGAAAAAGGCAAACAAAATGACAAAGAAAATGGCAGAGAGAAAAACCAAAGTGAATACGACTGAAGAAAAGAAAATCACTACACGAAAAGACATGAAAAAAAAGAGGAAAAGATATAGAACGACAGGAAAAATAGAATAAAGAATTAGAATCCAGTGAAAGAAGAAAACGGGGCACAGATATGAAGGCAAAAAGACAGGAAATAATAAAAAAACAGTAGAAAAATAAGACTAAAGGATGTAGACGTAAATAAAGGAGTAATAAAAAAAGTATGGAGACAAATGAAACTAGAAAGAAGGAAAAAAAGAAAAGGAAGAGTAAAAGAGAAAATAAGTAAAGCAGCGAGTGGGGAAAGGGTGAAAGACCTTTGAAGATTACAATGGAGGAATGGATAGGAATAAAGAGAGGCTGCAAGGTGGGTGGAAAAGGGGGGAAGGGAGGGTAGGAGAGAGGTCAGGGAGACAGAAGAAGTGGTGGAGGAGGAAAGGAGAGGAGGAAAAGAAGGGAGAAGGAAAAGAGGGCAATGAGAAAAAGAGGAGAATGAGAAGAAGAAGAGGAAAGGGAAAGAAATGAAAGAGTGAGGTTATGGAAGAGGAGGGGAGGAGGGGATGGTGGGGAAAGAGGAAGGGAAGGAGGGAATACTGGAAAGGAGAGAGAGAGAGAGAGAGAGAGAGGGGGGGGGGAATGAAAGTGAGGGTGGGGATGAGAGTACGAGGAGGTGACGAGGAGGGAGATGGAAGGGGAGGATGGAAGAGGATGGGACGTTGGAAGGAACATATGAAAGAAAAACAAGAGAAGGTATGGGAAGAATGAGGATAAAAAAGAATAGGAGAGAAGAGAGGAGGAAACAGAAGAATGGAAGAGAGGAGAGGAGAAAACAGAAGAATGGAAGAGAGGAGAGGAGAAAACAGAAGAATGGAAGAGAGGAGAGGAGGAAACAGAAGAATGGGAGAGAGGAGAGGAGAAAACAGAAGAATGGGAGAGAAAAGAAAACAGAAAAACGGGAGTGAAAAGAGGTGAAAACAGAAAAATGGGAGAGAAGAGAAAACAGAAGAATGGGATAGATGAGAAAAAAGAAAAGTATAGAGAACAGAAAACACATGAGAAGGAAAATGATAAAAAAATCGAAACTTACCGTAACTGATGAACAGGAAAAAACTTAAATGGAACAGATTGATGAAAAAGTGTTACACAGATACAGACCTTCCTGGCTTTTGTAAGTAGTTCGAGCTTAATAGAAAGACACTCTAATTACACAAGTTGAGGTGTCACAGAAGTTTGAGAGAGAGAGAGAGAGAGAGAGAGATTAAAGTAACTTAAAACGGTAATAATTCTCTCTCTCTCTCTCTCTCTCTCTCTCTCTCTCTCAGTTCCGATCCTACTTTCTTATGCATTCTTTTTCCTTCGTTTTTCCAGGTAATCTTTTCTTCATATTCCATTTTTTATATTTAACTTCCTTCCTTCATCCCTCGCTTATCTCCTTCCTTCCCTCCCCCTCCCTCTCTCCCTCCCTCCCCCTTACTCCCCCTCCCTCCCCCTCCCTTCCTCCCTCCCTCCCTCCATTTTTATCGCATTCCCTCCCCCTCCTCCTCCCTCCCACTCACATCTTTCTTTGATTCCTCCCATTGCTTGAATGCTCGTGTGTGGGTGGTCTCAGGGTCTCTCTCTCTCTCTCTCTCTCTCTCTCTCTCTAATCTGGCATCCCTTTGGCTATATCTCAGCTTCTTTCACTACCGTCTCTCTCTCTCTCTCAAACAAAACATCCCTTTTATTACATCTTCATTTCTTTCACTACTACTACTACTACTACTACTACTACTGCTCTCTCTCTCTCTCTCTCTCTCTCTCTCTAACTCAAACATCCTCTCTTCTACATCTTCAATTTTTTCACTACTACTACTACTATTACTCTCGCCCCCCCTCTCTCTCTCTCTAACTCAAACATCATCTCTTCTACATCTTCAATTTTTTCACTACTACTACTACTACTACTACTACTACTCCCTTCTCTCTCTCTCTCTCTCTCTCTCTCTCTCTCTCTCTCTCTCTCCCTCTCTCTCTCTCTCTCATGACCACCAATTATAGTACTGTTAGGTAATGGCCTGACCGCATGTCCGTGGGATCTTAAGGACGAACACGAAAGGAAATGGAAGGATAGAAATTGTAGGAAATAAAACACACACACACACACACACACACACACACACACACACACACACACACACACACACACGGACAAAACTATGGAAGGAGACGAAAGAACGGACAGACAAATGGACGGAACGGACGATAACGGACGGACTGAAGGGTGGATAAAAACCAAAAGCACACACACACACACACACACACACACACACACACACACACAAAACAGAAGGAAAGGGAAATTGGAAAAGAAATAATGAGGAGGATGGAAAGAGGTAGAAAAGAGGGAACTGGAAAAGACACACACACACACACACACACACACACACACACACACACACACACACACAAATCCTGCGGTCTTACTATCGGTCGGGGGACACGGTCGGTTCCCATCCAACACAACAAAAGGAACGGGACAAGAAAATTGGAGGCTCTTTCCCCACCCTCTCCACCCTCCGGAAACACTGAGCCAACTCGGAGGATTAGGCTCATCATCATCATCATCATCATCATCATCATCATAACAACAACAACAGCAACAGTATCAGCATCATTATCATCGTCATCTTACACACACACACACACACACACACACACACACACACACGCACACACCTGTAGTTACGACCGTCAGAGCTGTGTGATCTGTGAATATAACTAACACTCTCGAGCTCCCATACCTACACTTCTTATTTTGAGAGAGAGAGAGAGAGAGAGAGAACCGTCTGCCGTTTTCTGGAACACAATTACTAGAGTTGTTCTTATCTTGAGTGGGTTAACTTTATCTATAGTTCATTCCTCTAAGCTTGGGGGAGATTTTCGTCCTTTTGTAGTTTATTTCCCGTAGTTCAATGGCAGAAGAAAATACTTCACCTCTACGTCCTTTCCATGGCACTTCTTCGTGACTAGCAACTGATTATAATGTTCTGCTCCTGTAATAGCTGAGAATTCAAGGTGGAGAGATGACAAGTTTGAATCTAGTTAAAGTAAACGAAGTAGCGCCTACCTCTCTCTCTATCTATCTATCTATATGTCTAATTATTTATCTATCTACCAACCTCTTCACTATCACTAACTGTACACTAATCCAACTGCGTATCTATCGATCTATCTATCTATCTCTTCTCCATCTATCTACCTATTCGGAAAAACACTCAGGTGAAAGCAGACCCACTTGGAGACACGCAAGCGCCTACGCACGCAATAATTCACGCACACGCACCTTCTTCAAAGTCATGCAGTCACGCATTCTCCCCCAGCTTTCTCCTGAGACACCATTACGAAAATTACAACCACCACCACCACTACCACCACACCACCACCATCATCATCATCATCACCGCCAGCAATACCATTATGTGCAAACTTTCACTTCGGATATGACTTTCACTACCGCTAACATTACTACTACCATTACTACTACTACTACTACTACTACTACTACTACCACCACCGATACTACAACCATCACCACCATTATCATTCCCAGTACCATCATCACTAAACCTTCACAGTAGACATCGTTTTCACTGCCACTACTACTACTACTACTACTACTACTACTACTACTACTACTGTCGCTGCTACTGCTAATACTAATACTAATATCAATAATAACTAACGCCATAGCAACTACTACTACTACTATCACGACTACTAACTCTTCACTACCACAACTACCAGCAACCAACCAACGACCACTACTGTACCTACCACTGCTACCACTGCAAAAAATACACCACCGCAAAGAATACAACCACTACAACTACCATTAGGACCAACACTTCAACTACCACTTCTACCACCATCCAGACTACCACCACTACAGACACAACTACCAGCACCCGAGTACAACCACTACTGTATCTACCACAACTACCAGCATCACCATCTATCACCACCCCTACAACCACCCAGCTATAACTACTACTGCTACTATCACAACTACCACCACCCAAACTATCACCACTACTACTACATCTACCACAACTACCAGTACACCATCTACCACAACTACCACACCACTACTGGATCAACCACAACTACCAGCACTTGTCACAGAATGGTGTGTGACAGGCAGGCGACCCGCATCACAGCCACAGCTCATTACCATATGCTCTCTCTCTCTCTCTCTCTCTCTCTCTCTCACACACACACACACACACACACACACAAACCCTCTCCACCTCATTTAACATCTCTCCCTCATTCTCCCTGCCTCCTCTTCACGCTGTCTCATCTCATCTCTCTCTCTCTCTCTCTCTCTCTAACAAAAATCAATCAATTACGTACCGTACCTATCTTAGATCATCATCCTACATATCAATTCATTTACATGAGTATGTACTGTATATCTAGCCTCATATATCTCGATGTTATATATATATATATATATGGAGAGAGAGAGAGAGAGAGAGAGAGAGAGAGAGAGAGAGAGAGAGAGACTGGATATGATCGCAATATGAGTGACTAATGTCTCCTGAGTGCTTGAGTGCACATATAGGTGTCTGAGTGGGAGAAAGGATGCTCGCTCGCTCTCTCTCTCTCTCTCCGGCTTCACCACAGCTGTGTTCACTCTCCCTGATTACGAAGTGGAGGCAGGAAGAGGAAGGAAGGAGAGAAGGAGAGGTGAGTGGTGGGAAAGGAGGGAGTGAGGAGGGAGGTAATGAGGCAGGAGGGATGAGGGAGAGTGAGAAGGAAGAAGGAGAGTAGGGAAGAAGGTAGGAGAGGGAAGGAAAGGAGAGATGTGTGAGAGGGGTGAAGGAAGGAAGGAGGGTAGTGAGGGAGGGAAGGAGGATAGTGAGGGAGGAAAGGAGGGGAGGGAGGGAGAGTAGTAAGGGAGGTGGAATGGGAGAGGAAGAGAGGGAGGGAATGAGAGAGAGGTGTGTTGGAGGAATGAGGGGGGGATAAAAGGAGAGTGTGAGAGGGAGGGGGAGAATGAGGGAAAGAGGGACATAAGAAGCGTGTAAAAGAATGGGAATGAGAAAGAGAGGGAAGGATGTAAGGAAGGAGAGGTACTG
This sequence comes from Coenobita brevimanus, assembly GCF_032717465.1. Lineage (NCBI taxonomy): Eukaryota > Metazoa > Arthropoda > Malacostraca > Decapoda > Coenobitidae > Coenobita > Coenobita brevimanus. The sequence continues at coordinate 58,494,567 of NC_137053.1, forward strand.
AGTGGGAGGAAAGAGGGAGGAGGAAGAGGGAGAAGGGAGGGACGAGGTGCTGAGGGAGGGAGGGAATGAGAGAAGGGAGAGTGAAGAACGATGGGATGGAAAGAGGTACGGGAGAGGAATCGGAAAAAGAGTTGTGGGGAAGGAAAGTATGAAGGAAGGAGGAGGAGGTGAAAGGAGGAGGGAGGGAGGTAACGAAGGAAGGAAGAAGAACAAGAAGTGAATACAGAGAGGGATGGATGGCAGGAGGGAGGAAGCGTGAGGGTAATGAAGGAAGGGATGGTAAAAAGGGAGGAAAGGATTGATGGAGAAGGAAGAAAGGAAAGGAGATATATAGGAAGGGAGGAAAGAAGGGAAGTAATGAGGCAAGAGAAGAGAGGAGAGAAGAGGCGGCGAAAGGAAAGATTGGTGAGTAGCAGGGTGGGAGGGAAGAGGGTGGGTAATGGGAATGGTAAGGACAGGGGAAGGTAGTGAGAAAGATATGGAAATACACTGAGTTGTAGACAGCGAGGGAGGGAGAGGAAAGGAAGAAAAAAACAGGGAAGGAGATTGAGGACAAAGGGACTGAGGAAAGGAGTGAAGGGAAATGGTAGGTTAGAAGGCGAGGATATGGCTCAGGAATATTATAACTGAAGAATGAGAAGATGTGTAACGAAAAAATGAAGAAAAAATGTTGTTACAAAAAGAGAGGAGAAGACAAGGAGAGAGGTCAAAGAGAGAGCAGAAGAGCAGAGACGACAAAGACGAAAAGAGGTGGAAGAGGAAGAGAGAAAAAGGAAAATGTTGCGGAATATAAACAGAGGAAAGACGGATAAAAAGAGAAAGAAACAAGGATATAAAGAAAGGGCAAAGAGGACACAGAGAACGATGGAAGAAAGAGGTGAATTAAGTGAAATGGGGTGGAAGAGAAAGGTCAGGAGAGGGTAAATAGAGAAGAAAGAAAAAGAGGAAAATAAAGGAATATGGGATGAGTTCTGTACGAGGGAGAGAAAAGGAATGACGGAGAGAGAGAGAGAGAGAGAGAGAGAGAGAGAGAGAGGAGGAACTGATGTACCAAGACTGTTGGAATAGGTGAAAAATGACATGATTGAAGAGGAGGAGGAGGAGGAGGAGGAGGAGGAGGAGGAGGAAAGGGAGAAGAAGAGGGAGAGGAAGAGAGGTAGGGAGGGTTATGAGAGGGAGCCAGGGAGGAATAAAAGTATATGATGCTGTTAGTGATGGAGATGAAAGCGATGATGGAGGTGAGTGGAGATGAAGCGATGGTGAGAGTGGACTGAAATATTAGGGGGGATATGAGTAAGCATGATTGGTGAGTGAGTGAGTGAGTGGGAGGATGAGTGAGTGAGTGAGTGAGTAATAAGTGTGTGTGTGTGTGAGTGGATAAGTGGATGATTGTGTATGTGGATGAGTGTGTGAGTGGATATATGAGTGTGTGAGTGAATGAATGAGTGAATGAGTGAGTGAGTGAGTGGATGAGTGAGTGAGTGAGTGGATGAGTGAGTGAGTGAGTGGATGAGTGAGTGTGTGAGTGGATGAGTGTGTGAGTGAGCGGATGATTGTGTGAGCCGATGATTGTGACTGGGTGAGTGAGTGAGTGAGTGATGTTGATTAGTAAAGGATGAGTGAAAGACATAGGTAAGAAGAAATGAGGAATAACAGATCAAAAATATGAGTTAGGGAGGTGAGTTAAGATGGATGAGTGAGGGAGGTGAGTAAAAAAAGATGAGTGAGGAAGGTTAGTAAAGAAAGACGAGTAAGGTGAATAAAGAATGATGAGTGAGGGAGGCGAGTAAAGAATGATGAGTAGGGGAGGTGAGAAAAGAGATGACGGAAGGATGAGGGTAAAGATGAATGACGGAGGTGAGTAAAGAAAGATGAAAGAGGTGAGTAAAGAAAGATGAGGGAGGTGAGTAAAGAAAAAAGGAGGAGGTGAGTAAAGAACAATGAAGGAGGTGAGTAAAGAAATAAGAGGGAGATGAGTAAAGGAAGATGGATGAGGGAAGTATTATGTGTGATGTGAAGAAAGATAAGTGAGGGAGATGAATCAAAATGAATAAGTGAGTAAGAAAGAAAAGTGAAATGTCGTGAGCTAAATGAGGACGTGAGAAACAGGATGAGTAAGAAAGATGAGTGAACTGAGCGAGGCAGTTGGGGTGGAATTAATGACGCAGAGGTGAGTAAGAGATGTGAATTGGGATGATGAGAGAGAATGATGAGAGAGGTAACAGTTAAATATTAATAAGGACATGACTAAGTGAAGATGAGTAAGTGCCACGTAAGGGAGATGGGTGAGGGTGTGCGGAGGATAAGTGAGTGAGGGAGGGCAGTAAGAAAGGTGAGGTTGATGAATGGGTGGGTGACGTAACAGAAATGAATAAGTGAGCACGGTAAAGACCAATGTGGGAAAGTGAGAGAGAGAGAGAGAGAGAGAGAGAGGGAGGGAGGGGGGAGGTAAGAACGTACAGTAAGCAATACAAGAGAGGGTGGTGAGGGAGAGATGAGTAAGGTGAGTGAAAGTGAGAAAGAGGGCAGGTAAGGATGGTGAGTAAGCGAAATCTACAAAGGGATGTAAGCAAGACAGGTGAGTGAGTGAGTGAGTGAGTGAGAGGAAGGGAAGTAGGAAGTAAGGAAATCAAGAGAAGAATATATGGAAGAGAGTAATATGAGTGAGTGAGTGAGTGAGAGGATGAAAAGGAGGGAGTGAAGAAATCGAGAGAGGGAGGCAAGGAATAGAGAGGAGTAGTGTGTGTGTGTGTGTGTGTGTGTGTGTGTGTGTGTGTGTGTGTGTGTGTGTGTGTGTGTGTGTGTGTGTGTGTGTGTGTGTGTGTGTGTGTGTGTGTGTGTGTGTGTGTGTGTGTGTGTGTGTGTGTGTGTGTGTATGTGTGTGTGTGTGTGTGCGTGCGTGCGCGCGCGCGCAAGGATGGAAAGGAGGGAGTGAGGAAATCGAGACAGGGATGTAGGGATGACAAATGAGAAATGTGAATGAGTTGAGTGGGAGGAAAGAAATGAGTAAGAAATCGAGAAAGAGATGCAAGAAAGATGAGTGAGTGAAGAGTGAGTGAGTGAGTGAATGGGTGAGTGAATGAGTGAGTGAGTGAGTGAGTGAGGGACAGAGCAGGCCAGTCTTCCCAGGAGACGCCATGATTATTACTGTTTATGAGTTGGCCAAAGGCAGGCTGGAGGCAGGAGAGGAGGGGAGGGGAGGGGAGGGGAGGGGACAGGAAGGTGGAGAGGAGAGAAGAGAGGAAGGGAAAGGACAGCTGGGAGGGCAGCGAAGGGAGCGGGGAGAACAGATGAAGGAAAGGAAGGGAATGGCTGGAGTAAGGAGGGAAGGGAAGGATTGAGGTGGAAATGAAAAGGAAGGGAAAAGAAACGAAAGCAGGGGAGGGAAGGAATGGAGGTGAAAGGTTGGGAAAGGAGAGAGAGAGAGAGAGAGAGAGAGAGAGAGAGAGAGAGAAATCAAAACATCCAGACATCCAGACAGCAACTCAGTGCCATTGCTATCCTTCAGACAAATCCCCAGTACAAGAATTAAACACGCAAGTAATAATGAGAGGAATGCAATTTAGTCAGCCTCCCAGATTAATTACCTGGCATTCCAAGACGAGCTATTAATTAAAGTTGAGCAGGTTATTCTCAGCCATTCCCCGTACTCCCGCGTTCCTGGCTTAGAATGAGACCAGATTATGAATGCTACGGAGGGTTAGGAATGCCTGGCCGTGTGGAGAGGATGAGAGACTGACTAGGAGTGTCGTGTGCGTTAGGTTGAGTCGGGGTAGGGGAGTGGGAGACTGAGAATGAGATGAAGGGATGGGATGGCGATGAGACCGACTAGAAGTGGATGTGAGTTAGGTGACGTGGTGGGTGGAGGAGGGGAAGACCGAGGTTATGAACGGATGGAGTGGGGGAGGGGGAGACCGAGGATGAGGTGGAAAGATGGGGTGGAGAGGAGACTGTGAGTTAGGTGGAGTAGAGATTGGGGAGGGGGAGACCGAGGAAGAGAGAGAGGATCAGCAGGACAGAGGAGGGGGGGGGGGGATGAGATGAAGAGAGAGAGAGGAGGAGAGTTGGAGACAGGGAATGAGCTGGGGAGGAGGGGGTGAGTTGGAGAGAAGGAGTGAGTTGGAGAGGTGGGATGAGTTGGCGAGAGGGGTTCAGCTGGAGAAAGGGGGTGAGTCGGATAGAGGGCAGCAAGCTGATTGGAGGACAGTGACGTGGAGGCGATACGTTTGTGACCACCCCTTTCGGGATAAAGACGCCTGGTTACAGACAGAAAAAACAGACAGACAGACAGACAGATGAACATTCCAGCATCAAATAAATAGAAGGATGACGTGGAGAGGTGTACGGGAGGGGAGGTTCTGGGCTAAAGAGAGGGCAGTCTGATTACGTAGGACTGTGTGACATTGAGGAGATTTGTTTGTGGCCACCCGTTCCGGAATCATGGCATCTGGCTATAGAAAGACAGACTTGTAGAAAGATTGATACTTGGGCTTAAATAACAAACTGTCTATCCATCTGTAGCCATACACCATAATCCCATAAGCCATAAGGGGTGGCCGCTTGTCCTTCAGTTAGTTATTTAACATGAAGGGGGACTAACCCTCTGCCAACCCACTTGTTGACATGTAGGGAACACGTATAAATTGGCTGTATGGTTACCACTCAACGTTGTAAATGGTTTTCAGACTTGCAGGAAGCCATTTGGCTTGTCACTAAATGTAAAGCCACCTGAAAATTAAAGAACTAATAAAAAGCGACAGGCAAGATGGGGGAAATTGTTAGAGAGGCGGGCAGACAGAGAAAAAGAAGGATAAAGGTGACGGAAGAAGCAGGCAGCACTACATCAAGTGAATGCATGATGGTCGCCACCACCAAACACTGAAGAACTGAACACAGAAAGCTAAAATAATCGAATAAGTAATGAAATCTAAACATTACTTTAAAACAAAATCTAATACAAAATTGTATCATAAAATGAAATTTCATACAGTCTAATGCGGTCCATGGAATGTAAAAATATGAATGCTGATAGATTAAAGAATATTACACAAACGTATCCACGCCCACTATCCATTCACTCGATATAATGCAACCTTAGGGTAATTCTACACTGAATGACAAGACAAAAGATGTCCTATAATCCAAAAAATAACTGACTACGTTTGGCGGCAACAACCTAATCAAATGGACATCTACTGAACAATTGGACTAAGGCATCCCGAACAGACCGTAGGGGCTTTCATCCAAGGGGCTGCTGTGGTTTATCGGCCACATAATGCAACTCAGGGTGGGGCAAGGCTGGTCACTCTCGCCCTAATGTCGATACTGCAATAGCCTAAGCCCGGATCCCTACACTCCTGACCGGGGAAAAAAAAAAAAAAAAAGGTGGGAGGGACGGGAGGACGATGATGTGGATATACGTTACTCTGTGCTCATCGTCATTCTCAGTCCACCATACTCTTTATTTATTTCATCTATAAAATTATCATGTATGTTAATATGGTCTCAGTCGTTACGTACTCTGCAAAGGTGCGTTAACAGTGGGTAGACGTACCCAATGAAAATTATTGCCTAAATATTAGTTTTCTTCTTTCAACTTGAAAAAAAAAATTGTCTGAGTAAAAGTGGGGTAACAGCAACAGTAGCAGCTGTAGTAACAATACTAGTGGCAGTAGCAGCTGCTGATGTAATGGTAGTAATATCAGTACCTGTAGCGGCAGCAGTCGCAGTGAAGTAGCATCATTAATAATAATAATAATAATAATAATAAATTATTAACATCGTCATTACTAATAGTAGCACAGTAGTAGTAGAGGTGGTGGTGGTGGTGGTGGTGGTGGTGGTGGTTCTTGGTCACTTAACATCCCTAATAGTCATCACAAAAATTAACAGCAGCTGCAAAAATTTTACCGAGCAAAATAAAATACTTCCCCCCCCCCACCGTTTCTCCCTGATACAGCCGGTCCAAGAGCCATCAACACATCCAGGAAGTGTGCCCCAAAAAACTGAGACATTGGCTGGAGAGTCCAACACAAATCTGAAGTGATAGTGTTATGATGAAACGAAATTTTTGACCATGGAAACACCGAAAAGTTATCCACAGACACGCAAAGTCACACACACACACACACACACACACACACACACACACACACACACACACACATGCACACACACACACACACACACACACACACACACACACACACACACACACACACACACACTACTGTATATACTCGTATGTGCGTATGTATGCATTACTATATATTTTTTTTTTACGCCAAAGGACTCTGTTCAGCCTAACCTTTTCAATTTCGTGACGCATTTTGGGGCAATTGTTCCTTCACCCCGACTAACACCTCTTCCTTAGCGATTTATTTTTGGATATGGCTGGTTAATATTCTTTTGTACGCTGTTTATGCACAGTTTGGAGATGTTAGAAGAATGTACATATTACAGAATAGGACAGCAAGGTGCAATAAGAAAAAAAAAAATCACTTAGGAAAAGGTGTTAGGGAGCTTCCTGTACTGACGAGAATAAGAGCCACATATAACCTCTCTGGCGTATTTTTAATTACGTATGAGGTTTCGTGGCACATTTTCCTGAGCATCTTACAGCTCAGTACCCTCTTGTTTCTCAATATAAAAAAAACTATGTAAACGGCAAAGAGGAGACTTTTCTAGTGTAATATGCAAAACAAATCGCTTAGTGAGAGACGCTTCGAAGTCTCCCAGGTAACCATGAATAAGAAGAATAATTAAAAGTGTATGTCATCGATTCATGTCCATTCCTTCAATACGTCGACTGATGATGATGATGATGATGATGATGATGAAAATCGTCTGGTGGTAGCGAGATTAAAACTAAAAACTGAACTTGAATGGCTCAATTCGAGTTTGGGCAATTATTCTCAATCGTTCTCGGTGCCCCCGAGGTTTAGAATTACAGATGGTAAAGCATATTACAAAGGGAATTACAAAGGGAATTACGAAGAATTACAGAGGGTTATGCATATTACAAAGGGAAGGTTACAATACATAATTTCTCTGCCACCAAACGATTTTATTTGGCTTTGGAGTCGACATCACAGTTTTACTCTTATCACTTTTAATCTGGCCTTATACTGCCACATCTCCATCCTGACTACCGAGCTGTAACAATGCATTAACGTTATAATATACTTCTAATCACGAAGAAGTGTTTTAGAAAGGGTGTAGAGACGTAGCACTGACTTCTTTAATTGAGCTACGAGAAATAAACTGCAAAAAGGACGAAAATCTGGGCCAGGCTGGTGTAAAAGAACTAGGCTATACTTGGAGGGTTCGGAGATAAATATTACAGGAGAAACTGTGTACGTGGCCCGTTTTCTAAGCTGCCCTGGAAATACCGTAATACCTACTCCTTATCGATTTATTCCGTGCACGACTCAGAATCCTCTCGTACGTCACTGATGGGATGTATATAATAAAACGATATAAATAACATACAAGAGAATATTAAAATGTAGTACGAAAAATAAATCGCTAAGAAAGAAGTGTTAGGGAGACTCCATACTTCAATCACGCTACTGGCACAAGACTTTATTCTGTTTATTAATACTACAGCCGTATTCTGAGCGGCATTGTACGCTACCCAACACGTTTCTCTTGGTGATTTATAATGCCTGTGACACCTTGGTATTCTCCTTTATTAATACATTACCGTATATCTTCATTACTGATATAGTTGACCTCAGCATCAAAAGAGGTCAAAATGGTATAGTACAGTAGGCAATGTAGATAATTAAGAATAAGGGACTACAAAATTACTGAAACCACTACAACTACTGTCAAAAGATTATACAGTTTTACCTTCACTTGGCATAAATTTTCTTCGTATGTAACACAATGCCGCGGCTCTACATCCTTTCCATAGCACTTTTTCGCTACTGTTAATCTCTTGATATGGCTAGGCATTTAAGATGGAGAGATGGCACTTTTACGCCGAGTTATGGTGAGCATAGTAAAGAAAGGAACAAGTCAGTACCAGGAATATAATTAAGTCACCGTACTGAAAGAGTTAAATAGAGATCGCTCCTACTGTAAATTCTCACGAGAGGCATCTCCCTTTAACTGAATAAAAACCATCTAATGAACCATAAAACAGAAAACTCCATGGAACTGAAACCTGTGTGTGTAATTCACCGTGTTGGTCAAGATCATGTGATGGTTGTGATCATCAGCATTTTACCCTCCCGGAAGAGAGCTGAGAGCTCATATATAGTCCGATCTAAGGGCAAAGCCTTGACCTTCACACATGCACACACCCATCCTCTTGCTCGAGGAGGAGAGTGACCATCCGCTTCGTCAGTTAAACTTTTCGCATCCCGAGCAAGGAGCGAACTCCCATCTTAGCAGATGCTAAGCGAGAGCGTTACCACTGAGCCGGTGTGTGTGTGTGTGTGTGTGTGTGTGTGTGTGTGTGTGTGTGTGTGTGTGTGTGTGTGTGTGTTTTATTTTCAGCATTTCCGGTACTTCGCATTCATTCCGATTCAAAAGTACAGAAAGGCAAAAATATACATGGGGTACCAGTACGTACCAAGAATATAATTATATACGGTACATACAGTATATATATATATATATATATATATATATATATATATATATATATATATATATATATATATATATATATATATATATTATTTATTAAAGAATCTTTATCCATGACACTTCGAAAACATTTTCACAGTGAATGAAATCTAGGCTACCAAAAAAAAAAAAAAAAAATCATAATACCACTCAATCAAATGATTGATTGTAAACATTCACTAAAAGACGTCCAATGAATACAGACGTCTAAAAGTAAAAGAGAAAAACTGTGCAGCCCCACTCCATATGAGATTTGAAACCTAGAGACTCTCGCAAATAATACTATATTTAGCAATAACAACACAAAGGACACCTTCGAAATAATTATAATACTGGGTCCGGGGAGGCCCTCGAGGTCGCAGTCTGGCTAAAACCTGGTCCTGGTGGAGGTCGACCACTGTGTATAAATTCCTCTTCTTTGGTAAAAAGATGAAAATCTACGGCCTTGCATACCGGCGCCACCCTCATCCCCCCCGTCAGGGACGGATATCTGAGGCCTAACCGTGCGTAAAATCTGGTCTGGGTGGAGATCTGAAACTGTGCAAAATTTCATGTTCCGAGACAAAAGTGGCATTGTCCATCCCCTCCATGTCACCTTGTCGTCCATCATCGAACTGCTCTTCCTCCAACTCATACCACCCTCATTCATATACCTCTCCACTTCATCCCTCCACCTCCTGTTCGTCTCCCTCCCCCGCCCCCGCACCTCCCTCGCATACACTCTAACCGGGCTGCAAAGCAAGCGCTATAAACTTCTGTGCCCGCCCGTGGCCCCTCGAGGTTCACCCAATCATGGCACGGCTTTCAAGTTGCGAGCGTGACCTAGTTTCGGCAAGTTAAAATAAATGGACTATGGATGTAGATACAAGGATTAACAGCTTCATCAACGTGTAACACACAGACTATAGCCCATACGGAGATACATAATAAGACTGCCAAAGTTATATAAAAATAATAATAGACAAAATAACAGAAGTTTCGTCTAACAAATATAAACTGAGTACATACGCAGATGCAAGAATAAGAGTTTCAGTAAGACGATATTATTGAAATATAATTGTAGATACAAGATTAAGTGCTTCGCCAAAGTAAAATATCTCGACTATAAACGTAAACAGAAGAAAAACCATGTTTAGTCTGAAATAAACTGAAACACATCCAAATTCTAGACAGAGCTTCCCCATGAGGAAAGAAACGACGTATAATTGTAGGTAAACGTAAGACTCTTGTCAAAATAAAATAAATATAATATAAGCATAGATGCAAGAAAATGAGCTTCACCAAGCTGCATTTAACTGAGTATACTAAAAAGCGTATATACAACACATTCACAACCACTTACTGTAAAATGTCGATCAATGGCTCAATACATTCTTTACCCTATTCCCAAGTTGTTATAAATGAACTATAGATTTAGATACAAGAATTATGTTGAGCATTCATGTGTAACTGAAGCAAGTAAGGGATACAATACGACATTCACGAACATTTACAACGTCGCTCAATACATTCACGAACATTTACAACGTCGCTCAATACATTTACGAACATTTACAACGTCGCTCAATACATTCACGAACATTTACAACGTCGCTCAATACAGGGTGTCCACAAAAACACTCCCTGATTTCAAACAGGTATAACATGTAACTTTATTGTAATAATCTTTCACAGTTAGTAGCTTCAGATGCAGGATTTCATTCAGTTTCATGTGGTATAGGGTAGCATTAAAGGCACTCAATGTGCACCCCTCTGGTTGCTCGGCAAACATCGATGCGATAGTCCAGTTCGGTCCAGATTGGTCGTGCTGGACGAGATGATCAGGTGTTCTGCAAGTGGCCTGCGAGGTCACCGGACCTAACTGTTTGTGACTTCTTTCTTTGGGGGTACGTGAAGAGCACAGTTTACGTACCACCACTACCTGCAACCCTGGAGGAGCTGAAAATTTCGATCACTGAAGCAGTTCGCATGATAACTCCAGATATGCTGCTGAGCGTCTGGACCGAACTGGACTATCGCATCGATGTTTGCCGAGCAACCAGAGGGGTGCACATTGAGTGCCTTTAATGCTACCCTATACCACATGAAACTGAATGAAATCCTGCATCTGAAGCTACTAACTGTGAAAGATTATTACAATAAAGTTACATGTTATACCTGTTTGAAATCAGGGAGTGCTTTTGTGGACACCCTGTACATTCACAAACATTTACAACATCGCTCAACACATTCACAAACATTTCCAACGTCGCTCAATACATTCTTCGCTACTTCTGTCAGACTATTTTTCCCCTTGTTACTCTAGGACCATTAAATTAAAAAACACGAGATGGTTTGACAATGTGGAGAGAATGGAGTGTGAGAGACTGACTAGGAGTGTATGTGAGAGAGGTGGAGGTCAGAGAAGAGGAGCGGGAGACTAAGGATGAGCGCTATACGAATGAGAGGGATGAGAGTTGGTGGAAAGGGCAGCCTGATGGCAGAGGAAGACGGAGTGAAATGTAGGTGACTTGTTCGTGGCTACCCCTTTCCGGGCTTAAGACGTCTGGCTACAGAGAGATGTAAGCAGATAATTCCAAACAATATTACTAAAAAAAAAAAAAAAAAAAAAAAGGTCTCTATGATGGAGTTGTCAATAATACTCCACAATGACAGTCTTAAATAAAGCCAAATAAAATCGCACTAAATAAAATCGTCCCGTGGCAGCAAGAATAAAGCAAAGAGGACGTCCTGGGGCTGAAGGGGTTAAGCACTCAGTCAGGCAACACTTTATCATGCACTCAGAGTCTTGTAACACTTTATCATGCACTTAAATCTCGTACAATAGGTTTTTGATCACCCAAGTACTTATCAAGTCACGGTCATGCACTCAGAAATCTCAAGCAGTACGGTCACTCACAAGCAGTTGAATGGCCACTGGTATATAGACATGAGCGAGAGAGTCATGCATTGCTCCCTCAGGCTGTTAGGGGTCATGCAATACGTTATCTGGCTATCAATCGTCATGCACTTTATTCCAGATCACTCAAATAACGTGAAATCACACTCAAATGTCACGCAATAAACTCTCATGCACTAAATTATCAGGCAGAAAAACTCATGCACTTAAATATCAAGCAGACACACTCATGCACTCAGATATTAAGCACACACACTCATGCACTCAAATATGAAGCACACACATTCATGCACCCAAATATTAAGTAAACACACTCATGCACTCAGATATTAAGCACACACACACTCATGCACTCAAATATGAAGCATACACACTCATGCACTCAAATATAAGACACATTCATGCACTCAGGTATCAAGCTGACACACTCATGCACTCAAATATCAAGCAAACACACTCATGCACTCAAATACCAAGCACGCACACTCATGCACTAAAATATCATGGAACACACTCACGCACTCAAATATGAAGCAAACACACTCATGCACTCAAATACCAAGCACGCACACTCATGCGCTCAAATATGAAGCACACACACTCATACACTCAAACATTAAGCCCTGACATGGAAATACCACAAAAAATATACGCACTCAAACATCAAACACTCACAAATACCACACAAAACACTCATGCACTCAAATGTCAAAAAGTCTCACTCAAATATCACGCAATATACACTCACGCACTCAAAAGGTCAAAGACTCAACACATTTGCCATTACTGTATAGTCATGCACTCAAAGTTTTCAAACAGGCACACTCAAACATAAAGCAACATACAAAATAAAGCACACACACACACACACACACACACACACACACACACACACACACACACACACACACACACACACACACACAAAGAACAGTACATACTAATAACCTCAAGCATAAGTCGCCCACACTCAAACATCACGCAATACCTACTCCTACACCGAGATGCCAAAACACACTCAAAATGCACACAAACTATACTCGTGCACTCAAACATCGGACAGGCCCACTCAAAATTTATACAGTCCGATTCTCACGCATTAGAATTTCACGCACTGCACTCAAAACAAAGTGGGTATTCAATCATGTGCACGCAAAATATTCATATCGAGTACATGAAAAAATATAAGACCTCCCTCACTGATATATACATAGGCATATACTGATAGCCACACACACACACACACACACACACACACACACACACACACACACACACACACACACACACACACACACACAAAGCACTACACACATACGTAAACAGTAAAAAATAAACATAAAATTAAAAACAAATACACAATCGCCCACACACACAGTATACACACAAAGAATTACACACAAACCAAACTCCAAACAATACACCTACACACACACACACAGACACACACACACAGACACACACACACACACACACACACACACACACACAAGGCAGGAGGAGGAGGAAGAGGAGGAGGAAAGAGTAAAAATAAGCAAGGCCTGGAGATCAAAGAGGGAGGAGAGGAACACTGTCTAATGGAGGGAGACTTCGCAGGGGATCAATGTGGAGAGACGGAGGAAAGGAGTGGAGAGATGGAGGAAAGATGGAGGGAAGGAGTGAAGGGATGGAGGGAAGAAGGAAGAAGTGACGGGATGGAGGGATGAAGTGGAGGGATCGAGGAAAGAAGTGGAGGGATCGAGGAAAGAGGGAAGGAGTGAAGCATGGAGGGATGAAGTGGGGGGACCGAGGAAAGGATTGGAGGGATGGAGGAAAGGTGGAGAGAAGGAGGATAGATGGAGAGAATGAGAAGAGGGATGGAGGAAGAAGTGGAGGATGGAGGGATGATGTGGAGGAACCAAATAAAGAAATGGAAAGATAAAAGAGATGAAGGGAAGGAGTGGAGGGATGGAGGAATGATGGGACGATGAAAGGAACGTGTCGAGGAATGATGGGGAGATGAAAGGAACGTGTCAAGGAATGAAGGAAAGAAATGGAGGGATGAAGGGAAGGATTGGAGAGGCAAAGGGAAGGAGCAGAAGTACGAAAGAAAACGAATAGAGGGACGGAGGGAAGGAGCGGAGTGACAGAAGGACGAAGTGAAGAGAGGGAGGGAAGGAGTGGCGAGGGGTAGGGAAGGAGTGGAGTGATGGCGGGAAGAAGTGGAGCGACGGCGATAAGAAGTAGAGGGAGGGAGGGAAGAACTGGGGTGAGGGAGGGAAGAACTGGGGTGAGGGAGGGAAGGAGTAGAAAGATGGAGGAAAGAAGTGGGGAGGAGGGAGAGTGAAGGAATGGGAACCGAATTAGAGGAAGGAGTATAAGGAGAGAGGGGAAGATGGATGGGCGAAGAGACAAACAAACATACACTGGCAAAGAGCTTACATAGATGGAGAGCTGGACGGAAAGATAAACATGTATGAATGTATGTATGCATGTAC
>NC_137053.1:58513579-58608579 GCF_032717465.1 Coenobita brevimanus
GAGAGAGAGAGAGAGAGAGAGAGAGAGAGAGAGAGAAATATATAAGGGATAAGAGAGAGAAGTAAAGAAGAGAGGGATGAAATGGGGGTGGGGAAGAAAAAGAGTATGTGAGTTAAGCAAAAGAAGGATAGAGACAGCAGAGTTGGCTAAAGAAGAGAGGGAGAGAGAGGGTGAAGAGAATGAGTAAATTAAAGAGAGGAAGGGAGACAGGGGGACACAGAGAGCCAGCCAGCTAAATAGAGGGAGGGAAACAGAGGAATGAGGGAGGGAGAGAGAGGAATCAGTGAAGAAGAATGAGGAACAGACTAGGTAGGGGGAGAGCAAATAAAGAGGGAGCAAAGGAAAGACAAGAGAGAGAGAGAGAGAGAGAGAGAGAGAGAGAGAGAGAGAATGATAAAAAAAGGAGAGGGAAAGGAAGCAGAAGAGATAAGGTACAAAGAAGTGGGGTGAGAGGAAAATACCGAAGAAAGAGGGAAGGAGAGATGGTTCAAAAGAAGGATGGAAGTGAAGAGAAATAGCCCCTCTCTCTCTCTCTCTCTCTCTCTCTCTCTCTCTCTCTCTCTCTCTCTCTCTCTCTCTCTCCATTTCAAGAGCCAACACACCCCCAAAGTTAAGCTGTAGAGGCAATAAAATGAAACCAGGCCGCTTGTCCACATTCACCTCTCTCTCTCTCTCTCTCTCTCTCTCTCTCTCTCTCTCTCTCTCTCTCTCTCTCTCTCTCTCTCTCTCTCTCTCTCTCTCTCTCTCTCTAATACACACTACATTCAAAGCACAATATTAACAGCAAGAGCCCAACAGTACCACATAATCCAGGAGACACATTTAGTTATCATTTCTCCCAAGGTCTCTCTTCTCATCCCTTATTGAGTCTACCCAGCACCTCTTCCTTACCACTGAATTTCTGTGTCTGGTCCTTAATAATCTGTATGTTTACTTACTTAACTCACGCCCCTCTAAGAGAATCCTGAGGCCAAATTCACCAAGTTAAGGTCAATTGCCTCTTGTAAGTCTATTTTGTTTCCTTAAGATAGACAAGGAGAATGTAGAACCTTCCCGGTTTTCCTCTCCTTCCTTAGAAAATCGTATTATCATAAGTAAATTATCACGGATTATATTTTCTGACGGAAGGGCAATATTAGGAGAGTTAAAAATCGTTCCGTGTGTCTAGTACTTCTTGCAAAATCAAATATAAGATAGTGAAGAGAGATCATTAATGAAAAACGGGCGGCAAAATAGTTCCTTGTCTCTGTTTCTTCTTCTTCCCCCCCCCCAACAAAAAAAAAAGAATGAAGGTCATGAAAGAAAAAGTGCAGCTTGTTCTAGTTTGTCTGGACCGCTTTTACCTTATCCTGAACCAGATTTTTGTCTTTTTGAAGCTAATTCCACGCAGCTGAGAGGCAAAAAATTACAATAATTGACTTCTTTGTGACTAGCATTATATTCTACACTCATTTTTTTTTTTTTTTTTAAATTCAGGCGAAGATGCACTTGACAGGTTGGTGATGACTGGCTGACGGCAACATGTCCGAATAACATTTACTAACCCAAATTTCTCCCTCAGATATATGTTGTCAATTACTAATGCTAACGAATAAAGAGATTATAAAGTAATGTTGCAATCAACCAACCATCAGCAAGCTGTCAAGCGCATCTTCGCCTCGATAAATAAAAAACTGAGTATAGTTTTATTCCAATGCTATAACTCTGCTTTCAGTATGGATAGATGGGAATTCTAGGCCAAGTTAGCATAATGGCCGTATAGTTCTCGCAGGTTCGGACTGGGAATCGATCGTAAGTAATATGGTCGCCAATTCCCTCAGGGCGACATGGAGGCGATTTGTTTGTCGCCACCCTTTACCGGATTATGGCGTCTGGTAATAGATAGATAAACAGACAAATTGATACGGACGCCATTGCAGCTGTCCACGGCCCGGATTCACAAATGATCCGTATTCTCGTCGGGTAAGGAGGCTCCCTGATACCAGTTCCTTTGCGATTTATTGTCCAACCTGCCCTTAATTTTTTTGTCTTAACTACCCATTAATATCGTTTTCTATCTTCTAAACTACCCATTAATATCCTTTTTTTCTTCTTTACTACCCATTAACATCTTTTTTTTCTTTACCCATTAATCATTTTTTTTAAACTAACCATTAATATCCTCCTTTTTTCCCTTCTTATATCTTTTCAAAGTCAACACAGATGGCATGAACAACACACAAGAATACGGTAACGGAGCAAAATCAGACATAAACCGGTAAGGAAGGGGTGTTTCTAAGCTTCCTGACCGAATAACAAATACATCGGTAAGGAAGAGGTGTTAGTATGTTCCCCAGTCGTAACGTAGATTTGATTTTTGCAGGTAGAACACGATATGGCAAGATCTGTCACTCTGTTTCCCTCATCCTTCCTAGCGAAATAGTCACCACCACCACCACCATCACCGTCTTCCTGCTGCTGCTCATCACCATCGCCATCATCACCACCATCACCATCATCATCCAGACCTCTTCTCCCACCTACAATAATTTTTCTTTCGTCCCCAACATTTGTTCGTAAGATGAACAAGACATATAAAAACGACTTTGCACCAGCTTTTACAGTCTTTCCTGGGGGAAAAATAAACCACCGCTACAAGAGGAAATCGATCTTAACTTCGTAACTCCGGGTTCTGTAATTCTGTACCGATGTCAGTGTGGCCCAAAGCTCATCTGGACGTGAACCCGGTGGACTGCAGGCTGAGGATGTCCTATACCCCACCATCCTTGTATGGGGGATAGGGAGGGTAGCATTGGGACGTTTGTATAATTCGGCAGTGGAGATACCTTGTTAAATTGGTGCCACCACGTGAAGGCGTCCTCTCCAACACCACTTCTGTACCGCACACCAGACTAACATGAAATACTGTAAACTTTATAACCAATTAATCATGAAATGTGTTTGGATCTACTGACCAAGCGGGGAGGATAAGAAAAAAACACCCAGCCAACCCACCCTTCCACTTTTCACTTATATTCCTCATCCTTCATATTTTCTCTTCTTCCTCTGTCTTTTCATATTTACTTTGTCACTCCTTCCTCTACTTGTCTTCTGTCCCTCTTGTTTTATATTTACATTTTTCAGTTTCCTCTTTCTTCATTCGTGCTCCTTCCTCCTCTCCCACCTCTCTCTCTCTCTCTCTCTCTCTCTCTCTCTCTCTCTCTCTCTCTCTCTCTCTCTCTCTCTCTCACGTTTCACTCTAATCTTTCCATTCGATTACATTCATTTTCCCTCGATTCCTTTGCCACCCTCTCTCTCTCTCTCTCTCTCTCTCTCTCTCTCTCTCTCTCTCTCTCTCTCTCTCTCTCTCTCAGCCTAATTTGTTTAACGAGAATCAAATGAAGGGGTACACGTTTGGGGCTCGAAGGAAGGAAGAAAGATGGAGGGGAAAGAAGGAAGAAAGGAAGGAAAAAGGGAAGGAAGGAAGAAAGGATGATGGAGGAGAAAGGAAGGGAAAAAGACGGGAAAGAATGAGGGAAAAGTTGGGAAGGATGGAAAGAACGAAGGAAAGAAATTGGGAAGGAAGGAAGGATGGAAGAAAGGATGGATGGCTGGGTGACTGGTTCATTGTTTGGCTGGTCGGCTTGATGGATGGAAGGGAGGGATGGGATAGGAGGGAAGGAGAGATGGAGAAGAGGATGGACAGATGGATGAATGGATAGATGGATGGATGGAAGAGAAAAGGAAGGAAGGAACGACGAAAGAACCAAAGGCAAAATAACGAGCAATTAAGTATGGATGGAAAAGAAAAACAGGAATAATGGCCTGGCAGGACTAAATAAGAGATAATAAGTATTCCTAAGAGAGAGAGAGAGAGAGAGAGAGAGAGAGAGAGAGAGAGAGAGAAAGGGGGCCACAGGGACGAGAGGAACAAAACAACAAATGCCACCAAAGGAAGAAGTGAGGGGTAAAACGAAAATCGATAGAGGGAGACTTATGTTAGGACCTGGCATGAGAGAGAGAGAGAGAGAGAGAGAGAGAGAGAGAGAGAGAGAGAGAGAGAGAGAGAGAAATATTATAGATACACACTTACATTTTTTTTCCACAAAATCTGGCCTCTAATTATCGTGGTCTCTAATTAAAGAAGTGCAAGAATAGGACAGCAAAGCAGGATGGATAATTACATACATATATACATACATACATACATACATACAAGTACACATACACATGCACATACACACTTTACTGATCTACCAAAAGGCTCGCCGACATGTAAAAATACCCCCGCTAACACCAATACAACAGTCCTGTATGAGACAGCCCTCGGATGTATTCAGTATGGACGGTGCGTGTTAGCGCCGAAGTGGTGACATGTAGAGGTGTATGGTATGTAGGAGGACTACTGGGCCTTGGGAGCAGGCTGTGAAGCCTATGCCCAGAGTCGGACACACACACACACACACACACACACACACACACACACAGAATTATACCTCCCTCTCCTCTCGTCCCAGGCTTTAAGATTTACTTCACTGTTATTCCTTAGCGAGCCTTTCACGGCCAGAGGAGGAGAGTTCGACACCGAGAGAGAGAGAGGCAGACTTGTGACCCAAAATCGTCCGGGAGATTTCGGAACACTTCGGGAGCTGTCGGTTTCTTTCGGGGTGCGAGTGGGAGCGGAATAACTGACTTTATTTATTTATTTATTCATTATTTACTTATGTTTGTATTTACGTCTTTATCTGGGGGCGTTCATTTGAGTTTTTTGTGTCCCTTGATAAAGATGGCGGGAGGTAATGTTTTTGGTCAATTTCTCTCTCTCTCAATCTGTCTACATTCTTTACATCTCTCTCTCTCTCTCTCTCTCTCTCTCTCTCCAACTAACACACGGGTCATGCTAAATATGTAAAGAGGTGTTCCCGCCATTCCAAGACCAAATATATTAACTTTTTTATTCAAGTATGGGAAGACCTCTCGTGGTGAAGAGGTTGAGTATTTTTTTTTTTTGTTACTATTACCAGGAAAATGAGGTCATCTTTGGTTATAAATCTAGTAGAAAACTTTATAAGACATTCAATACAAAATTACCATCCTTCCATCTTGAATGCTGATCTATAACAAGAGGACAACACTCGAATATGATACTAATCACGAAGAAGTTATAAGAAAACGATGAGAATAACAATATGGTGTTAGTCACGAAGAAGTTATGTTGAGCTATAACAAAAGAATAACAGTCGAATATGATGCTAGTCACGAAGAAGTTACATGGAAAGGATGTTAGCAGTAGGGTTGTTACATTTTACAACTGCAATACGAGAAATAAGCCGCAATAGGACGAAAATAGCAGCCTAAATAAAATGAATGAATTACAGAAGGCCTGCGTATGATGAATAATATCGTATGGGGATGGTGTGAATAAAATACGCTATATCATTAAGTAAAAGCATAGTATACTTTTAAGATATACCATAACAAATAGAAAATGGTGAGTGGAATAAACATACACATTTTGATATACCATCACTTTCACCACTACAATCACCAACATCACCACTACCTAGAGCCACACCAACACCCTCACCACTATCATCATTGGTATCACAATCACCACCATCATAACTACAACCACTCACCACCACAACAACCACAAACTATCTATACCCACGCCACCACCCTCACCACTACGAGAAGCACCACCACCACTACAACAACTACTTTCGAAATCATTATCACCACCACTACATCCACCCCAAACCACTACTCAGATCTACGCCCTCACCCTCATCACTACCACTATTACTACCATAAGCATCGCCACCAATACCACAACTACCTCCATCTAAACAACTCACACCACAGTTACCACCATTACTACCACAAGCACCACCATCACAACCACAGCTACCAAAACAATATCAGCACTACCACCACTACCAATACCATCACCAGCAGTACCACCATCATCAACAATACCACCACCACCACCACCACACAGATCACCACCACTGCTAGCACAAAGCCCAACATCAGAATCGCCATAAACACAACTGCTACCATCACCACAACCATACCTTCACCACCACCATCACCACCACAACTACCACCACCATCTAAACAATTCCCATCAGACCACCATCACTACAATCACTTACACGACTACTTTTATCACTACCAATATCATCAAAATTCCCTGCAAATTAGTGTGGTTACCTAACTGAGAGAGAGAGAGAGAGAGAGAGAGAGAGAGAGAGAGAGAGAGAGAGAGAGAGAGAGTTTGAGTATGTGTGTGCCTGATGGAGTGTATGTAAGCTTGTGAATGTTAGTGTATGCACGTGCCTGAGTGTGTGTGTGTGTGTGTGTGTGTGTGTGTGTGTGTGTGTGTGTGTGTGTGTGTGTGTGTGTGTGTGTGTGTGTGTGTGTGTGTGTGTGTGTGTGTGTGTGTGTGTGTGTGTGTGTGTGTGTGTGTGTGTGTGTGTGTGTGTGTGTGTGTGTGTGTGTGTGTGTGTGTGTGTGTGTGTGTGTGTGTGTGTGTGTGTGTGTGTGTTTCATGTTTTACCTTCCACCGTTGTGATCCGGTTTCTCGCAAGTTTTAATGATGTTTTCAGTTTCATTCCTGCCCCCGGCTCGCTCACACACACACACACACACACACACACACACACACACACACACACACACACACACACACACACACACACACACACACACACACACACACACACACACACACACACACACACACACACACCAAGCCCTCCTCATCCCGACACAAACAACCCTCCACCCCCCCCTCTCTCTCTCTCTCTCTCTGCCATAAACCGCTTAGCCACGTATTAAAACCTCAGTTGCCATCCCGTCAAGTTGCCATCAAAGTGGGGTGATCGAGGCGTTAATGGCAACTCGTGTGAGGTGGAAGTGAGAGAGGCAGGTTTTAAAGCTAGTTCTAATTTACCACCTGCTTAATTATCACTAACACAAGTATATTCAGATTTAAGCCAAAATTTTCTTTAAAGTTGCCATATTTTGTTACTATCGAGGTGTTTATGGCAACAGAGAGAGAGAGAGAGAGAGAGAGAGAGAGAGAGAGAGAGAGGGGAGGGGGTTACTTCAGATTTAACACAGTAAGAGGTGTCTCATACATACTTAGTTAACTCTAAGATACTATGGAGCTGGCTTTAATTTTACCACCAGAAATACGTAGCAGGTCTGGAAGCATTGCCAGGTCTATCGCCAAATTATCTTCACTTTTTACTGCCAATTAAACAATGAAGGAGTCAAAGTAAAGCCAGCTCAAATTTCCACCATACTAACATCAACTTTACTACCAAATAAAGTACAGCAAAAACCTTTATTATTATTATTATTATTATTATTATTATTATTATTATTATTATTATTATTATTACAATCTATATATGAATGTGAAGGTGAAGGAAAAGTGGTCTTAAACACCACAATGACTGACTACTATTTTTGTTATATTCCTAAGACATTTTTTTTTATTCGTACGACCATTTGACTTTATTTCTGCTATTTTCGTATGACTTATTTTATTTGCATGACACTAATTTGATTCTTGATTTATTCGTATGACATTTCTTTTATTCGTATGACTATTTTATTTAATTTTTGCTATATTTGTATGACTATTTTACTTTATTTTTGCCATTTCCGTATGCCTTATTTTTGCTACATTCGTGTGACTTCATATTTTTTGTATATGAGTTTGACTTTTATTGTATTTTTGTTATGTCCGTATGGCTTTATTTTAATTTCTTTTTATGGTTTTACAATATATTTTCGAACAATCTCTCTCTCTCTCTCTCTCTCACACACACACACACACACACATTACCAAACAAGTCTATCACATGCAATGACATATATACCATTATTTTTCACAACAGTTTTAGCCTGTTTATTGTTAAGTGTATTTAGAGATAGCTTCCTTTACGAGCCTGACTCACTTTCACACACTCCCACTGCCATAAACGTCTCTGCCACAACATTTACAGGCAGTTTGGGTATTTGGTGCGCGTTAATATAATGAAAAGAAGGGCAGGCAGGCTGTATTTTAAAGATAGATTCCTTTACCTCTCTCTCTCTCTCTCTCTCTCTCTCTCTCTCTCTCTCTCTCTCTCTCGTTATCTTTCTTTTCTTTTACTTATCCTTTCCTTATGTGTACTGCCACCTCCTTCAGTTTCATATATCATCATCATCAACATCATCCTCTTCTTTCCCGCTATCATTTGCGAAGCGGACCGGATCAAGATAGACACTAAAATGGAAAGCAAAAATATGGGAACTCACATCTGTGCTGTGCGAATAATAATAATAATAATAATAATAATAATAATAATAATAATAATAATACAACGCATTTATAATACCCTAACGAAGACCCCCTAGCCCTCTCGGCTAAATTGATGACCAAGTTTATTCAGACTGAATGCCGATTTGACTAGCAACCAAGGAGACTCATTCCTACCTCATAACTCATCAAATTTCATCCAGCTACAACCTAGTATTTGCGGATGTCGTCCAGTTCCGTCAGATGAAAGTAAATGACTATAACAGCATCGCATCCAACGTTAATAAGCCACACCTAAAGTCACACCTTTACAAATTTCACATTTCCAAAAACCAAGAAAATTTTTAACAGGGCCCTCCCCCCCAAAAACAAATCTTCCAGTATTCCCCCCACACGCCGACTCCTTCAGCTCTCGCCTTACTCTTCTCAGAATCTTGTAAGAAAAGAAATCCCCAGGAATTCTTGGAACGTTTCTTCATTGCCAATAGGATAACAACACAGGCCCTTAACTCCTTCACTACCATTACGTCTCTCTCTCTCTCTCTCTCTCTCACACACACACACACACACACACACACACACACGCTTATTATACTCACCACTGACAGATTTTATACATTACAAAGGCTAACTCTTTCATGCTATTATGACCAAATATTAGCTTAATTTTTCCATTATTATTTGAAACATTACAAACTAATTAGATGAAAACTTTAGGGGAAAAAATCGGAGCAATTTACTCTTTCAGAACGATGATGTCTTAATTCCTTTTTGTAAACTCCATTTTTTTTTTTTTTTACTTGGAAAACGATGATATCTTAATATATTCTTGTTTCCTTCTGACTTTTTTTTCTTTACTTGCAAAATATGATATCTTAATTTATTTCTTGTCACCTCTAGATTTTTTTTTTTTTTTTAACATGAAAAAGATCTTTCGTAATGGTCGGGTTACCCCCTTCAATCCAGTGACAATGTATTACTGATTTATTCTCATTACCTCCAGGCGATCTGACTCAAACTGGGAATGAACTCGTATACAACTCTTATTACTCTTTTTACTTTTTACTCTAACTTGGCCTAAAATTGCCCTCCGACCGTCTTGGATGTTTAGTTGTTACAGGTCAACACTACTCTGCAAAGCTTGTCACGAAGACGTGCTATGGAGATGCGGAACAGTAAAAGTAATCTTCTTCTGTCACTGCGAGAATAAAGCTCCAAAAGACGAAAATCTGCGCCAAGTCACTATAAAATAAATATAGTTATGGCTGCATCTAACCCTTCCAGAAAATAAATAAATAAATAAATAAACAAAAATAAACTATATCCATGTGAAAGTAGTAAGCATAAAACAAAAAATTATGTCATCAGGCGGAAGGAGTTACGTAAGGCAAATATCTATTAGTCTTATGATTGATAAAAGACCTAGAAAAATTCTCCTGCTGTAATACTTGGATAAGATGAAGAGTACAAAAGAGTGAGAGTGAGAGAGGAAGAAGAGGAAGACAAAGAGCTAGGAAGAAAGACAGGGAATAAGAGAAAGACAAAGAGCTGGGAGGAAAGACAGGGAAGAAGAGGAAGATATAAAGCTGGGAGGAAAGACAGGGAAGAAGAGAAAGACAACGAGCTGGGAGGAAAGACAGGGAAGAAGAGGAAGATATAAAGCTGGGAGGAAAGACAGGGAAGAAGAGGAAGACAAAGAGCTGGGAGGAAAGACAGGGAAAGAAAGGAGGATAAAGACCGAGCAGGAAAGGGTGAAGTGGAAGACAAAGTGTTGGGAGGACAAGAAGGGGGAGGAGGGAAAGACAAAGACTGAGCTGGAGGGAATGAGGACGACGGCAAAGACTGGACAGGAAAGAAAGAGGAGGAGGACAAAGACTAAGGAGGAGAGAAAGAGGAGGAGGACAAAGACTAAGCAGGAGAGAAAGAGGAGGAGGACAAAGACTGAGCAGGAGAGAAAGAGGAGGACAAAGATTGAGCAGGAGAGAAAGAGGAGGAGGACAAAGATTGAGAGCATGAGAGAAAGAAGAGGAAGATACAGAGCGAGAGGAGGGGAAGCAGAGAATGACAGAAGTGTTCAGAGGAGAGGGAGGGGAAGAAGAGGAAGAGAAGAGTGCTGAGAGGAGAAGGAGAGGAAGATTGAGAGAGGCGTCCCCAGGTAAATTGAAGATGATGCGTCCATTAGTGCAATCGAGCAGGTGACATGAGTGTGTGTGTGTGTGTGTGTGTGTGTGTGTGTGTGTGTGTGTGTGTGTGTGTGTGTGTGTGTGTAACTGCTAATGTAAGGTCGTGCTTTTGTTCCCAGAGAGAGAGAGAGAGAGAAAGATTTAAAAAGTAACGCGAAAAACAAACCAGACTAGTAATCTAAACACTACTCTTTCAATATAGATAGATAGATAGATAGATAGACAGATATATATATATATATATATATAGATAGATAGATAGATAGATAGATAGATAGATATATACAGTACCAGTATATCTACAGTATCTATCTATCTATCTATCTACAGTATATAGCCTATATATATATATATATATATATATATATATATATATATATATATATATATATATATATATATATATATATATATATATAAACATTCCGACTTCTTGTATCACCACCACACTTGACAGATATGCAGAACCATGCTAGCGCTGGAATTTCCATGAGAAAAAATAGTTCGTCATGCTGTGAAACATATACTAACACCCTCCCCCCCCAAAAAAAAAAGATCGCTAAGCTGTGAAAAATACCCCGTAGCCCTTACAATAAATTGCTGGCCAAGCTGAGAAAAACATTGCCTTATCATCCCGACTTAAAAAGTTAGTCAAGCTTCGGATAATTACCTCCTGTACGGGAAGTTCTTGGTTAAGCAGAGAATATTACCGTCTTCGAAAAAGAAACTAACAAACGCAAACATACACAAACATGCACAGCTTGACACATATAAGCAAATTATATATATATATATATATATATATATATATATATATATATATATATATATATATATCTATCTATCTATCTATCTATCTATATATATATATATAGATCTATCTATCTATCTTTATATATATATATATATATATATATATATATATATATATATATATAATAGGCTGAGAAACAACATACATCCCCCAAAGGAAAATAATAATATAAAAAGATTCTTTACGCCATGAAAAATTCCCTCCTGTTAAAAAAAAAAAATACATGGTCCCCTATTGCCGTAGAACAGTAGTGGCTGCCGTGACGGACATATGGGTGGGAAACATGAATACCGCCTGAGGCAGAAATGTCAAAGGTGGTGGGCGTCACTCTGGATATGATATTTTTACAAGGTGCGACGGACTGATGGGTGACAGGTGGGGAAAAAGGCTGATGGGAGTGAAAAGTTGGGGGGAAAAAATGAGTGGTAGGCGTGAAATGTGGTGCGGAGAGGACTGTGTGGGCAAAATACAAGAAAAAATATATATATATAGAATAGTAAAAAACAGAGGCCGCAGGGACTGTAGCATGAAAGTCGATTGAAGATAAAGGATAGAATGCAATTAAGAGAGAATGTTACAGGAGCGTTGGAATGAATGAAAGGAAAGCAAACAGAATACAATGAAGAATGCAATACTGAAGCGCGACATAATAAGGCATGAGGTGGAATGGATGAGTAAATGATCGAATAAAATGTAGAAGCCTTATATAATGTAGCATGAAGTGAAATGAGAGTTTTAAAACAGAGTACAACTAAAAATACAATAAAGAGGCCTTACTAAAATGTGGCATAATGTGGAATGAATGAATAGACACTAGAATACAACTGAGAATACAATGTACATGCCAGGGAGAAAGCAGCATGACGTGGAATGAATGATTAAATATGAATACAGTTAAGAATATGACAGAGAGGCCAGAGCTACTGTATCATATTGTGGAATGAATGAGATAAAAATAGGAAAATCCAACAGACAGCAATATAAAGTGGTAGCACGGTGTGGTGGAATGATGGAGAGAGAAATACATCAGAAGAGAATGGAGAATACAGTACAGCTGTCTGAAAGAATGAATGTCGTGATGGACGGAATGAATAAGTGAAAAATACAAAAGAACAGAATAAAAAAATACGATACAGAGCCAATATGTTGTGGTGGAATGAAGGAAGGAGAAGCGTTTCCAGTAAAATACAATGGGATACATAAAACATTGAGACCTTAGGGAATACAATGCAGTGGCCTGACAGAAAAGTATATGGAGGTGTGGAATGAATGAAAAAAGAACACCAAAAAGCAGTATAAAATGATACACCATACAACACGTGGAATGAAAAAAATATATAAAAAGGAAAAAATACAACAGAGTAACAAAAGCATGAGAGAAAAGGGTATTGTCTGGTAGAATGACATGGAAAAATTACACAAGAAAATTAATATAACAAAATCTACAACGGTAAGTGGAATGATACAAAAAAAAAAGGAACACAAGACAAAATTAATAACAGGAAATACAAAAATACAAAGGAAACAACAAAATACAAAGAACAGGTGTAATATGTGACAGGGAGGCCGCAGGGATGGTTTTGGTTGGAGAGAATGTGGAACAGAGTGGGAGGAAAAGAATAAAACTGCCATTTGGACTTGTGTGGTGTGGCAGTGTGAGGTGTGGTAGTGTATGGGGTTGCAAATGAGGCGTGAGAGTGATGTGTGGTAGTGTGAGGTGTGCCAGTGTGAAGTGTGTGTGTGTGTGTGTGTGTGTGTGTGTGTGTGTGTGTGTGTGTGTGTGTGTGTGTGTGTGTGTGTGTGTGTGTGTGTGTGTGTGTGTGTGTGTGTGTGTGTGTGTGTGTGTGTGTGTGTGCTCTATATGAATGCTTAGTTGCATGAGATTAAGTATGTATGTACCGCTATGTATATATGTGTACGTGTATCTGGATGTACGTGTCAAACACAGAATGTGCGTTCTCAGGCAATCGTCACCTCTCTCACATTACTGTTCATCTCTCTCTCTCTCTCTCTCTCTCAGTTCAACTCACCACTTTCCTTTCTCAATCTGCTCTCTCTCACTCTCGCTCACACATCCTCCCTCGAAAATCCTCTTAGCCTCACCCACACACCTACCTGCACTCACTCTCCTCTCTCTCTCTCTCTCTCTCTCTCTCTCTCTCTCTCTCTCTCACACACACACACACACACACACACACACACATACGGATTCATATACTGTAGTCTGACTAAGTGAACACATAAACATCTATATTTATTTATCTATCTATCTATATGTACGTATCTCTCTGTCTCTCTCTCTATCTATCTATCTACCTATATCTATCTATCTATCTATATATATATATATATATATATATATATATAAGAGAGAGAGAGAGAGAGAGAGAGAGAGAGAGAGAGAGAGAGAGAAATATTAATACAAATCGACTTCGGCATAGAAAAGACAGAATCACATAACGGGCCAGAAAAATCGAGACAATGATTTGCTTAAGAATAGTTAAGCAGAAGAGATAAAGGAGAGAGGGAGGAGAAAGATGAGACAGGGGTGAGAGAAGGGGAGGGGAAGAGTATGGGGGTGAGGGATGAAGGATGGGAGTGAAAGAAAGGAAGAAGGGGAGGGGAAGAGGATGGAATATGGGAAGGGGAAGAGGATGGAATATGGGAAGGGGAAGAGGATGGAATATGGGAAGGGGAAGAGGATGGAATATGGGAAGGAGAAAGGAAATGCAATAGGTGAGAGAAGGGGAGCAGAAGAGGATCTGGATGAAAGGGGAAGTGGGAAGAATGGGATGAGGAGAAAAAAGGGGACGAGAGGGGAAAGGGAGGAAGGATAGAGGGAGAGGGTGAGGAAGAGGGAAAGGAAGAGTATGAGGAAGAGGGAAAGGAAGAGTATGAGGAAGAGCAGATAAGAGGAAAGGGATGAGGGGGATGGGAAGGAAGGAGGGAAGGGGAGGAAGGGGAAAGGAAGGAGGGAAGGGGAGGAAGGGGAAAGGAAGGAGGGAAGGGAAGAGGAAGCAAAGGTGATAAGGGAGGAAAGGGAGAAGTAAAAAGGAGGGAGAGGGGATACGAGGGAAAGCAGAAAGGGACAACGGAGAAAGAGGGAAAACGAATAAGATTAAGAAGATGTGAAAGGGAAGGGAAGATAATGACATTAGGAAGAAGAGGTGAAAGGGAAGGAACTGAAGGGGATAAAGAAGATAGGGAGGGGGAGAGGATGGAGATGAAAGGGAATAGGGAAAGGGGAGATGATGAAGAAAAGGGCGAGGGGAGGGGGAAGAGGAAGGGAATGAGTGAAGGTAGAAGAGAAGGAAAATGCGGAGGATGGGGATGAGGGTAAGTGGGGACGAGCAGGGGAAGAGGATGGGAAGAATAGGGACGAGGAGAGGGTATAAGGAAAATGTAGAGATGGGAGATGGGAAGTGGTAAAAAAGGAGAAGAGGGGAAAGGAAAGGGAAGAGGATGTGTATGAGAGGGGAAGGCGCGGGGAAAGGGATGTGGGTGAGGGTGTTGAAAGAAAGGGAAGAAACGAGAATGGAGATGAGGGGAATGGGTAAAAAAGAAAGAGATGGGGAAAAGAGAAGCTGGTAAAAAAAAAAAAAAAAAAAAAAAAAAAGGATGAGGAACGAACGAGAGGAAGGGGAAGAGACGAGAATGTGGATGCGGGGGGTGGGGGGATAAAGGAAGGAGGGGGAAGAAGCTGGAAGGGGTGAGGGAGGACAAAATACAGGTAGAGGCGACTGAGAGAGTACAAAGGAGTATAAAGGAAAGCAAACAGCAACAGATCTACTGGTCCTTTCCAGGCTGTTTGTTAAAGGGGAGATTATGGCAAAGGTAAGGTTACTATTCTATGAGTAAAAGACAAGGATAGCAAAGCAGGACGGCTCCCTTCAACTAAACTCGCCTGTCCAAACCAGCAGGAAATTGTGAGAATTACTACTACACAGCACAGAAAAGTTGTCACAGAAATTTCATGGGAAAGTATGGATGAAAATTATGTTCGTCAATACCTTAAACTTAAAGGGAGAGTTACATAGAGCAGACATTAAGTACCGGTATATATCTCTGCTGTTCTGTGGTTATGGCCTCGGCTTTTCGGAGTAAAAAACATTATAGTTCAAAAATGTATTATTCAGATGAGAAAAAGTTGGGCTGGGAATTAGAAAACAAATACTTATTCGAACGATTTATAAATGTTAGAACTGTGTCACTCTGCCATACTGGGAAACAATTTTATTCATATGTTCAGAACACAACTGAGGAGGAAATACTTAACTTCAAGTGACTGGAAACGTTTTTGCTGCCATTTACTAATACTGAAATCCATCTGACACGTTTGAACCCTATTAAACAGTTTATACAGATCTCTCTGATCGCCTGCCTTTGTAAAGATGTGTCCGCTCGATTACTAATGTTTGCACCATCAGTAATTTGGAGTATTTTACACAAGCTTTCGTCGGTATTACTTATAGATATTAAAAACAGTGTAGGACCCAATACTGAACCCTGTGCACCTCCGCTTATAACATCTATCTTGTCTGATTCCTTTCAACATATTGCTATTCTGTTAATCTGTTTACATCTTGGAAGTCAATCATCAATCTCACAGAGTGCCCTGTCACTGAAACCATGCATCTGTAGTTTCTGAAGGTGACTTTTACGGGAACTAGATCGAACACCTTTTGAAAAACAAGACACTGTCAGCGGATATATCATATACGTTCAACATATTGTCGAGATAATCCAAGTCTCGTAAGGCAGAAGAAATTATTACAAAAACTATGTTGTGAATATCCGATGAGACAATTTCTAAATGTTGGAAAAACTTGTTTCTGATAACAGTTTGCACCAGCCTGCACACCACTGATGTCATGTTAACTGGGCGGTAAATTTTCGCTGAGATTTGTTGTATTCTCTCTCTCTCTCTCTCTCTCTCTCTCATATGTTTCATAGCTTCAACTCCTGTGGCACTTTACTATTATAGAAAACTTACTGAAGAGCTCAGCTAAAGGTTTTGATATTTCATTCTCTACCTACTTTTATAAGAGCGACGGTAAGTCATACATCTCTCTCTAACAGTAATATTATTAATTACATCACCCTCTTCTAAAGGAACTGATGAAATTACAAGGAATGATATTTGTATTTTGTATTGCAAGTACAGGTGCAGTGAAAGTGTTAGGAATTCTAGCCATTTCGATTTCATCATCAACATTCTCTTCGTAGTCTGTGAATATGAAGATGAGGGAGGAAAAGGGGTGAGGAGGGGTGGAAGAGGAGAAGAGGAAGAGGAAGCTGGTAAAGGCGGAAGGCAAGGAAAGAGGGGAGGGGGAAGAAGGAGAAGAGGAAGAGGATAACAAGGAGGATTAGCGAGAGAAGAGGGGGGATGATGAATGGGGATGCGTGAGAGAGAGAGAGAGAGAGAGAGAGAGAGAGAGAGAGTCCAACTTCACTAATTGTCCCTCAAGACATTAACCCGCCCGCTAGATTTATAAAGTTAGTAGAGGGAAGGGGACAAGGGGGAGGGCAGGGGGAAAAGAGAGTTAGAGGGGGGAGGGGGGAAAAGAGGGTCAGAGGGGGGAGGGGGGAAAAGAGGGTCAGAGGGGGAGGGGGGAAAAGAGGGTCAGAGGGGGAGGGGGGAAAAGAGGGTCAGAGGGGGGAGGGGGAAAAGAGGGTCAGAGGGGGGAGGGGGGAAAAAAGAGGGTCAGAGGGGGGAGGGGGAGAAAACGAGTCGTCAGGAAGGGAGGGGGAGGACTGGGGAGATGGGAGTCAAGGAGGGAGGGGGAAAATGGAAGAAGGTGTTCTTTGTTCCAAAGACATTAACTCACTCGCCAGATATATAAAGTTAGCTATGGTGAGGGCGAGAGGAGAAGGGGGAAACAAGGGAGGTACGGGGGCGGGGAGGCGGAGAAGTGGGAGGAAGAAGGATGAAGGGGACGAGGATGGAATAGGATGAGAAGGGAGTGAGAGGAGATGGAGAGGGGGACGAGCACGGAAGAGTACAATGAAGTACAAAGGAAAGCAAACAGCAACAGACCTTATGGTCCTTTCGAGGCTGTTTGTTACAGAGTAGACTATGAATACGAGATTTAATTATACATGCTGAAGGATAAGGACAGTAAAACAAGAAGGCTCCCCCCGCCTCCAAACCCTCCAGTTAAAACTGGCAAGAAAAAGTGAGAAAAACTACCATGTAGCATGGAAAACTGACATGAAAATTTCACAGGAAAGACTGAAAAGGAAAAGTTACATTCTATAATACTTTACCTATAAGCTACCAGTATGAATAACCTGAAAGAGAAAGTAGTAAAGTATAATGAATAATCGAATAAATAACTAATAAATACTGTAATAAATAACGCACAGGGAGAGGCAGGGAGGACGGGGAGGAGCAGGGGGGAGTGGGGAGAGGAGGGAGGGGGGAGGGGGGTGTTGGTGGTGCCTAATTGCCGGCTTGATGTAATTTAGCAGTTTGAGGGGAAGTTTCTTGGTGGGCGATTGTACTGGCTCTAATTGTATTTCAGACGCGCTGGGGGTAATTCTCTCTCTCTCTCTCTCTCTCAACGTCATTACAACCTCTTACTTTCCTTCCTTCCCCTCTGTCTGTCTGTCTGTCCGTCTATCTGTCTGTCTGTCTGTCTCTCTCTCTCTCTCTCTCTCTCAACGTCATTACAACCTCTTACCTTCCTTCCTTCCTTCCTTCTTTCTTCCCTTCTGTCTGTCTGTCTGTCTGTCTCTCTTTCTCTCTCTCTCTCTCTCTCTCTCTCTCTCTCTCTCAACGTCATTACAACCTCTTATCTTCCCTCCCCCTTCCCCCCTTCTCTCTTTCTCTCTCTCTCTCTCTTTTACTCCACATTCACCTCCCCTCCCTCTTCCCCCCTATCCTCCCCCTTCCTCCTGAATTTCCCCTTCTACTCGTCTCTCCCCCCTCTCCCCCTCCCTTCCCTCTTCCTCCTTTACTTCCCCTTCCCCCTTTCTCCCCCTCCCCTCCCTCTTCCACCTATCCTCCCCTTCCCCTCCTTCTTCCCCTTGTCCTCTCCCCCTTC
Source organism: Coenobita brevimanus (assembly GCF_032717465.1). Classification (NCBI taxonomy): domain Eukaryota; kingdom Metazoa; phylum Arthropoda; class Malacostraca; order Decapoda; family Coenobitidae; genus Coenobita; species Coenobita brevimanus. The sequence continues at coordinate 58,531,919 of NC_137053.1, forward strand.
CCCTGTCTCTTCCTTCTATCGCCTCCCTTCCTCCTCCACTCCATCTTACCTTCTCTCCTTTCTCTTCCTCTCTCCCATTCCCCCCTCTCTCTCTTTCCCTTCCCCCTCAATTCCTCTCTCCCATTCCCCCCTCTCTCCCTTTCCCTTCCCCATCAATTCCCTCTTCCCTTCCCTCTTCCCCTTGTCCACTCTTCCCTCCCCTGTCTCTTCCTCCTATCGCCTCCCTTTCTCCTCCACTCCATCTTCCCTTCCTCTTCCCTCTCTCTTCCTCTCTCCCTTGCCCTCCCTCTCTCCTTCTTCCCTCCCCCTCAATTCCCTCTGTAACAAACAGCTTCGAGAGGACCATAAGGTCTGTTGCTGTTTGGTTTCCTTTGTACTCCTTTGTACTCCTTTGTACTTCCCCTCCCTCTTCCCCTTGTCCTCTCCTCCCTTCCCTGTCTCTTCCTCTTACCGCCTCCTTTTCTCCTCCATTCCATCTTCCCGTCTTTTTCCCCCTTCTCCTTGTCTCTCCCTTTCCCTCCCTCTCTCCCTTTCCCCTCCCCCTCAATTCCCCCTTCCCCTCCCTCTTCCCCTTGTCCTCTCCTTCCTCCCCTGTTCCTCCTATCGTCTCCTTTCCTCCTCCATTCTATCTTCCCTCCCTTCCCTCCCCCCAATTCCCCCTTCCCCTCCCCCTTCCCTGCCGTCATAAAGTTAGTATGTCGTGTCTCCTAAGATGTCAGTGAGTTAAAGGAGGCACAACACTCTTAATGTACTTTACTGAGCCTTCATGAATATCACACTACACCCTTCCCCTCCCACCTAGCATGACACCACGGCCCCTCACACTCCACCTCACCTCAGTTCCACTTCATTCCCACTCAACTCCCACTTAACCTCACCTCAAATCCACTTCATTCCCACTCAACTCCCACTCAACCTCACTCCAATTCCACCTCATTTTCTGTCACCTCCCACTCGACCTCATTTCTGTTCGACCCCTGTTACTACTCTCGTTCCACTCCTACTCGACCTCACCTAAATCGTCCTCATTCTCAATCCTCCCACTTCACTACCTGTCGGCCTTACCCTAACTCGACCTTACTCCCACTCGACCTCACTATAATCCTAAGCGTGAAAAGGTGACAAAGGCTATTAATATACTGTAGTCGGATTCTCTTGTCTAAGCTCGGATTAGAAACACACACACACACACACACACACACACACACACACACACACACACACACACACACACACACACACACCAATGTAACTCGACGTCGCTACAATTCGACCTTATTCCCTTCGATTTTTTTTTAATCTTGCTAATTCCAGACGTTCTTTATAGTTTGGGAGAGAGATTAAAAACTCGAAAGGCAAAAAATACAACCTCCATTAACTCCTTCATCACTACACTCTTTTCATTTTGACTTGGCCTAAAACTGTCATCTCTTTACCCTGAATGCCGAGTTGTAACAAGAAATTAATACTATAATATGATGCTAGTCATGAAGAAGTGCTACAGAAAGGATACAGAGCCGTAGTATTGTCTTATTCTGAAACTGAGCTACGTGAAATGAGCTGCAAAAGGATGAAAATCTGGGCCAGGTTAAGGTGAACAGAGTATAGCGGGCTCTCTTAAGATAGAAAATATATTAGAAATTGGATTTGTGGACTACCGTAGTGGAATAAAAAAAAACGACAGAAAAAACAAAAGGTGTCGCCGTATTGAGAAGGTTAGACACTCGTCCTCAAAGAGTGAAAGAAGGCTCCATTTTCCCTCCTACTCCACCCTCTCACTCAACCCCACTCTACATCACAACTCCCTCTCAAACCTACTCTCATATCCGACCCCCAAAGAAAATTCCACTTACCCCCTGACCCCACACCACCACAAACTTCCATACTTCCAAGTCGCCTTAATCCCACTCGATCCCTCTCACAAAATGTCCCTCTCCGTGAATATTACACTTTTCCTCCTATTCCACCCCTCCCACACTATCCCTCTCCACACCATCACCTCTCCACCTCACACCCACTCGACCTACTATAACCTGAGACGACTTTGAGCGGGGGCAAAGCACTATGAACCCCTTCAGATCGAGGCCGTTGTTTATATTTTTATTCTTGCTCCCTCTCAATGATTTTATTAAACTCGAAAAATACTTCTCGTACTGAAGGGGTTGGAGAATGTTATATCATTATTATTATTATTATTATTATTATTATTATTATTACTATTATTATTATTATTATTATTACTATTATTATTATTAATATTGTTGCTGCTATTATCATTATCATTATATTATTTTTATTATTATTATTATTATTATTATTATCACTATTATTTTCATCATCATTATTATTATTATTATTATTACTATTACTACTATCATTATTATTATTACTGTTGTTGTTGTTCCAAGCTCATCTGGACGTGAACCCAGTGAACTTCAGGCTTAAGGTGCCATTATGCAGTCCACCATCCTCCTTTTCAGGTATAGGGCAGGGCAACGAAGCCTCTCAGTTATATCGGTGCAACCACGGGAAGGCGTCCCTCTCCCCTAGTTCTTTGGCAGTCTCTCTTGTGCTTAATATTCTCGACTGATGGTATCCAGAAGGAAATATTTTACTTCCATTCGACTCCTTTTACTCGACCTCATTCCCACTCGACTCTACTCTTATTCGACCATATTCGCACTCGACCAGCTAGACCTCTTTACCTGATCCCACTCGACCTCCTCTCACGGCACCACAACCAGCCCCACTCGACCTCACTTCACGCGACTCCGCCCCACTTACCACGCCCCGCCACACCCAGTTTCCCTTCGTCCACTCCTGCTCCCCCTCCCCCAGCCTCCCGCTCCCCTCCACCCCCTCCCCCATCCTACCCAACCACACCCACTCACTCACCCACCAACCTATTTCTCGTCCTACCACTCCCATCCGCCCAACCAACCGCTTCCTCTCACTCTCTCTCTCCTACTCTCACCCATTCTCTTCACCTCTTACCCTCTTCCACCTCCCTCTTATTGCCGTTCTCACTCACCTCTTCATCTCCACTCCAACCCACTCTCTTCCTTCCTCCTCTCCCCCTCCCGTCCCCCTTTCCTTTCTTCCCTTCATCCTTCTACCACCATCTGTCTCCCCCTCATGATCCTTCCCACCCACTTCCATCCTTCCCTTCCCCCTCTCTTTCCCCCTCACCTGCACTTTCATTTTCTTTCTTCCCTCTCCCTCCCTCTCATCCATTGCATTCTTATTTGGTGGAAGGAGAGAGGGAGGGACAACAGAAGGTGGGGAGGAAGCATGGGAGGAGGTGGGTGAGGAAGAATGGGATGTGGGGAAGAAGAAGGGGAGGTGAGGGGGAAGAACGGCGTGAGGAAGGAAGAATGAGAGGAGGTAGGGGAAGGCAGAATGGGAGTTGGGGGAGGAAGTACAGAAGGTGGGGAAGGAACGACAGATGGGGAAGGAACAACAGATGGGGAAGGAACAACAGATGGGGAAGGAACAACAGATGGGGAAGGAACGACAGATGGGGAAGGAACGACAGATGGGGAAGGAACGACAGATGGGGAAGGAACAACAGATGGGGAAGGAACAACAGATGGGGAAGGAACAACAGATGGGGAAGGAACAACAGATGGGGAAGGAACAACAGATGGGGAAGGAACAACAGATGGGGAAGGAACAACAGATGGGAAAGGAAGGAAGGAACGACAGATGGGGAAGGAACAACACATGGGGAAGGAACGACAAATGGGGAAGGAACGACAGATGAGGAAGGAACGACAGATGGGGGAGGAACAACTGATAGGGAAGGAGCAACAGATGGGAGAAGAAGAATAGGAGATGGGGGAGGAAGAGGCAGGGTAAAAAGAATGAGAGGAAGTATGGGGAGGAAGAATGGGAGGAGGTAGGGAGACGAAGAATGGGAGGTGGGGGAGGAAGAATGGGGGAAAGCCATGGAAGAATGGGAGATAGGGGACGAAAAATGAAAGATGGGGAATGAAAATGGGAGGAAAGGGAAGAAAGGAGATAGGGGAGGAAGAATTGGAAGTAGGGGAGGAAAAATAGCCTTTGGGGGAGAAGATGCAAGGGGAGAAAATGAGGGGGGGGGGCGGCGACCCTACTGCCCCCGGATCCAACAAGGTGTAAATCTATTAACGAAGCCGTAATGGTGGTGCGGGAATTAACGCAGATACATGGGCGGGGGAAGATGGGGTGTTGTGAGGAATGGGGGGCGGGGGGTGGAGTGGGGAAATGTGAGAGGGATGGCGAAGGGTGGATAAACCGGGGTGCTGAGAAGGGTATGGGAGGGTATGGGTGATTGGGAAAATGAGAGGGATGGGGATGGATGGGGAAAATGGGGTAGTGAAGGGGATGAGACTAGGGTTGGATTGGGGTGGGTAAAATGAAGGGGGATTAAAGAGATGGGGAAGAGTAGGGAAACGTGTGCGGGATGAGGAAGGGTGGGGAAATATGAGAGGATGGAGAAGGATGGGGAAATATGAAAGGACTGGGGAGGGGTGGGGAAATATGACAGGGGCAGGAAGACGTGGGGAAACTGGTGTGCTGAGAGGGATGAGAGTAGGGTAGGGAAAATTGATTGAGAAAAGAGAGAGGAGAGTTATAGGCCCTTGACAGGAGGAGAGAGAGAGTTAAAGAATGTGTTACTAATGCATGTTACTTATGGTCGTATGCTTGAAGAAAAATGCAGAGTCTGACCCGCTGGACACTGCTTGGTATCCTTAAACAAACTCTGGATTCCAAATTGGTGCCATAATCGAATGCTAAAATTACCGGGGAAAAAGGCGAAGCACATGGAGGTTCTTCAAGATCGTTCTCAGCTACAAGTAATATAACGAAGCACCTTAAAAACATTCTTCTTACATCGTCACGCGTACCATTCTCTCCGGGGCCAGAATTGTCACTACGCATACGATCAAGTTGTGGAATTCACTTTTGCGACGCGACGATCACACAACTGAGGAATGTTACAATTTTCCTTTGGGCATATCACCAGTAAATTCACAGACCACACAGATCTTACGGTCCTCTTGTAGGTGGTCCTGCCTTACTATTGATCGAGTTACGAACAAAATGGAGAGAGAGAGAGAGAGAGTGTACATAAAACACATTGCATATTATCAAAACTGGATGAACTAAAATAATATACTGTACATATATACTGAAAAATGAAAGGAAATAAAGTCAAAAGAGAGGAAGGGGAAAAAGACGGGGAGGAGGAAGGGAATATGATGAAGAGGATGTACGTGGGGAAGAAGGAGGGAGAAAACAGGAGCAAATGAAAAAGACAACGTGGATTAGAATTAGGAGGAGGAGGAGAAGGAAGAAGAGGAAGAGGAGCAGGAGGGAATATTGCATTATTAGTAGAGACGGTGTGGAAGGGTAAGCAAAATAAGAAGGAAAAAGTTATGGACGATAATAAAGGAGGACGGAAGGAAGAAAGAGTGAAAGAAAGATTGGAAGGAAGGAGGAAGGAAGGAAGGAAGGAAGCAAGCAAGCAAGCAAGCAAGCAAGCAAGCAAGCAAGCAAGCGAGCGAGGGAGGGAGGGAGGGAGGGAGGGAGGGAGGGAGGGAGGGAGGGAGGAAGGAAGGAAGGAAGGAAGGAAGGAAGGAAGGAGCGAACGAACGAACGAAGGATGGAAAGGAGGAAGGACGGAAGGAAGCAAAGAAACGCGGAGAGAAGGATAGAAAGAATGAATGAATGAATGAATGAATGAAGGAAGGAAGGAAGGAACGAACGAAGGAAGGAGCGAACGAACGAACGAAGGATGGAAAGGAGGAAGGACGGAAGGAAGCAAAGAAACGCGGAGAGAAGGATAGAAAGAAAGAATGAATGAATGAAGGAAGGAAGGAAGGAAGGAAGGAACGAAGGAAGGAGCGAACGAACGAACGAAGGATGGACGCAAAGAAAAATGGAGAGAAGGAAAGAAAGAAGGATGGCAAGAGGGAAAGAAGGAAGGAAGGCAGTGTGAGCGGTTATGACATGCAAAAGGAGAATAGATATCTGATATGTCTGAGCAATAAGGAGGGAGAAGAGAAGCGGAGGAAGAAGGAGAAAGATGGAGAAGAGAGGCGGAGGGAGAAGGAAAAAGATGGAGAAGAGAAGAAGTGGAAGAAAAGATGGATGCATGGACGAAATGGAAAACAGTGGGAGGAGAATGGTGGGGAGACGAAGGGAGGAGATGGGAAAGGAAAGGGAGGAAGAGGGAGAGAAGGGAGAGGAGGGGGAGGAGAATGAGGGGAAGGGAGAAGATGGGAGAGGAAAGGGAGGAGGAGGGAAAGGAGAAGGGAGAGGAGGGGGAGGAGAAGGGAGCAGAAAGGGAGAAAGAAAAAAAGGAGGGAAATGGGAAAAAAAAAAGGCAGAAGACGAGAGAGAGAGAGAGAGAGAGAGAGAGAGAGAGAGAGAGAGAGAGAGAGAACTGGGTGGATCGTGAAGAAAGGACAAGATGAAGGAAAAAAAAAAAAAGAAGATGCAGGAGGAAGGAGGAAGCAGATGAGTGACGAGTGAAGAAAGAGGGAGAAGACAGGGAGGAAGGAACAAAGACGGGAAGAAGACAGGAGGAAGAAATGGAAAGAAGGCGAGACGGAAGAAGAGTGGGAGGAAGAGGAGGAGGAAATCGAGAAGAAGGACAGCGGAAAGGAGGCCGAAGGAAGATGGAAGAAATACGAGAGGGAGGAAATTAGAAAGAAGAATGGGGAAGACGAGAGTGGAGGAAAGGAAGGGGAGAGGTGGAGGGAAGAAGAAAGTGGAAGAATGGAAGAGGAGAGGTGGAGGAAAATTATGAGAGGGTGGAGAGAAAGGAGATAAAGAGAGTAAGTAGGTGAAGATGAAAGAGATGATGATGATGATGATGATAATGATGCCGTAGAACAAACAGGAGAAGAAGGTGGAAGAGGAGGAGGCGGATGTGGAAGAAACATTAGGATGAGAAGCAAGGAGGAGGAGAGGGGGGTAAAAGGGGAGGGAGGAAGTAAGCCGAGAAGGCAGGATAAAAGTGAATGATGAAGGTAAACTGAGGTGTGTGTGTGTGTGTGTGTGTGTGTGTGTGTGTGTGTGTGTGTGTGTGTGTGTGTGTGTGTGTGTGTGTGTGTGTGTGTGTGTGTGTGTGTGTGTGTGTGTGTGTGTGTGTGTGTGTGTGTGTGTGTGTGTGTGTGTGTGAGAGAGAGAGAGAGAGAGAACCGGGGTCGCAGGTGTGGAGCGTGATACTGGCGGTGAGGGATATGGCCCATTTCCACACACTGGCAGGTGGGGGGTGGGTAGGGGGCCTCGTTCCCCTCCACCCGCCCTCATCCACACCCTCACATCCACACCCACACTCACACCCTCACTCACATCCACACCCTCACCAACACACTACCTGCCTCCCATTACATCCACACCCCACACACAATCACCTACATCCACACTCACAGAACTACACACATACAGACCTTCACATTCACTCAGCCTACTTCAATCCACACTTATACACACACCCACATATAAACCCTTAGTATCGTTATTAACACCCTCACCTGGCCACCTGCATCATATCTCATCCCCACATACTCCCACAACCACCTAACCCCACTTACATTCCTTCGCTCATAACATATTCTTACCCTAACTTCACTACCACATCACACCACCTCATCCCTCCTACACCAACCTGCCACTTACCCATCTACAGTACACCACAGCACCACATCTCCACCTACACCACACCACCACACCCCCAACTTACACCACACCACCACACCCCCAACTTACACCACACCACCACTCCCCCATCTACACCCCCTCACCGTTCCCCCACTTACACCCACACCCCTACCCACATATCCCTCTGCCACCTGGTATTGCCTTACACGTGAAGCCTCCACCTGCCTAACGAAGCCTACCCGACCACAATATAGCTTATGGCCGTATTGAAAGTGCATGGGAGGCTTCACTGCACCTCTTGACTGGCGTTTATTTGGCACGTTACACCTCAACAACTTCCTGTGTTACTGATGCAAACTAAATCGCTAAAGAAGAGGTGCTACGGAACGCCCTCTGGTGCAACGGAAGTCCTCTGGTGGTAGCAATAATAAAATCTAAAGAGCATCATTTTGTGCATGGAGAGGGTTTCTTAGCAAAATTTACCACAGGAGGGCCGCCCTATGTTGCCTACAATCGTCGAGAGAGAGAGAGAGAGAGAGAGAGAGAGAGAGAGATTAATCTTTCGTTCGCTGTTTTATCCGCACTTTTACTTTTCTTTCGACCTTTTTCTCGTTTACATTTGATCTTTTGTTTGCTCTTTTGTTCGTCTTTTTCTTCTTCCTTCCACCTTTCTGTCGTCTATTTGTTTTCTTTTGTTTGCCTTTTTTTTTTAAATCCTCATCTTCCTGTTGTTTATATTTGATCTTTTGTTCGCATTTTCGTTCGCATTTCCTCTATTCTAATCTTCCTGTTGTTTATATTTGATCTTGTTCGCACTTTTGTTCGCATTTTTTAAAACCTCATTTTCCTGTCGTTTATATTTGATCTTTTGTTCGCGTTTTTTCTGTTCTTATCTTCCTGTTGTTTATATATGATCTTTTGTTCGCGTTTTATTTTCTATTCTTATCTTTCTGTTGTTTATATTTGATCTTTTGTTCGCACCATTGTTCGCATTTTTTCTCTTCTTATATTCCTGTTTTGTTTTGTTTTTATCTTATGTTCGCTCTTTCTGTTCGCATTTTTGTGGCCAAGATAGACTCCTTTTTTTGTCCTCACTTATCCTTTTTTTTTTTTTTTTTCGTCGTCAATGCATCGTTTTTTCTCTATCTGATACCTTTTTCCATTTTCTTGGTTTCAACGTATCAACATAATCCACTTTTCCAAATTTTCACGAGATATTTTCCTTCCATATACTTTTGTCACTCAGTCACCCACACGATTTTTCTTTATTTAATCTGCTGTATCTGTTTATTTTCTTTTTTCATTTTATTTTGTCGTCCATGTTATTATTTTTTTGTAATTATTAAAACATTACTATTACTACTGTTACTGTAATCATCACCATCATCATCATCATCATCATCATCATATTATTATTATTATTATGACTGTCATTATTAGTATTATTATTATTGCATTATTATTACTATTGTATCATTATCATCACAATCATCATCATTATTATTATTACAGCATTATTATTATTATTATTATTATTAGTAGTAGTAGTAGTAGTAGTAGTAGTAGTAGTAGTAGTAATAGTAACAGTAGTAGTAAGTAGTACTATATAACGCACTTTATTTTTAATGTAACAAAGCAGCAGCAAGCCTGACGATACACTACTGATGTACTCCTCTGACATAAGCACAATTAGCGAGAGAGAGAGAGAGAGAGAGAGAGAGAGAGAGAGAGGCAGCTCACAATTTTTACTGCAATATCAAATGTCGCACTCTCTCATCATATAACCCTTATTTCTGTTGTCTGCAGTTTTCTCACCTTCAGAAACTAAAATCATCATTATCATCATCATCATCATCATCGTCTTCCTCGTCGTCATATCATCATCATCATCATCACCATCGTCTTCCTCGTTGTCATATCATAATCATCATCACCATCATCATCCTCATCATCATCACCATCATCATTATCTTAATCATCATCAACACCATCATCTTCCTTGTCGTCATAGCATAATAATCATCATTATCACCATCATCATCGTCTTCCTCGTCGTCATATCATCATCATCATCACCATCGTCTTCCTCGCTGTCATATCATAATCATCATCATCACCATCATCACCATCATCATCATCATCATCATCATCATCACCATTACCATAATCATCATCAACACCATCGTCTTCCTTGTCGTCGTATCATAATAATCATCATTACCACCATCATCATCATCATCATCATATCAATATTAATTATTATCAATCATTATTAAAATTATTATTATCATTATTATTATTATTATTAATCATTATGATGATGATGATGATGACGATCATTATAATTATTATTATATTAATAATAATAATAATAATAATAATAATAATAATAATAATTATTATTATTATTATTATTATTATTATCATTACTGTCCATATAAAATCATCAACATCATCATCATCATGCATCGTACCACAACCACCAAGCAATGATCCCCATCATTTCAACATTCCGGCTTCTACGACTCGCTCTCAACAAAATCGTCTGGAATTAATCACAACACTACAGTTACCTAGAGCAAGAGAATGCTAAAGGAGACAATATTTATACTCAGGCCCAGGTAAACTCTCAAATGAATAAAATAAAATAATAAAGAGTTAGATGGAATAAAGACACCAGAGTTACCCCATCATGAAAGGGTTAAAAGGGCATGCATGATCTAGTAAAAATAAAATAAAATGAACGAGTGGGAACAATAAAGAGTTACGTACTTAATATTTCCAGCCCTAAAATAAATCAATAAATAAATAATAAAGAATTTGTATTTCTACAGCACCACTAGGATCATTATTTACCATCATTAATATTATCGTCATCATCATCGTCATTGCCATCATTATCATCATTTTTTTCACCATCAACATTCACCATTATTACTCATGATCACCACAATCACCATCACCATTATCGTCACTCTATCACCATCATTATCGATCATTATCGTCATCCTCATTATCACCACACTCACCACCACCATCGTTATATCCCTTATTTTCCCTATAACAAAAAAAGTGGTGAAGATCCAGACACAGTAAAAGAAAAACACAAATCTGAGAAACAATCATCAAAACACCCAGCGGAAAGGCAAACACCCACACACTCAGCACTCGACCCTTCAATAAATAAATACATAAATAAATAAATACTCGTGATTTTTGCATCCCCGGTCCATAAAGCAAATAACAAACGTTGTGATTTTTTTTTTCTATCACAGTTCTACAAATTAAAAAAATATTTCATTTTTATTTCGTCTGGTGGGCGAAGGAAATAAAAGAAAACGTAATTTTTGCATTACAATTGTACACAGTAAATAATTACTTCAATAATTTTTCCATCTCAATTCTACTGGTAAATTACTGTCCAATATTACTGTGTGTGTGTGTGTGTGTGTGTGTGTGTGTGTGTGTGTGTGTGTGTGTGTGTGTGTGTGTGTGTGTGAGAGAGAGAGAGAGAGAGAGAGAGAGAGAGAGAGACCGAGTGAGAGTGCAACCCTACACAAGATATAGTTTCCCAACCATCACTATACAGTACTGTATACATCCACAATTTTTGGTAATTTTTTTTTTTGTAGCACCAATTCATAAAGCAACTTACATAAAAAACACACACATCATTTTACAGTAGCTCTATACGGCAAATGTTAATGCATACGTGCGCCTCTGAAAAATTAAAAGAAAAAATATTAAAAAAGGGAATCTCTCTTTTCGACGCTTTCCAATTTGACTGCAACTCATTTTTATGCATTTCCGTCACATATTCCCCGGACGCCGACACCGACACGCTTAAAACTGCCGCTATCTTTCCCTGCCAGCGCTGGATCAAAGGTGCTCAGTTTTATCGGGTGCTCGGTTATATCGGATGCCCAGTTATACATGGTGCTCGGTTATATCGTGGTGCTCAGTTACGCAGGATGCTCGGTTACATCGGATTCTCAGTTATATCGGGTGCTCGGTTATATCGGGTGCTCAGTTATAGCGGGTGCTCGGTTATAGCAGGTGCTCGGTTACATCGGATGCTCAGTTATACCATGGTGCTCAGTTATATCGGGTGCTCAGTTACATCAGATGCTCAGTTACATCCAATGCTCAGTTATATCCGACGCTCAGTTATATCGGATGCTCAGTTATATCCGATGCTCAGTTACATCAGGTGCTTGGTTATATCGGATGATGCTCAGTTATATCCGATGCTTAGAGTTATCTGATGCTCTGTTATACTGGGTGCTCAGTTATATCGGGTGCTCAGTTATATCGGGTGCTCAGTTATATCGGGTGCTCAGTTACATCCAGTGCTCAGTTATATCGGGTGCTCAATTACACTAGGTGCTGATTAGTCACGTTAAATATCTCATGGTCAAGACAACTCACTTTTATTTCAGCTAATGTTTGATTACTTTATTCTGTCAGTTGAGGCAGTTCCCTTGCACCTTTTTCTAAGCAATTTATTTTGCTTATTACACCTTCCTGGCCTCTTTTGTGTTACATAAATCCATCCAATGTCGCAATTCTCTGCATAATTAACGTACAAAAGGATTTTAACCCATCATATCTCAAAATAAATTGCTAAGGAAAAGGTGTTAGGGAGCCTCTTTAACTGTCGAGAATACGGGGCTAGGAGTGTTAATTGCTCTCTCAGACGATTTTATTCAGCTGAGTCATAGGGGGCTGAGTTTTTATATTATCACGAACACATTCATGAGAAGGGTATATCTATTGATGCATTCCAGCTAACATAAGACACACACACACACACACACACACACACACACACACACACACACACACACACACACACACACACGCGCGCGTGATAGCATGAAGCTAAGATTTAGCCGCAGGAGACAGAGAAAAATCAAGCCGCCTGTGAAAAAATACATCAGCTGGGAAAATAAAGCGTCAGATTAGATATTACTACTACTAACTACTAGTAGCAGTAGTATATACTACTGCTGCTGCTGCTAATCATCATCACCATCATCCGGACCTCCTTTCCCACCCAAGGGCAGGGTGAGGAGTAGCAACGTCCAGACAGCCCAAGTTTGCCCAATCCAGTGGGCCACGTTCCCATTCACTCATCATTCAAGCGCCTGGAATCCTGGCTCTATCTGATACGCCAAAAAAAAACTTTTACCACGTTCTGTAGCTTCACAAACGTATTCGACCGATAATACTAATACTAATAATAATAATAACAACAGATACGATATGTAAATGCATAAATATATCCACGAGAAACTACGTCAGATCACTAAATATAACGATTCAAATCAAATATCAGAAAAAAAAATGACTGGAAAATACGTCAGCTCAGAATAAAATTTCGTATCACTTAAGTAAATAAATAAGTTAATACATAAATACATCAGAGAAGCTACGTCAACTCACTGAAAATAACAACTCCCATCATATATAAGAAAAAATGAGAAATACGTCTGTGAAAAAATAATTACCTCAAAATAAACACCTGGAAACTCAACTCACATAACACGCACTTCTGCTCACAAAAATGTACCCCATTAGTACGACGACTGATTTACATTTAGTTTTACTGTATGTTTGTTACCCAAGTGATTTTACGATTGACCTCTCACGGTAAGGGAAAAAAATAATCTTACTCCTTGAACCCAGTGATGTACAGTATATGATGCCGTATTTATAAATTCTATTTAGCTTGAAGTTGTGCATAAGATTGTAAATACTTCTGCCTTCACTCATACAGCCATCAAACACTTCACAACCAAACCAGAGCGAATAAGGAGGTGAAAAAATACGAAAAATCAAACTACCTTATTACAATTAACATTTATGGGCATTAGTATTTCTTGTTAACGGGCTAATATCCTCCATAAGTACCTCCCCTAGACCCGTATTCTCGTTGGGTAAGGAGACGTCTAGCACCTCTTCTTTAGCGATTTATTTCGTCTATTTACCCCTGGCATTCTCATGACTATTATATCTCTTAAATGTATACACAGCTGGCATATTTATTTTACAAGTTAATATTAATGTGTCATATGAGGAAAAAAAATGGTTAGGAAGAAGTGCTATACCTCGTTCACTATAACCTGGCCCAGATTTTCGTCCTTTTATAGCTATTTCACGAGTTAATGGAAGAACAAAAGAAAAACAATACTACGGCTATATCACTTACATGCCACTTCTTCGTGACTAGCATCATATTCACGTGTTATACTCAATACAAGTCAGCAATCGAGATGGAGAGAAGGCAGTTTTAGGTCAGGTTAAAGTGAAAAGAGAACAGCAAGCCTCCTAAATCTAAGAGAACACGTTTCCTGATCTATATATTAGCCGGGAAAGAGGCCAGGCGGGGAAGCTATCATCATACTTCTTGCCTCAAACACCTGCTGAGTTATGCCGCAGTTTGTGGAGTCATATATAAGAGGGGGAAGTGGGATATATAACGACCTGCTGGAGTAAGAGACGGGTTTTTATTACATATATACTTGGGAATCATTCATAATTAGTCACATATACACACCCACAAGTCATATATACCTTGCAGTCATACAGATGGAAGTCACATATATACTGCTAGGAGTCATTCTTGGTGGCCAGAGAAAAAATAATATACTGTACTGTATGAGGGACTGTCACATGATATACTGTACTTGTCACTTACACACACACACACACACACACACACACACACACACACACACACACACACACAGCTGAAGGAGGCACACATACATATACAGCAATACACAGCCGACAGATAGCTAGAGAGATAGCCATACGATGCACGGTTGAAGTCAATGGTCAATTACCACTAGATTCTTACTAATCTTAGAAGAATGCAAATAACGATGAGATTAGTGAAGGGTTTATCTAGCCTCTCTCTCTCTCTCTCTCTCTCTCTCTCTCTCTCTCTCTCTCAATCCTGGCCTGAATAAAATCGTCTGGTGGTAGTATGACCAAAATAAAAATGGAGTCAAAATACCAAAAGCCTAAAATACTGACGTCAAATTTTGTGAAAGTACAAAGAAAACCGGGATTCAACTTTCATCTTACTCGTTAGTCTGATCTTCTTTACTTTCCACACCGGTGATTTCTTACTGTAATTGAGAGAGAGAGAGAGAGAGAGAGAGAGAGAGAGAGAGAGAGAGAGAGAGAGAGAGAGAGAGAGAGAGACAGGCATCCATTAAGATATTACAAAACTCAGATACCCCAGAAATAATGACAAGCAATTACATTAACTTTTGCTAATGCACATTCACTCCATTTCCTTGCCTAACCTTCATTACTTAGCAAGCTTCTAATAATAATAATAATTAGAAACGGAGAATTTTTTTTTAATTCCAGTAATTTTGTTGTGTAATTAAATGGTCATTCTGTAATATTCATCATAATAAAAAAGGGGAAATTCAATCTGTCTATGTAGCTATCTATCTGTCTATTTATCTATCTATTAATCTACTTATCGGATCTGTTCTCTCCTTATACCTTTCTAACTATGGAAATTATCTTGTTGTCCACTTATTCACTTATAATTATCTACCAAACCCACCAATTCACCCATGAATCAATCTACCTATCTATGTAGCTACTTATCTATATCTATCTACAGACCTACTTACCTACCCAGCTATCCATCCATCTATTAATTTACCTATCTATCTATCTGTCTACCGACCTACCTATCTCTTCATTTATCTATCCACCTACTTCAAAACGTCTAATCCCAGAACTCATCCATCAACATGCATGCCTTCAAACTCCTCTATCACCAATTATCATCACTCCCTCCTGGTGCTAGAGAGGGGTGCCTTCGTGTGGTGTCACTGATATGGCGGGAAGGTGGAGCTGCCCGGTCATACAAACATGCTCTAATTATCCTTCCTCCCCCCCCTCCCCACCCCATCCTCGTTAAGAAGGATGGGGGGCTGCGGCAGAAGGGCAACTTTGGCCTGCAGTCAACTGGGTTCACGTTTAGATGAGCCATGGGTTGATGCTATAACTACTACTACCACCACCACCGCTACTACTACTACTACTACTACTCCTATTCCAACCCGCCTTCCCTTATTTACTTTCCTCTTTCATTTTATACTATCTTGTTCTTGCTTAATCCTCTCTTCATGCCTCCTTCAATAATAATAATAATAATAATAATGATGAGAGTAATAATAATAATCATGAGAGTAATAATAATAATGATGAGAGTAATAATAATAATACTGATATTAATACTAATACCAATAATAATAATAATAATAATAATAATAATAAATGAATAAATACAAGCGTCTCAAACCAACCCATCATCAACATACAATGCATTCATCAATTCTCTTTCATCTCTTCCCCCTCGTTCTTCATTTCTCCCTCACATCATTCTTCCACCCAATAAATAAATCAACTAAAACTGTTCAGGCCTACTTGTCCTCTCCCCTCTTTACCCCTCCCTTCCCCTCATCTCTCTCTCTCTCTCTCTCTGCCCCTTTCAAACCCCACTTTCACTCTTACGCTTGTTCCCTCTTGCCTATTCCCTTTCCCTCCCCCTCTCCCTTCTCCTCCCCCTCCCCCTTCCCTTCCCCATTTCCCCTCACCTCAATCCCATCAGAAGTGAGGCCGCTAAAACATTCCGCTAAATAATTCAATAGCTTTCATCCGGCCTAATGTGCATCCGTAGTGCCATCCATAATTCCGTGGATCAGAATGAGTGGGAGTGAGGTACTGGATAGATGGTGGGGAGGGGGAGGAATACAGACGAATACAAAGGAAAGCAAACAGCCACAGACGTTATGGTACTTACGAGGCTGCTTGTTACAGAGTAGACTATGACTACGAGATCTAATTCTACATGCTGAAGGATACTGAAAGTAAAGCAGAAAGGCTCCCCCCACCTCCAAGCCCTCTAGTTAAAACTGGCAGGAAAAAGTAAGAAGGACCACCATGTAGCCTATAAAAACTGACATGGAAATTCATAGGAAAGACTGAAAAGGAAATGTTGCATCCTATAATTTTACTTTATCTATAAGCTACCCGAGGAGGAGGAGGAGGAGGAGGAGGAGGAGAGAGAGAGAGAGAGAGAGAATTACACAGCCTACTGAACATCCGTAGTATCATCCATAATTCGGCAGACCAGGAAAGGGGACGGGGTGAGGGACTGGGAGGAGGAGGAGGAGGAGGAGGAGGAGGAGGAGGAGGAGGAGGAGGAGGAGGAGGAGGAGGAGGAGGAGGAGAAGGAGGAGGAGGAGGAGGAGGAGGAGGAGGATTAACAAAATCGAGTTATACAACGATCTGAGAACAAAATATAATAATAATAATAATAATAATAATAATAATAATATGAACAAGAACAATGTGAAGTTGAACGAAGACAAATAACCTTAAATATATCCACAGATTATACACACACAAAAAAGCCAAACGTGGATGTGAAAATCTTGAAACTAATAAGATAAAAAAATAAACCTTTTCAAGAAGAGGACGCCAATCGTACTAATTAATTCACCTTAAGAACCCGCCCTTCTAATCAAGGTGTTAATGAAGGTTATAAGCAGACATTAAAGTAAATAGGGACACAGAAAGTGTCTGGGTTGAAATTAGCAACAATAGGGAGAAATTAGTCTTAGGAGCAATTTACAGATCTCCTAAATTAAGAAGAGCTGATAGTAAATACCTTTGGGAGGAAATTAGGAAAGCATCACAGTCCAGCTTAGTAATAATTGTAGGGGACCTTAATCTGCCAAGGATAGATTGGAGAAATCAGACAGGAGATGCAGAGTCAGAGGAATTTCTAGAGGTAGTACAGGATAATTTCCTTTATTAGTATATCAGGGAGCCCACCAGAGGTAATAATATACTAGATTTGGTTTTAGCTAATAAAGAAAATATCATTAGCGATATAGAGGTTGGTGGACGACTTGGTAATAGCGATCATGAAGAAATTAAGTTCAAATTTATTTGGGATGTCTGTTCCACTGAAAATACCTCCACCGTTCCTAATTTTCGTCTAGGAGATTTCGATGGCTTAAGAGCTTATTTTCGAACGGTATTCCACAGGGAGATTAGCTATTTGAGGGAATGTCAGGTCAGTGGGGAACCCCAGGTCATAGGTCAGGCGCAGGAAACACCTGGGGATGTCCGTCAGGTGTCTGTGAGGGGGGAGGTGGTAGATAGGAATGTAGTCCAGGTGACGGAAATTAACTCAGCTCCAGTACCAAACAGACGTTCGATCAGTGAAAAGTATAACGAGTTGATAAATATAATACACGGAGACCAAGATAGATATATTCCTTCAAAACCGTTTAGAACTAATAATTCAGAACCTAGATGGTTAAACAACAGATTAAAATCTCTCATAGGCCAAAGGAAAGGAATATATAGAAAAATAAAACGTGGAGAGGAACACTTATGTAACCGGTACACAATTTTAAATAGAGAAGTAAAGAGGGAGATAAAAAAAGCAAAGAGAAGTTATGAAAGTAAGGTTGCCAGTGAATCAAAAGAAAACCCCAAGGGTTTTTATCAAATGTACCGAACGAAAAATAAAGATAGGATAGGACCACTCAGAACAGAATCGGGTGACAATACCAGTGAAGATAAAGAAATGTGCTCCATCCTAAATAATTATTTCATATCAGTATTCACCAAGGAAAATCTAAGCCTGGTCCCTCAAGCAGCAAATATTTACCATGAGAATATGGAAAATATTCTTAGTAAAATAACCATTAGTAAGGAGGACGTATTGAAAGAAATTAATAAGTTAAAACCTCAAAAATCGCCAGGTCCGGACGATATATATGCAAAAATTATAAAGGAAACCAAAGAAGAATTATGTCAGCCACTTTTAACGTTATTTAATGACTCTTTAAGTTCAGGAGAAGTTCCAGAGGCGTGGAAAACCGCAAACGTAGTGCCCATCTTTAAAAAGGGTGATAAATCAGCTGCGTCGAATTATCGTCCGATAAGTCTAACGTCAATAGTAGGAAAAATGTTAGAGTCAATTTTGGCAAATATGATTAGAGAACACTTAGAAAAATTTAATCTTATAAACGAAAGTCAGCACGGATTCAGGCAAGGACGATCCTGCCTCACAAATTTGTTGTCATTCTACTCGGAGGTCTATGAGGCAGTAGATAGCGATAAAGCTTACGATGTTATTTATCTGGACTTTAGTAAAGCTTTTGATAGGGTCCCACACGAAAGGTTAGTTAGAAAGGTTCGAGCACACGGTATAGACGGCGATATCTTAAAATGGATAGAATCCTGGCTGAAAGGACGAAAGCAGAGAGTATTAATAAATGGAACTAAGTCAGACTGGGGATTAGTAACTAGCGGTGTACCACAGGGTTCAGTACTCGGTCCCTTACTATTTATCATATATATAAATGATCTAGACTTAGGAGTCAATAGCAGCATCAGCAAATTTGCCGACGATACAAAAATAGGGCGTATCATTAACTCTACTGACGATTGCCATAACTTACAAAAAGACCTCGATACATTGTCCAAATGGTCTAAAACTTCGCAAATGGAATTTAACGTTGAAAAATGTAAAGTACTTAACGTAGGCATGACCATTGGAGATACTAAATACAGCTTAGATAACAAAGAAATTAGCAAATCGGAATGCGAGAGAGATCTAGGAGTTATGATTAGTAACGACCTTAAACCAAGGCAACAGTGTATTAATGCGAGAAATAAAGCAAATAGGGTCCTAGGATTTATTTCGAGAAGCGTGAGCAATAGATCATCTAAAGTAATACTAAAACTTTATCTAGCATTAGTAAGGCCACATTTAGACTACGCAGTACAATTCTGGTGTCCTTACTATAGAATGGATATTAATTCGTTAGAAAATGTACAGAGAAGAATGACTAAAATGATACATGACGTCCGGAACCTGTCATATGAAGACAGACTGAAAAGACTAAGTCTGCATTCGCTAGAGAGGCGTAGAGTTAGGGAAGACTTAATTGAGGTGTTTAAGTGGATGAATGGTATAAATAAGGGAGATATTAGCAAGGTACTTAAAATGAGCATACAGGATAGAACTAGAAATAATGGTTTCAAACTAGAAAAATTCCGTTTCAGTAAGGAAATCGGTAGAAATTGGTTTGGTAATAGAGTAGTAGACGAATGGAATAAGCTACCTAGTAAAGTAGTTGCTGCCTCTTCCATTGAGAGTTTCAAGCATAGGCTAGATAAGCATATGACAAATAAGGGGTGGATATAGAATAAAGAAAATCTTATAACCAATACTAATTCAAAAATTTTTTCTTTTCAGGGTACACTATGATAGTCTCTATTCTCCTTTCACACTTTCCTGTAAAATGTCCACGCCAGTTTTTCTATACGGCGTGGTGTTCTTTCTGACTTTTTCCTGCAGGCTTCGGCTGGAGGGTTTGGAGGGCGGGGGAGAGCCTTCTTCTTTGCTATCCTTATCTCATTCTAGTAGTTCAGTTACTCTTCTAGGAGCTGCCTAGCATGGGCCAACCGGCCTACTGCAGTTATCCTCTCTTCTTATGTTCTTATCTTAGTTTTAAGTCTTCCAGTTAGAAAAATTTCTCTCAAACTGAAAATATTTGTCTGGAGATTGCAGGAATAAACTAAAATAAACTTCACGGGATTCAAACAGTTCAAGAAAAATATTATACGGAAGACGAAATAATATGAAATGCAAACTGAATGGAAACAGGGATTGAAATAAGAAGATACGGTAAAAGGCGAAATGAAAAGAAATGCGGAGAGACCGCAGTGAAAAGCTGCAGGTATATTCATTATGCACAGACATGAAAACTGATATGAAAAGAAAGAAAGAAGCACGAACTGAGGAAAGGAGAGAAAAAGATGCGTGAAAGAAAGAATGGAGGGAGATTGAGAGATTAGAATGGATGGATGGATGGATGGGGGATGGAAGCGAGGATGGGGATGGAAAGAAGGAGAGAAAGAAGACGAAGCAGGGAGGGAGGGAAGGAAGATAGGCCAGTATGAAGGCTGGGAGGCAGGAAGGGGGACAAAAAGAAAGCCACAGAGACAGAGCAATGAAAATGCTAGACAGACAGAGATACGTACAGATATGAGGAGTGGTGAAAGAAGAGAAAGACCTTGGAGAAATGAGAGAAGAGACAAGGTGATGGCAGATCTAGGCGAGGCACATATCAAACAGAAAGACAGACAAGCAGTTACATACAGAAAACCAGAAGGCCAAAAGGTGAGAGAGAGAGAGAGAGAGAGAGAGAGAGAGAGAGAGAGAGAGAGAGAGAGAGAGAGAGAGAGAGAGAGAGAGAGAGAAATAGGCCGGACACAGCCAAAAACAAACATATCGAAGGTTACTACAACAAACATGGGAGATAAGAACGAAAGGAACAGACGGTAAAGTAATATGACGAAATCGACCATCAGACAAAGTTAAATACAAAGAGAGATGGACAGGACAAATATTAGGTAGATAAGAAACAGAAAATATAAAAGAGATATACACCAAAAAGGCGGTCAAACTAATATACTCGTAGATCTGGACATACAAACAGAAGCGCAGGTATGTCGGAATGCACTGTCGGAAAGTAGTTGAAAAATACCACAAAGACATAAAGCCTATTGTTGATCTGGGCGCAGTGTTAACAGAAGACAGACAGATAGGAACAGCGAGAGAGAGAGAGAGAGAGAGAGAGAGAGAGGGAAAGAGGAAAAACACACACACACACACACACACACACACACACACACACACACACACACACACACACACACACAGATTTTAAGAGCGGCGAGAGTAAATACACAAAACAAAGGAAGAAAGGAAAAAGAAAATGAAGCCAAATAAGACAGGAGACGGGTACTTATGACAGACAGACATACATACACACATACAAACAGACACAAATAAACACAGGCACACAGACTGAACAACAGCCATGAGACAGACTTAGTTACAGACACACACACATACGGACAGGAAAATACAGACAGTAACAGGGGCATAAAAATGATAGAAAAACTGGGTGTAATTGACAAGCAGAGGCCAGGTAATGACACGAGACAGGTATGAGTGACAGCTCCTCTCTCTCTCTCTCTCTCTCACACACACACACACACACACACACACACACAGACACACACACAGTCATTTAATATATACATAAAGTAACAGCTTAAGCAAAAATACACATAACAGGCAGCAACAGAAACATAAAAAAAAGACAGGAGTCAACGGATAATTGACAGGCGGAGACCAGGTAATGACAGGAGACAGGTGTGAGTGACAGCGACCCACCCTGTCATCCGGCTCCACTGGCGCTCTCTCTCTCTCTCTTTGTAATGAACAGGTGGTAGTATTTTCCTGGGCTTAAAAGGCTCCTTTACTCCTATTCCTTATCTTTCATTCGCCATATATAACATTTTGTTTATTACTTACTTTTTTATTTATATACTTGCCTGTGTTGACCACATGCAGTGCTAGTCCCTAACTATGTCACTCACCGAGTTACTGCACAATTTGACGGACACAGCTGAAACCTTAGAGAGGGTTGTGGTTTTTCTTAGGAAAACGAAATTTTGCAGCTCCACCCGAATAAGGTTTTATTTTATTTTATGTATTTTTTTTTTCATAGGGAGGCTGAGACCAGCGAGAACCCCCGCCTACGAGAGGGGTGAGGGGGATTCCCCGAGTGTCCTGGCAAACGCTCGTATGCACGGCCAAAGTTTTCTTTATCTCTGTCCACAAATAAAAAAAAATTTCACAGAGGCTGACTTCCACCTGGACCACGTTTTAGGCAGCGTGGGACTCTGCTCCTCGATAAAAGAGTGATCTACTAAGTTAAGAAAAATCGCCTTACACTGTAGCAAGAATAAATAAAAGTGGCATCTCCAGGCTGAAGGCAATAAAGTGGTAGACCTTCTGTTGTGTAGCACTTTATGCACGCACTTTCCTCTTTTTATTTACTTGCCGCCAACACAGCATGTACCGCATCGTTCATAAGCAGGTTTCTTTACTCCTGTGTTTTGAAATTCTGTCCACGAGACTCTCCCTCCCACCCCTTTTAGACCTAGCGACATACAGGGATTACGTCCGGAGCAGTACTGGGAGCAACTTTAACTTCCAGAGGGATTTCATCAAGCCTTTATATTAACTTTGGAGCTTTACCTAACACTTACTTGGATACCTTACCACAGTACATTATTTTTCTCTTCTTTTCTGGCAACACAACAGCTACCCAGATATCAAAAAGTAATTATCATCATCATCATCGTCATCACAACCACATTTCACAAATTAAACAGCAGCTAAAACAGTCAACCAATTAGCTAAATACAAAAAGAAAAAACTAAATACAAAAAGAAAAAACTAAAAGAGACTACAATTTCTTGCTAGACCAGTGGCGAAACTGTATCAGCTGATGCAACAGCTAACATGTCAAATCAACTCAAAATTTCAAGTTGAGCTACCCGTATTTCATGGGGAAATCGCTCAGAGCTCTCCATGAGCAGGTATTTGAACTTTCCTGGAAGCAGAGAGAGAGACAGAAAAAGAAAAGAGATCCCAAGGTGTACCACTTATAAACCTGTCGGCTTCGCTGCAGGTAAAAACAAGTGCAACCCACATACTTTTACAACAATGACGTCTTTTAATTTTTTTTTTTATACAACCAGACGATTCCATTCAATTTCTAAGAAACCATTCGTACTGAAAGTTAATAAAAACTATATCTTACCTCTGTGACTCGGAATCTTGCAGGCTGAAAAATGAGTCTGACGACAGCGAGAATAAAACAGAAAGTTCGTAACCCCCCCCCACCACCACCACCCCCACCACCACCACCATCATTAAGACAACCAACAACAAAGTAGCCAAGACCACCCACATCCCCTTCCCATCCAACATCACCATCTCTCCCCTCAATCATTTACTTTCCTCTTCTTCCTACCCTCAGTTGCCTCCCTCCCCAACCTTACCCCTTCCTTTTCCCCTCAGCTACCTTCTTCCTCCTCTTCCCCTCCTTTCTCATCTCCTCCCTCTTCCTAACACTACCTATATCTCCCTCCCTCCACTGCCAACCCCTCCCACGCTCCCTTCCTTCAACTACCCCCTCCCTACTTACATTACCCACGTCTCCATTCCCCAGCCGTACACGTTCCCCTGCCCCCATCCCACATTGTTCGCCCTCTCCACAGCTGTACACTTTTCCCTTCCCCTTTTCACTCTCCTTCTTTCCCCTCATCTTCCCCTCAGTTACTCTCTCTCCCCTTCCCCTACCCTATCATCTTTCCTCTTCCTCTCCCTCAATCCCCTCTTTCGCTTATTCCCTTCTCCTCTCCCTATCCCCTTTCCACTGCCCTCCCTTCGGCTACCCTCAATACCCCTCCCCTGCCTCTCTCAACACCTCTCCTACTCGAAACCTCCACGAACCCCTCCCTTCCCCTTACCTACCCTTCCTTCCTCAACACATTCCCTTTCCTTCATTTCTCTTCTCTTCCCTTCCCGTCCTGTCCCGTCCCGTCCTATCCCTTCCCTTCCCTCTCTTTTCACTGCATTCCCCTCCCTCTCTTTTCACTGCATTCCCCTCCCTCTCTTTTCATTGCATTCCCTTCCCTCTCCCTCATTCCACGCCCCTGTCTCCATCAACCCCTCCCTCTCACGCCCCTGTCTCCATCAACCCCTCCCTCTCTGAATCTCTCCCCTCTTTCTCCTCCTCCTGTTTCCTTTAACCTCCCCCAACCCCTCTCCTCACTCCTCCCCCTCCCCTGTCTTCCTCAACCCCTCCCCTGCCTCAATCCCCTGGCGGCCATTTATCACGCAAAATTGGTCTTTATTTACAGGGTGGGTAAGGGCGTCGAGGAGGGACACTTGGCCCATTAATCCACGGTTTATCTCCAGGGGTTCACCTGAAAAATGCCCCAGCTCTCTCTCTCACACCCCCGACCCGACATTCTCTCTCTCTCTCTCTCTCTCTCTCTCTCTCTCTCTCTCTCTCTCTCTCTCCAGTATTTCGATTTTCACTTTACCTTGTCTTACACACACACACACACACACACACACACACACACATTTATATACAGTATATATATATATATATATATATATATATATATATGTATTGCTCTTACTCCTCCTTGCCGTTCAAATAATTTGTATACAATACTTTGTACCCTAACTTCTATCCCATTAACATAACCTTCTGTTCACTTTCTTTATATATATATATATATATATATATATATATATATATATATATATATATGTGTGTGTGTGTGTGTGTGTGTGTGTGTGTGTGTGTGTGTGTGTGTGTGTGTGTGTGTGTATGTATGTATGTATGTATTGTTCTTACTCCTTCTTGCCGTTCAAATAATTTGTATACAATACTTTGTACCCTAACTTCTATCCCATTAACATAACCTTCTGTTCACTTTCTTTACTTCTTCACCCTTTTATATACCAAGAGTTATTTTCAATCTTATAGTCTTTCTACCCGACTGTTCATTTCTCTCTTACAATGTCTTCTTTCTTTCTTTCTTCTCTCGCCTTTATTATTCATTGTTCCTTTCCTGTCTTTCCATCTTCCTCTCCGTTTCGTTTTCCCCTGTGATTTGGCATTCTCTCTCTCTCTCTCTCTCTCTCTCTCTCTCCCCCTCCGTAATACCTCTACATTTTTCACCATTTTTCCTCGTCCTCTGATAATCATACATTTTTCTAATTTCTCTCTTTTTTTTTTTTTTCCAGAATCTGTCCCATGTTAATTATTCGGCAATAATGACTTTCCCTATTTTTAGCACTCCTGTCCTTTCTTTTTCTTCTCTCACTTTCCTCTCACTCACTTTCTTGCTCACCTTCTGGCTTTCTTTTCTCTATTTTTAGCACTTCTCTCCTATCTTTTTTTTTTTTTGCTCACTTTCCTCTCACAATCCTGTTCACCTTCTGGCTTTCCTTTTCACTCGCTCACTATTCTTCAACACTTGTTCAACTTCCGACCACTCTTTTTCGCTTGCACACTCGCTCTTGTCCCTTCTCACACTTGCTCACTATTCCTTCTTCTATCTCACTATCACGCTCACATTCTCTCACTTTAAAACTCACCCTCACACACTAGACTACTCACTCACTCAATCACTAATCAGTTTTTCCTTTACCCACTCTGTTCACTCTTACCCTTCATGCTCTCGCTCAATCTCCAGCTCACTTCCCTCCCTCACTAAAATATTCACTCTTCCATGACAACACACACACTCCCACTCTACTTCATTCACCTTAACACACCTCACTTAGCACACCTACTGAACACACTTCCACACTCCCATCCTGACCCTCGCTCTTACACTCTCTTATACACTTATATTCAGTCTCTAACACATTTATTCTCACTCACTAATACTCTAATACCATTACTTCCACTCCCTTGCAAATTCATCTTCGTTTTCTCAGTGAAGTTCAACATGTTCACTCACTAAAACTGTCAATCTATCTATCTTTGTCTTTCTCTCATGTAGGTTATATTGTCTACTTCAATATAAATACCGACTTAAATCCCTATCTATCAAGCTATATCTATCTATCTATATCTACCGGTATCTCTTTATCTATCATGAATCTAAAGGCCAATGCATCTTCTAACGATATATCTACTTATCCATCTATCAGTATCAATCGATCTATTTACTTGATCTATTTATCCATCCTTCATGAGACTATCTACAGTATATCTATTGCCAGGGGTGGCCACAAACAAATCGCCTCCATGTCGCCCTCTCCCCCGCCATTTCATTGCCCTCCCCCCCCAGCTCACACACCTCTCTCCCATATAACTCTCCACTCCCTCCCTCCACCTCATCCTCGGCCTCCCGCACCCTCTCCCACTGGGGTATAACAATATAAGTATGAATCTATCTGACAATATGTATCTATCTATCACTTTACACGCTGAAATTATTAAACTACATCCATTCACATATCTGTCTATCAATCTGTCTGTCCATCTACCTGTGTATCTATCAGTCTTTATCAGCAAGCAATTTATCTATCATATTCATTCTCTCTAAGTATATATCTACTAATCTGTCTATTATCCATCTATATATCTATCAATTTCTCAGCAAGCAATTTATCTATCACAATCATTCATCCTATCTAAGTATGCACCTACTAATCTACGTCTATCTTTCTAAGTGTCTATCTACTAATTTATTTTTCATTCCCACCCACCACCCACCTATCTATAAACCCATCCACCTGTACACATTCTCAGCAAAATTTACCTGTGCCAATTAAGCATTTTTTTTCTTTCATTTTACGGTCCACTGCAACAAATCTCCGCTCCATCTTTCCACTAATCCCACTTCACCTGGTTTATTAGATTTTTCACAGTTCACCCTTTCCCCTCTCTCTCTTTTTACTTTTCATTTTTTCTCCTTTTTTCTCTTCTGCTTTCTTCCAGTGTTTTCTACTTCTTCTTTCTTGCTTTGACTTATTTTAGATGCTAATTTCGTTGACTCCAATACCTTTCTGTTCATCTGCCTGTCTCCGTGTGTAAACATTTTTCTTAGCCAGGGAAGAAAGAAACAAAGGCTAGACCCCCACACAAGTATGTTTATCTTTCATGGAAAAAACACAAAATAAGAGAGAGCAAAATTCAAAGTCCATTTATTTCGACAGTCTATGCCTGGCCACATCATGTTTAAAAGGCTGGGTTATATATCTACAGCTCTACATAACTAAATCTACATCTATATCTAATGTAAAAAAAATGAAACTAAGGCTGGAGGTCTGCAATATTTCTCTCCCAAAGAAAACGATCCCCCAATAACAATAATAACTAATAATAATAATAATAATAATAATAATAACAATAATAATAACAATAATAATAACAATAATAACAATAATAATACCGGTAATAATAATAATAATAATAGCAATAATAATAATAATAATAATAATAATAATAAAAGCGAAAATAACACATCCCTTCATTCTGACATACTGAAAAAGGTAGTTCAATAGCTGACCAACTGCATACATGAAAGACATAGAGAACCGGTTAGCTCCTCGATTAAATAGCTGGACAGAAATGAGAGTTTGTAGTTATATGGGTGCTGCGTGCCCGCCGTAATGGGTGAATAGCTACACTTTACGTATCTTGCACTCTGACCATTTCTTAAACCTATTTATTTACCCTTTCATTCCCTTTATCATTTAACTCCACATCATATATTCTTCCCCGACTCACCTAATACCATTCCTCAGATTCTTCTATTTCCCTTTCTATATTTTTCCCCCTTTCATCACCTCTCGCCCGTTTTCCTCTTATTTCCCCTTTCGGTAGTTTCCTTTCATTTCCCCTCTCTCAGCTTCAATTCCCTCACATTCCCACCTTTCCCCTCCCATGCGCCTCTGCTCTCTTTCTCATTTCTCTCTGTTTTATCTTCCTCCCTCTCTTTTTTCCTCCCTCTTCACCAGATTCCCTTTCATCACCTCTGCCCGGCTTCTCACTCATTTCTTTTCTTTAATTCCATCATTTCTAGTTTCTCATTAGCACTACCGTAATCCCCTCCTCCCCCACCCTGTCTCTCTCCCTGCTTCTTCCTCCTCTCCTTTCCTCTTTTTTCCCCTTCTCTAGTTTCCTTCTCATCGCCTATGCCATACTTCCCTCTCATTTCCCCTCTTTTATTACCCCTCTCTACCCTACGTCCTCTCATTTCCCCTCTTTTATTTCATTTCTCTAATTACTCTTGCTCTCCTCTCCATGTCCTCTTTCTCTCGGCTTCCCCTCTTGTCCCCCCTTCCAGTTTCCATTTCATCGCCTCTACGTCCCTCACATTTCCCCTCTTTTACTTCCTTTTTCTAATCTCTCTCTCCCCTCTCTCCATGTCACATCTCTCTCTCTCGGTTTCCCCTCCATCTCACCTCATCTCATTTTTCCAGCCTCCTCCTTTTCGTTTCACCTTTAACATTTATGCATTTACCCTCGCCATCATTCACCTTTTACATTTTCCCCTCTTTAGCTACACCGTTTCCCCTCACCCCTATCTGTGTCTCTTCCCCTCACCCTCTCCCCTCCTCCATCTCCAGGTTTTTCTCCCTCATTTATTCTTTCCCTCCCTCTCTTTGCCCTATATTACTATTCTCTCTCTCTCTCTCTCTAACAGCGCAAGTCATTCACCCTGATATGTTGCCATCCTCCTCTCTATGTTAGCTTCCCTATATTCTCTCTCTCTCTCTCTCTCTCTCTATCCATCTATCTATCTATCTATCTATCTTTCTATCTATCTATCAGCACAAGTCTTTCATCCAGACGTTCACACATTACCAAGCTCTTCACTATGAAAGGCATCCTATCAGAATAAAATCGTCTGCAAGTAGCAACAATAACACTAAAAAAAAAAAAAAAAAAAAAAAATAGTTCGGAAGGGGTTGACGGTGACTTTACAAACCCTTCATTAAATACGGACCAACCAAGCTAAATAACATATCATGGTGGCAGAGAGATTAATAAAGATGTTCAATTGCTGGCGAGAGAGAGAGAGAGAGAGAATATCCCTATTTTCTCCTTACCTTCCCATTTACCTGGCAATTTAGTCACCCACCCACCTAAGTACCTTGCTTCCAACAGCTCACCTCCTGAAGAACAATCCCCCATCCTTCAAGGCTACCTACCTTTTAAAAAACCACCTCTCTAACGCCCACCTATCTGCCCACCCACCTACACACCTCTTTACCTTCCACCCATCCAAAAACACACCTACCTTGTCTCTACCCTCCCTGTATCTTGCTCCCCCCCCCCCTGGCACCTATCCCAAGCCCCCACCTTCATTCACCTTGTTCCCATCCACCTATATCTTATCCCCTCTCTACTTACCCTTTCCTGTACTGTTCCTCCATCCACCTACCCCTTAAGCCCCACCCTCAACTACCTTACCCACACCTCCTCGTCTTCTTAGTCACTATCCACCCTCCCACCCTCCACTTTGTCCACACTTTTTTAGCCCCCAACGTCCCATCTCCCCCCCCTACCCGCACCTCTATCATCTCGACTCACCTTGACCCACCTACCCACCCTCTACCTTGTCCCCACCTCTCCACCTACCCACCTCTACCTTGTCCCCACCTCTCCACCCACTAACCCACCTTGTTCTAACCTCCCTATCTCGTTAGTCCCTACCCTCTCCAATTTCACCCTCGCCTACCCACACTGTCCCCATCTAGTCACCTTGTCTTAGCCCAGGTATCTGTTCCACCCACCTCCACCGAACAAAACACTCTCTACCTAGCAACCCCCTCCACTCACCTATCCACTTTCGTCCCCATGCACCCACCTCATTCAACCACCTTTCCACTTTCTCCCCATCTAGTCACCTCGCTTTCGTCCCCATGCAGCCACCTCATTCACCCACCTTTCCAATTTCTCCCCATCTAGCCACCCTATTCAACCACCTACCCATCTTCTCTCCAACCAACCACCCCCTACCTTGCCCCTACCTCTTTAGTCCCACCTTCCCCTATCCACCTTCACCTTTTCACCTTCTCCCCACCAACCCATCGCCTCCAACCATCTACCTAGGCACCCACAACCCTTCCCAACCTACCCACCTTCCCTCATCCCCACCAATCCACCTCCTCCACCCCCCACCACCCTACCCACTTACCGCTGCGGCCACCAACACACACATAAATTATTCCGCCAAGTCTGATAATCCACGCTAAATTTTCGTGGGTGCTGAGCCAGAAAATAGATGAAGTAAAGAGCTGAGAGAGAGAGAGAGAGAGAGAGAGAGAGAGAGAGAGAGAGAGTGTGTGTGTGTGTGTGTGTGTGTGTGTGTGTGTGTGTGTGTGTGTGTGTGTGTGTGTGTGTGTGTAACAGTTGGTCTCCCTTAGGATGAATGAAATAATCTGGCACTGGCAATAATAAAATAAAATGCCATAGTAAAAAGGGCGTTAGGGGTAAAAACTCTGACCGCTACATTACAAGTATTATATCTTACGAAAAATAAAGTCTCAGGTGTTAACAGTAATTTAAAATGTCGCTGTACTAGAGAGACTGAACGGCAGCTGAACTGAGAATTAAAGTCAGTACAAAAGGAGGTAATGCTGAATGAAATTGTCTGGAAGGACGAAGAGTTGAAAAATCACCATAGAGGAGTCACCTGAATAAAATCACCTGAGGACAGCAAGAATACAGGAGTTATAGCTGAGTAAAATCGTCTGGTGACAGAAGGAGTGGGAAGTAAGTGATGGTGGAGAGAGAGAGAGAGTATTAAGCTTATCAAAATGACCTCTGACCCGATTTCAGTGTCATACTCGTACTCCAGCTTCAAAAAGTTCGATGCTATCCGTAATTTTTCGACTTTAAGTGTAATTTACAACACTTGAATCCTTGTATATACTGTTTTCTATACGACTTTCCCTTACACGTTGTACAGGCTCCAGAGAGTACGTGATATGACAATTAGCTACCATCTGGGCTACTTACGAATACGAGGACAGAAGCGCATTTCCCGGTACTCTTCAGTCCCTGTGTCATAATATTTAACATCTGTTGTGCACCGATTGTTTTTGGAGCTAGTGTACATACTGCCAATGATAGGAGGCTTCGTAGTGACTTATTCCTGGTAAAGTATTCTGCATGTTGCACCTCAATCTCCTCCTGTATGATACTGATGAAAATTATGTCCATTTTACAACGCCATAAATAACATACATGACAATTTTATGAGGTACAACAGCCACAAAAATGTCACCGATGAAAAAAGTGTTACGAATCCTCCTATGCCAGACAGAATAAGGTAAAATGACGAAAGCCACTGACATTCTCACACATTTCTCTTAAATATCTGAATGCAAATCACGTCTTTTAAAATAAGGTGGTTTATTCTTCCTACCACTAAGCAATCTTCATCTGCTTAGAAAGAACGTTAGATATGACTTTCTCTCAACTGCATGACTGACTTACTCTCAGCTAAATAAAATCGTCAGGCGTTTGTTGATCTGAATGTCGACGTTATTCCGACCATGAAAGGGTTAAGGAAGAGGTGCTACAGCCGCCCAAGTCCACGAGAATAGGCGCTAGTTCTTCAAATCGAGAGAATGTGTATCAGCAATCTATCGAAAAACAACCTAATTTTTCTATTTTTTTCTAACTGAACACGAAAACACCGTACTTACAAAAAATGTAGACTAGAATGTGTCATCACTGCAGTTCCATTCTTACCTGAAAAGAAACGATATGATACACTCTGCAAAATAAAATAATCCTGTCAAATTAATATGTTGGCCAAAAAAAAAAATACCACATACCTTCCAGTTAATTCATTTACACCACACACACACACACACACACACACACACACACACACACACACACACACACACACACAAATACAAAAACAAAAAAAGGAAATGCCATTCCCAAACTTACTACAACCTTACCTTCAAATTATCTGGCATATACCTCACTCCAGCCGCGATTTACATGCAAAGACCATTTTTTATACACATATATTTACCTGCCTGTGTGACCTTGACTCCAGGCGGCCAACCCCTTATATTAAGTAAAACGAACCTGAGGTCAGAGCAAACAGGGATTGGGTGATACAAGGACCGCCATTATTCGCTGAGTTTACTACAGCACGCTTGTTCTAACTTAGACAATGATCCCTAACCCCTTTCAGGTCGGTTGGTGGCCAGGTGTAGTTGGACTAGAGGGCTGATTTGACTGTTAAGCAAGGAGACTCATTCCTACCTCAACACTAAGGCGCACCCAATATCATGCAACCACGACCTAGTAGCTACTAATGATGTGGGTGTGGCCCAGTCCCCCTTAAGCGGACTACCGTATAGACAAGGCACATTACAATGGGATATTTATATATATATATATATATATATATATATACACACCCGGTATATATAAAGATCTGTCAGACGAGCATATGCATACCTTCCTTAACACGGGGGTATGTGTATATATAGATCGCGTTATGCTGCCATAGCTGTTAAGTTTGCTCATGGGCGAGTTGGTTAGAAGGTACGGTAATGTTAAGGTACTGGGGAAAGGGACAAGTTGAGGGACAAGAGTAGATGGCAGGAGGATCAATGAGATGTACACCAGTAGTTTCTGCACATGATATACACGTACTGTTGGTTGCAGACTTTGATGTAGACTTAGTGGCTGATGAGGAAATGGCTCACTGTCACTGAACTACTGACAGGCACGACATGAAGCGACTGGAGTTAACCGTAAATCGGAGTGGTTTGACTGTGTATGACTTAAATTTGCTATGATGCAGACACTGCAAGGGCAGAAAAAGAATGAATGAGAGCGAGCAAGTTACTTTCTCCTGTGTCCGGGTTCCATCCCCCTAAAGGGCGTATCAGTGAGCGCGCAAGCAGACACCCACACCCACACACACACACACACACACACACACACAATAAATCTGTCATTTCATGAACTGGATATAGAGTTCGTGCAGTAAGGCTACGTTAGGTTGGGTTAATTTTGGTTAACTTAGGTTAAACAATATTAAGCTCAGATTTGGTTAGATTACGTTCGGCCAATTTAAAGTGAGCATGAATTGTTAGGTTGGGCTTGATTAATTACTCTTGTTACATTAGGATAACCAAGCCTAGCCTAGCCTAGCCCAAATTTAACCTAACGTATATTGACCTTATTTCGCGAAATGACTAGCGATTTGATAAATTTCACAACTTGTTTGTAAATTATAGTCATATATCTTAACAAAAGTATGCACATTCAGCACACTATATAATTTTGTCTAAACATACACGCCCACATAAACAAAAACGGTCAGAGAGAAATTAAACACAAAACCAAGCCCGCAAAAAAATAAAAAAAAATATCAAAAAATAAAACCATTAAAACCACAATCTTTTACTTGCCAGCACGTCGTCCTATCACAAGACCCCCGCTACATGCCTGCCTCAACCGGGACCATATTCACAAACTTTCCCAAGCCCTAAGTAACGTATAAATTGGCTTGTTTATACTTTATCCTCTTTCATACACCTACCAAACACTTCACAAACAAATAAGAGAGAATAAGACAGAAAAACTACGAAAAACGATCCCTGATAACTGTTAATTATTACCGAAATTCGTTTCTCACAAAAACTGTTTGGCGTCCGTTATAAATGCAGCCTGATTCTTCACAAATTCAATCCAACCCTCCATAAATAATATCTGATCTTTTAAAATGAGATCCAATCCTTTAGAAACAATATGTGATCCTTTAAATATGCGATCCAATCACAAGTTCCGATCCTAAATAAATACGATCCGATCCTTTATAAATACAATCTGATCCTTAATAAAATAAAATCCAATCCTTTATAAATTTGATCTCCTGGACACCCTTGCAAGCTGGGAAGTCATCAGGCCGCAGCGATATAATACACCTATTACAGAATCCCCCACTCAGGGCTACCGACGAGGGGAGGGGGGTGAGGAGGTAGTGCCTGGAATCGCCCCTAATTACGTTAAGTGTGATGAAAGACTGGGTTGATAGGAGGGGTGTGGGGGTGGGAGGAGAGAGGGCCTGGAAAATATTTTAAGTATGGAAATGCAAAGGAGAAATGATGAAAACTATTACAAAGGAACGCCAAGGAGAACGATTAAAAATAAAAATAAAAAAAAAGTGAATACAATGACAAAAGGCTGAGTATTATAATACATAAGAGAATGAAAAAGGCGAAAGGATGAAAATTAATCTGAAGCAACGTAATGAAGAAAGGGTTTAATACTGAAGCTGAGGGAATATATATATATATATAAAGTAGGAGCCTGCAAAGTAGAATGGTTAATAATTACATACATAAGAGAACAGAGTGCAGAAAATGGGTGGAAATGCATAAGGGTTCAGGAAAAAAAATAGACCGAAGGATGGAAAGACATGCTAACTCTTCCATACGACGTTGCATTTTATTTTTGCTACCACCAAACAATTTCCTCATCTGGAAGGTGGCGAGCGGTGGTGAATGTATTTACAAACTAGCTTCATTATCCCTCTTTGTTATGATAGGTCTCCCCACTGCTGAATTTAAATTGTTCTTAGAGGCGAGAATTTAATATAAGCGTTATTGTAATGAAGGGTTTAAGTAGTCTGGGTGGTGAAAGGATGCGACGAGTGAAAACTGGAACAGAAGGAGTGAAAAAGTGGAACGGAAAGAGTCGAAAAGGTGCAACAGAGTGTAAAAGGTGGAACAGAATGAGTGGAAAAGGTGGAACAGAAGAAGTGGAAAAGGTGGAACAGAAGAAGTGGAAAATATGGAACAGATGAACTAAGGATGGGACAGGCCTGAGATATTGGTGAGGTGGATGGCTTCCTGAAAGGGAATGGTTGAGCAGCTGGAATGGGAAAGCAAGAAATGGAATGAGAAACGATAATCTTAGGGAAAAGGGGAGCTGGATAGACTGTGGAATGGGTGGAATGGATGAACCGTTACTGAAAATATAGGATGGATGAACTGCTGAAGAGGTGGAATGAATAAACACCAGAAACGATGGGCATTGCGGGAAAAGATTTGGATGGTGGAAAAAGGGAGGAGTTGACCTACTGATGAAAGAGCCTGAGGAAGGGTTGGACGAGCCTGAAAGGGTGGGGTGGATGGATTAAAATAATGGTGGGAGTGAGGAGTGGTTAATCAAGCCTGTATCTTCCTCCTCTAGTTCAAAATTTTTACTCAGAGGCTGAACAAAATTGGTGGCAGGAAAAACACCAAAAACGTATCATCGTACTGAGTTGGTTAAAAACTGCGAAGGAATGGCACTATAAAAGAAGGGGAAGAAGGGGATGCGAGGAAAGGAAAATTAATCTTAAGAAAATGCGGAATAAAAAGCCAAAGGATTAAAGAACAAAATAATACAATATAATTTGCAAAAGAGAAGAATCATTTTTAAAACTCACAAAGCAAATCGACAAAGGAACTCAGAATATACACAAAACATAAGAAACAAAGCACACCTATGACACAATATAAAAATACACACACACAAAAAAAATACACAAGCAAATGCATAAACTTACACACCCACACAAAATAGAAAGCCACAGAAATAACTAGACACAAACACAAATACTCGTATACAAAGACAAATACACAACCAAATACACATAAACACAAGGGCGGAGACGGTGTGAGGAGAGGAATATGGAAGGCTGAAGAGGTGGCAGAATGAGGCGCCAGAGAGAGAAAGAGAACCACTAAGTCAATTCTAACTTCCCCTCTTGGAAGAGTAGGGACCAGAACTAGGCTGCCGTAATCTAGCACATTTAAAAAGAACTGTAACAACAACAACAAAAACAACAACAATAATACTAATACTAATAATAATAATAAAGATGCAACAGTAACAATAATAGTAAATCTCATAATACTGCCTTCACTGTGTATAGTAACGCTGGTTATCAGAGTCCAATGCATTTTGAGGACTGATCACCGGCCTGCTTCCCTTGGTGACATTACATGATTGAAAAGCCTCCAGTCACCTAGAAGGAGGTCGAATCTATGAAAGGCCGTCACTCCCACTGGGGTGTCCTACAACCACTAGGCCACCACATGAGAAAAATTATGATACTGATTAAAGGGGAGAAAAAGTGGCAAGGAGAATATGGAGAGGAAATACTGATGAGAAAATGGGGGTGAAGAGAATGCAAAATGAAGACCAACAAATCTATAATAAGAATAAGAAAAAGTAAAAAAAAAAAAGAAAAAGAAATCAGCAATATACATATCTATGTATGTACATATATATGTATGCATGTACACATGTGCACACACATACACACATCTATATATATATATATATATACATATAGACAGATAGATAGATAGATAGACTGTATATATATATATATATATATATATATATATATATATATATATATATATATATATATACAGTATATATATATATATATATATATATATATATATATATATATATATATATATATATATATATATATATATATATATATATATATATATATATATATATATATATATATATATATATATATATATAGTTGTGTGTGTGTGTGTGTATTAATCTATCTATCCATCTATATATAACAAATATACAGATAGATACATACAGAGAAAGATATATAGATTGACAGACAAGTAGATAGATATAGACAGATAGATACAGAATAAAATATATACTGATGCAAAATGCAGCAGCTTTAAAAACATGAAAACTATACGACACAAAGCAACAACAGGACAAGAAAAAGAAAGCAAGTCAACGATTAAATGGCCTAAGAACAAAACGACAAAAACCCATTGGAAAAATGAAAATAATCCGAAACAAAAAAACAAAGAAAAAAGTCCCGTAAAGAGGAGTCTAAGAAAACAAAAGAGGCGACTCCGGGAAAACAACAGACGACCTCAAAAAAAAAAAAAAAAAAATGAAGGGCTTGAGAGACCAATCCAGGAGAAGCGAAGGAACAATGGAGGGAGGGGAGGGACGGAAACAAGGGGTGGGGGTTGTGGGGGGTGGGAAGGGCGGAAAGAAGGGGTGGGGGTTGTGGGGGATGGGAAGGACGGAAAGAAAGGGTCGGGCTTGTGGGAGGGAAAGATAGAGAGGGTGGAGGTTGTGGGGGATGGGAGGGACGGAAAGAAGGGGTGGGGGTTATGGGGGGTGAAGATGAGTATAAGGACAGGTGGAGGGAGGGAGATGGGCTGAGGAGGAGGAGGGAGATGAGTTGAGGAGGAAGGGTGAGAAGTACGATGGAAGCGAGGGAGGGAATGAATAAACAAGTGAGTGATGGAAAGAAATGCGATGGGAGGGAGGGAGATGAGTAAAGGAGGGAGAAATCTACAAAGGGCGGGAGGGAGGGAGGGAGATGAGTGAAAGACGGAGGTAGGAGAGAAATAAAGACAGGAAGGAGATGAGTAAAGGTGGGAGGGAGGGAGAGAAATACGATATTTGGGAGGGAAATGGATACAGAAGGAAGAAGGAAGGAAGATTAGTAAATAAGGGAAGTGGGGAAGCAAAATACAAAGTGAGGGAAGGAGCTGAATAAAGAAGGAGGGAAGGAAGAGAAATACGAGGGGGAAAGTAGATAAATGAGGTAAGAGGAGAGAAAAGAAGGAAAGAAAGGAGGTACAGTAAGTATCTTGATTTTAAAGAGAAGTCAATTACTGAAAATGGAAAAAATTATATCGCCACAAAAGACATCGAGTTATTGTGAATACTTAAAGAGATTCCAAGCTGTTAAATATTCCTTCAATCCTATGATCCATTTTTATCTTATTCTTGCTCCTTCCAGACGATTTTATTCAGCCTTTGACTCACCCTTTTACTGACGGGGTTAATGAGGGCTATGTCTAACTCCTCCAGTCCGAGCAGTCTTCCCACAGCTGAATAAAATCGTCTGGAGATAGCGGGGGAAAAAAGCTGCTTAAACTTGTTTATCATCTGAGGAAGGAACATGACCTGAGGGTGACTAAGGAGAAGAGGGAGGAACAAGAGAGGAAGGTTATGAAGAGGGAGAACGAAAAGATGAACAAGAGAGGGGGAAATGAGTAGGATGGAAGTATGTGAACGAAAGGAAGAAAATGAGTAGGAAGGAAGAAGGGATGAACAAGGAAGGAGTGAAACGATTAGGAAGGAAGAAGGGATGAACAAAGAAAGGAAACGAATTGGAAGGAAGCAGAGATGAACAAGGATGGAAGGAAACGAACTGGAAGGAAGAAGGGATGAACAAGGAAGGAGGGAAAAGAATAGGAAGGAAGAAGGGATGAACAAGGAAGGAGGGAAAGGAGTGGGAAGGAAGGAGTAGACAGAGGATGTGTGACAAGGAAGGAAGAAGACACAAATACAAGAGGAGAGAAATAAGCGAGAAGGGATAGGAGATGAGGAAGGAAGGAAGGGGGGCGTAGCAGAGAAGAATGGGGAAGGAAAGAAGGAAGGAAAGAGGGATGAAGAGTAATAAGCATGCTGATGAGTGTTTAAGTGAAGCTGGCAGGTAGATATGGCAGACGGGAAGCAGTTAAGAGGGTATGTGAGTTTTAATCTCTCTCTCTCTCTCTCTCTCTCTCTCTCTCATAGGAATAATAAGACTGGGAATACAGAGATGAGAACATGGGCATGGGAAAAAAAAAACTAGAAACAAGGGGAAAATAAAAAGATGTGGAAAAAATAATGGAAAAGAAAATTGGAACAGAAGACGATAAACAGGTAAAAGAAGGGAACGAAAAAAATACGAAAGGAAAAAAATCAGAAACGGGAAAAACAGACTAATGAAAAACACGAAAAGAATAAGATATAACAGGTGAGAGATGGGGGGAAAAGATGAAAGTGGAAAAATATAGGGGATCAGGATGCGGAGAGGATGAAGACGAAGAGTGAAAAAAAATACGAAAATACGGAGAAACGATATAGATGGGAATAGGAGAAAAATAAAGGGGCGAGAATAAGAAGGGAAAAGATTATATATGTGGGTGCAGAATACACGCAAAGCGGGAAAAAAAGGATATAAAAACAGAAACACGAAAGACACTGAAACGAAAAAGGGGGAGACAAGAAAAATGTAGAAAATAAAGCTGAAAAGACGCAGTAGCAAAAAATGGTGAAACGACAGATGAATATGGAAAAAAAAAAAAAAAAAAAAAGATGAGGTGAGAGATGATGGAACGAAAAGTGTAAAGGAAAATCAAGAAAATGTGGCGATGGGTAAATTATAAGGGAGAATTATGAGAGAAGTTGGGAGAGGAGAAAGATAAGGAAACCAAAACAATATAATGAGGATAAATAGGAAAGACTGGAAAGATGGGATAGCAACACAAGAGAAAAGAGGAGATTAAAAAATGATGGAGCAAAATAGATGGAAAAACGAAACAATGAAAAGGAAAAATGAGAAAATAAAGACGGAAACAAGAAATAAGATAGAAATACGAGAAAGAGAAAAAACAAGCGACGAAAACGGGAAAAAGGTGTAAACAGGAAAAATACAGAAACAGGAAAAGGATAGAAATGGGGACGCAGCGAGGCAGACAACAAATGACGCAGGCAAAATGGATGGGGCATAATAAAAATGATGGGTGGTAGCACGCACAAGATGGGTGCTGCACACATATAACTACAGGCAGATCAAAACTACTCAGCACAACACAGCACGGCACAGCACAGCACAGCAAGACCGTGTCCAAAGTTTCTAAAGTTTGACCTGCGACCTTGGCCTTTAATTAACCTACACCAAAATCGAATAACTGCTCCCTAACTTCAAGCAGTGTAGGTGCCAACTTTGACCTACACTGGATCAGGTATTTGTTTACATACACACAGAGATGCTAACGTTGGGTAGCAAAGAACAAGAAAAAGAGCAACTCGCACAAGAGGATGGTTATCAGACAGGTGGTGCAAGAGTTAAAAAAAAAAAAAAAGTGAGTAGCACGCAAAATATAATATAATATAATATATATATATATATATAAAAACAAATAAACAAATAAAAACGAGGTGACGCACGGCTGGTAAAAATATAATGGAAATGAAAAGTACCACAAGGATAGACAAGTGGGTAGTTAAACAATCAACACCACGCGCAAGACAGATGGTTTGGAAACCACAAGATGAGTGACACACTTAAAAATGATCTGGTGTCCAAAAAAAGGAAGATAAGTAACACAAAGCAGAAGATGGGTTTGTACACGAAAGGATGAAACGTAGCGCGCAGACAGATGAATAGCCGGTGGAACACGAGCAGCACGCGAAAGAAGACGGGTGGCATGAAAAAGAAAATGGTTGGCACATAAACATGAAGATGGGTGACCGCAAAAGATGGGTAGCACGTCAAAAAGATGATGAGTGCATGTAAACGACGATGGATGGCAAGCAAAAGAAGCCGTCTCCAGGAATAGGTGGGTAACGCATAAGAAAAAAAAAAAAAGAAAAATGGGTGGGACGCAAAGAGGTGGATGGGGCACGAAAGATGAGGGCGGCACTGAAAAAAATGGCGTGTGAGAAGTGGCACGAGAGAAGATGGGTGGCGGACGATGGGTAAACAAACAAGGGTAAACAAACAAACAAACAAACAAAAGACAGATGGGAAACATGGATAAAGATGACCAACAAAAAGGAAAACAAGAAGCAATTCATAAATGAAGATAGGCAACCCGAATTTAAAAAAAAAAAAGGGGGGGGGACATAAGACCACGCATGATTTATAGTAAGCACAAAACAGAATATGGGATGCACTAACAGAAGATGGGATTCACGCTGAGTACCACATAAGAGAAATAGAGCTTTCGACGATGACCGTACCACGAAAATAAAAATGGGGTACAAAACGCAGAAGACAGGACACAAAAATAAAAATAGGCAGCAAGAAAGACGGCCAACACG
Source organism: Coenobita brevimanus (assembly GCF_032717465.1). Classification (NCBI taxonomy): domain Eukaryota; kingdom Metazoa; phylum Arthropoda; class Malacostraca; order Decapoda; family Coenobitidae; genus Coenobita; species Coenobita brevimanus. Next base: position 58,572,961 of record NC_137053.1, read on the forward strand.
TGCTGAAAGAAAGATGGATAGCACGCAAAGTAAAATGAATACCGCAAGTCAAGATGGTGATTGAGTGGCATGAAAAATAATATGAGTTTCAAGAAAGGATCAGTTATACAAAACAGAGGACGGATAACAAAAATAAAAATAGGATGCACGAAAGACGGCCGGCACGCAAAGGCAGACTAGTAGGTGATTATGCAGGAGGGAAAAGAAAATGTGGCAAGAATATGAAAATGGGTTGCACAAAACAGAGGGCGAAAAACAAGAATATAAATAGGCTGCAAGAAAGATGGCGGGCACGCAAAAGATGAGTTGTGCGCAAAAAGACGATGTGTAGCAGGAAAAAGAAGATGGGTAGTAGCCACAGGGAGTAGGGAAGTGAAGGGGAAGGGAGGGGTGAAGAGAGAGAAGAGGCGAAGATGGGGAGGGAAAAAGAAGAAGTGGAGGGCCTTGAAGAAAGGAAATAAGGAAGGAGGGAGAGAGGGGGGCGGAACAGGATAAGGGGACGAGGGAGGAAGGGGGAAACATGGAGGGAGGGTGGAAACAGGCAAGGAGAGGGTGAAGAAGGAGGAATTGAGTGAAGGGGAGAAAGGGAGGGAAGGAGTGAGGGCAATTGAAGGGAGGGGGGTGGTAGGAGGGGGTGAAAAGGAAGGAAGGGAAGGGAGTGAGACGGTGAAATGGGAGGTGGAGGGGGAAGGGAGACAGCTGGGTTGGGTGGGGATGGTTAGTGGTGAGTCTCCCACAATTCACAGTTTCTCTGGGTTGTAAGTTGCGGGAAGTGGCGGAGTCTCCTCACGGTCCGCGGACACTTGGCCAGGATATTGACCGCTGTCCTCGAATACAGATGCGCTGCCCCCTTTTCCTTGCGGCCTCCCCTCGCTCTCCTGTCCTTCTTTTCCCTGCGACTCCCCTGACCTTTCTTTCTCGTGGTCCCTGTCTTTCCTGAGGCCCCTAGTACTTCTTTTCCCTGCGGCTCCCCTCTCTTGTACGCGGCTCCCTGCTCTTTATTTTCCTATGACTTCCGCATCCTGTCTTCTTTGCCCACACCCTCCTCAGCCCTACCTCCGCTTCTTTCCTTGCGGCTCCTATCTTTTTTGTGGCTCTGTGAGCATCTGAACTTGATAGCCTACTGACCACTGTCCTTATACACAAAAGCACTGCCCTTTCCTTTCTTGCGCCTCCTTCCCCCTTTCCGCCTTGCCATTCTTGTTCTTCAATTCCTCTTTCCTGCAGTCTTTGTCCCTCTATGTAACCTCTCCCTTCTTTGTAATCCCCGCCCGTTTCATCCCTCAGCCCATTTCTCCTGACCAGCCCTCTGCCCTTTCTTCCACCAGACTTTCCCTATTTTTCCCCCAATCCCTGTCCCTTCTGCCCCCCAGCTCTTGCCCCTTCTTCCCCTAGTCCCTGCCCATTTCTTCTCCCAGTCCCTGCCCCGTTTCACCCGCAGCACAGTCCTCTGTGCCGGTCTACCCTTACTCCCTGGACTTCTTGGCGCTTTTCCTCCTGTAACCATTTTCCTTGTCACACCGCCCCGTCCCCGCATGTCTCCAATCCCCTTTTCCCCATCGCCCCGTCACCACATGTCTCGTATCCCTTCTTTCCCTATCACTATCTATCTATCTATCTATTGCCAGACGCCTCAATCCCGTTTGGGGTGGCCACAAACAAATCGCCTCCAAGTCGCCCTGTCCCCCGCCATTTCACTGCCCTGCTCCCAACTCACACACCCCTCTCTCATATACCTCTCCACTCCATCCCTCCATCTCATCCTCGGCCTCCCCCTCCCTCTTCCCCCCTCCACCTCACTCACATACACTCTCTTCGTCAGTCTTTCACCCTCCATCCTCTCCACATGGCCAAACCACCTCAGTGTGTTCCTCATAACGCTTCCTATCACATCCACATCAACACCACAACGCTCCTTTATATCCTCATTCGTCAGCCTGTCTCTCCACGTGACTCCACAGGCTCCTCTTAAATAACTCATTTCCACTGCTCTCACTCTTGACTTGTGTCCTTCCAACAATGTCCAAGCTTCACTTTCGTACGTTAGAGTTGGTATCACAATACTGTCATGTAGTAACTTTTTCACTTCCATGCTCACTTCCCTGTTTCTTATCACTGCTTTCAAAGAACCAGCAACCCTTCTTCCCTGCTGTACCCTTTCAAGCACTTCACCCTCCAAACCTCCATCCTTACTCATCACACTATCAAGCCCAAAAGCTCCTTGTTCCTTTTTCCCCACCACTCCTTTCCCAGAAGCTTCATGTCACTTCCCTCCCCCCCCCCCCACACACACACACTGACCCACACCTTCTGCTACTTCTGCTCCCCTGGCGCTTTCCTGCAGTGGGCTATGTACCTCTTCAGGGTCTTTTTCTCCCATGGGCCATTTGCTGTTTGGATTTTTCTTTTGTAGGTCTCTCTCTCTCTCTCTTTCTCATGTAAATCTTAATCCCACGGGCACTTTTCTCCTGTGGGACACTTTTCTTCAGTTAGGCCTTTTCTCCTGCACTCTCGCCTCCAGCAAGCCCTTTTCTCCTATATTCCCTACTCCTACTTGCCCTATTTTCCTGCAGTCCACTCTTTTCATGTGGACTCTAATACTGCGAGTTATTTTCTCATGTTCTTTTCTTTAGCGTTATTTTCTCTTCAGGCCCTTTTCTCTTGTGGCTCTTTTCTCATGTTGCTCGTTTCCCTTTTGGCCCATTTCTCTTGTTGCTCTTTTTTGTGGTCCTCTTCCCTTGGGGTCATTTTCTCTTGTCGTCCTTTTCTCTCGTTGCTCTTCTCTCGTTATTCTTTTCTCTTGTTGCGCTTCTTTTGTTGCCCTTTTCTCTTGTCGCACTTTCTTCTTGTTGCCCTTTTTCTTGTCCTTTTCTCTTGCTGCCCTTTCCTCTTGTTGCGCTTTTCTTTTGCTGTCCTTTCCTCTTGTTGCGCTTTTCTCTTGCTGCCCTTTCCTCTTGTTGCGCTCTTCTCTTGCTGCCCTTTCTTGTTGCGCTTTTCTCTTGCTGCCCTTTCCTCTTGTTGTGCTCTTCTCTTGCTGCCCTTTCTTGTTGCGCTTTTCTCTTGCTGTCCTTTCCTCTTGTTGCGCTTTTCTCTTGCTGCCCTTTCCTCTTGTTGTGCTCTTCTCTTGCTGCCCTTTCTTGTTGCGCTTTTCTCTTGCTGTCCTTTCCTCTTGTTGCGCTCTTTTGTTGACCTTTTCTTGATGCGCTTTTCTCTTGCTGTCTTTTCCTCTTGTTGCGCTTTTCTCTTCCTGTCCTTTCCTCTTGTTGCGCTCTACTCTTGTTGTCCCTTTCTTGTTGCGCTTTTCTCTTGTTGTCCTTTCCTCTTCTTGCGCTTTCTCTTGTTGTCTTTTTCCTTTGTCTCTTTTCTCTTGTCCTTTTCTGTTGTTCGCCTTTTCTTGTGGCTCTTTTCTCTTGTGGCCCTTTTGTCTCATGGTCTTTCTTGTGGCTCTTTTCTCTTGTGGCTCTTTTCTCTTGCGACTCTTTTCTACTGTGGTTCTTTTCTAATGTGGCCCTTTTCTCTAACGACCACACCACCTGTCTCTTAAGCCATTCAATCAGAGAATGTCTTGTATATTAGATTCTTGCTACCAACAGACGATTTCATTCTTAGATTTGTTTTTTTCTTCTTTTCAAACTGAAGATACTAAATATATTGCCTTCATTAACTGCTTTAACCCTTTGTATCCGATGACGCATTTTTAATTTTGTGATTCCTTCAGACGATTTTATTCAGCTTAGGGAGAGATATCAGGCTGAAAAGTGATCACTGGAGGCTATTTCAAATCTTCCACTACAAATGTTGGAGGTGGAAAGGATGAAAAGTAAATAAATAAATAAAATGAGTCACTTTCTTCACGGGGCTAACACGAGAAGCTTTCCTATTCCATTTTTCTTGTTCTCTGTCACTGTTCCGCTCCTCTTATTTCTTCTGTGCATACTCCAGCCTCTCTCTTGCTTTCCGCTTCTTATTCTTTGCCCTTTTTCTCCTCATCCACTGCCCCTTTCTCCCACTTCCTTTCTTCTGCCCATCATCCCTGCCTCTCTCATGTTCTCTTCTCTCTATTCTATGCCCACATTTTCCTATCCCCTTTCCCCATCTCCTTCTCCGGTTTCCTTTTCCTCCTCCTCCCCCCCTCCCCGCCTCCATCTTCCGTGTATCCTTCCTGCCTCCTAACCTGTTTTCCGTGTCCCATGCATAATCCGCTCATGTCCTGCCCACCCCTCAAGAACTCCACTCCATTTTCATTCTCTCTCTCTCTCTCTCTCTCTCTCTCTCTCTCTCTCTCTCTCTCTCTCTCTATATATATATATATATATATATATATATATATATATATATGACGTTTTGCATTTTGTTATTAAAAAGTCATCTCTCTCTCTCTCTCTCTCTCTCTCTCTCTCTCTCTCAATATATATATATATATATATATATATATATATGACGTTTTGCTTTTGTTATTAAAAAGTCATCTCTCTCTCTCTCTCTCTCTCTCTATGAAGTTTTGGTTTTTGTTATTAAAAAGTCATCTCTAACTCTACTTTTATGCATGGGACTCGAAACACAGGTTAGGTCCAGTGGTCCACCCACGACACACCAACTGAGAGTTGGGCATCACCCACCATTATTTGGGCACTAAACACTCACCATCTGTTTCGATACAACACAGGCACCGCATTCAGACGAGTGATATGGTATTACTGTGTTTCTATAATGTTCGGGTGGGGCCATGTAGGAGAGCAGTGAACATGGCAGTATCGAATTCAGTCTCAAACTTTCTTTGTAACGGCCGCAATCAAACCGTCAGCAACAATTTTCCAGTCCACTGCTCTATCCCCTCCTACGCAACAAACAATATAAACTTGAGATACAAAGCCGTATTATATACCGTACGACATTAAGGGTTTCCTAACACATCTTCCTTAGCAGTTCATTCTGTACAATACATCTGAACATCCTGTTGTACAGTACTTATACGTTACAGACGCAAACACCGTCGATATTAAAACGATACAAACAGCATACAAGGGAATGTGAAGGTGTCATGTGGAAAATAAATCGATTAAGAAAAGGTGCTACAAAGCCTCGTACGCCACTTATATTACGGTTCATAGAATGGTAAGGCGTATAGCGTGCTTGTTCTAACTTGACAATCATCCTTAACGCCTTTCAGTTCAGTTCGCAACCAAGCATAATCTGACTGAAGAGTCGTTTTGCCTAGTTGATATGGAGACTCATTCGAACTTCATATCGGTAAATAATGTTCACTGGAATTCGGGTAACTACAACTCAGTACTTAAGTGAAGGGAGTAGCCCAATTCTGTCAGATGAACACAAACTGACTATAATATAATAAAAGGGAAGAAGGTAACTCGTAAAATAATCTGATGCCTGCAAACGAGAACGCTGAAACTATCTTTTGTTTTAAAACTATATTACCCTCAATATTCAGTTATATGCCGAAGTTACTAACACAAACGGACTTAACTGTGTGCCGTTTTTCTACGTCGAGCTACATGCAAACTACGACTATCGATTATGGCAGGAGGCTATTCAGTTGTCTCTTTTTACAGAACTATACCACAGAAAAATCATACTGTTAACTCTTCTACCTTTCCAATAAAAAGGTCAAAGTTTGTGGCTTTCAAGTTATGGCATTACTATTTTTTTGTGTTCTTTTCCTGCCTGCTATTATCCCGGATGGAATGGTGGGCAGAGGGGAGCCTTTCTCTTTACTGTCCGTTTCTCTGACATGTAGTTTAGACCTTAGGCTTCTCGACAATTACTTATATATCAGCAAACAACCGAACACACACACACACACACACACACACACACACACACACACACACACACACACATTCTCTCTCTCTCTCTCTCTCTCTCTCTCTCTCTCTCTCTCTCTCTCTCTCTCTCCACCTCCTTTGTCCCTCCTTAGAAAGTTACCCTCGTCCCTCCCCACCTTAAAAAGTTATACCTCCGCCCTTTACAACCTTAAAAACTTTCCACTCGGCCCCTCTCTCTCAACCTCCTTATGAAGTTTCCACCCTCCCTCTTTCTTCCTCCTCCCTCTTAACCTCCTTCCCACTCCCCGCCCCCCCTCCCCCCAAAAAAATAAAAAAATAAAACTCCAGACAGCCTTCAAACTTCAAAATTTCCTCAACCATCTCTTTGCTTTCCAAACTCTGCTTCTTCTTCTTCTTCTCTCCCTCCGCCTACCACTTTCCCCGCTCTTAACTTCTTCTCTCTTCACCCTCCTCCCCCACTCATCCTCATCCTTTGTTAGAACTGACTCCCTCACCCCCTCTTCCCCCTTATTCCTTTCTGCTCCTCCTCCTTTTCTCCCTTCTCCTCCACCTCCTCCTCATCCATTCCCTTCCCCTCCCTATCCTCATCCATTCCCCTCCCCTCCCCCTCCTCCTCATCGTCATCATCAACATAATCTCTGTCCTATTCCCCGTCCATCTCCTCCTCCTCCTCCTCATCATCATCATCATCATCATCATCATCATCATCATCATCATCCATTCCCCCCTCCTCCTCCATTCCCCTCTTCTCAACTTCCTCCTCCAATCCCCCTCATACTTCTCCTCCATCCCCCTCCTACTTCTCCTCTTCAATTTCCCTCCTAATTCTCCTCCTCCATCCCCTTCCTATTTCTCCTCTTCAATTTTTTTTCCCCTTCTAATTCTCCTCCTCCATCCCCCTCCTACTCCATCCCTCTCCTACTTCTCTTCCTCTATCCCCTTCCTATTTCTCCTCCTCCATCCCCTTCCTAATTCTCCTCCTCCAATCACCTTCCTAATTCTCCTCCTCCATCCCCTTCCTAATTCTCCTCCTCCAATCACCTTCCTAATTCTCCTCCTCCATCCCCTTCCTAATTCTCCTCCTCCAATCACCTTCCTAATTCTCCTCCTCCATCCCCTTCCTAATTCTCCTCCTCCAATCCCCTCCTCCTCCAATCCCCTCCTCCTCCAATCACCTTCCTAATTCTCCTCCTCCATCCCCTTCCTAATTCTCCTCCTCCATCCCCTTCCTAATTCTCCTCCTCCATTCCCCTCCTTCTCCTCCTCCATTCCCCTCCTTCTCCTCCTCCATTCCCCTCCTCCTTCTCCTTCTCCATTCCCCTCCTACTTCTCCTCCACTTCCTTCTCACTTCTCTTCCATTTACCACCCTCTCTCTCTCTCTCTCTCTCTCTCTCTCTCTGTCCTTAGCAATAGTAACAAAACCATAGGGGAGTTAGGAAATAAAGCTAGACTGATACAGGGCACAGACAGTGAAACAGAAAACAGTTTTACAGACGAAAAGTAAGCTACAGGTACGGATAATCATTGTTGCGGACAGGTGTTAATTTGTGAGCGTCCATCCAACAAATTCAGTGGCACGCAGTGGGACTCGAACCCACTCCAGAGCGTCCCCCGAACGTGAGGCCAGTGCCAAACCGACCGAGCTAATGAATAACCCCCTCCCATCCAAACTGTTCCACATCTTTTCCCTTCCTCTTGGTTCTCATCTCCTCTCTTTACCCCTCTCTCTCTCTCTCTCTCTCTCTCTCTCTCTCTCTCTCTCTCTCTCTCTCACACACACACACACACACACACACACACACACACACACACACACACACATTCTTCATTCACACCCCCCCTCATCTTTTTCGAACCTCCCTCTCCCTCACTCTCACCTCCACGCTCCCCTACCCTCACCACACACATTCTTCATTCACATCCCCCCCTCATCTTTTTCCAACCTCCCCCACCCTCCCTCTCTCTCTCTCACCTCCACCCTCCCTCACCGACCCAAAAATAAACACCCACTGACAACGAGAACTTTCAAAATTGGTGTCGTCTCCTCACCTAGCGTTTTTGTGGTGCCTCTCAGAATACAAAACACTCTTGACTGCGCTCCTGACATCTGGCAAAATTTTCTTTCCTCTGAGATACGGGGCAGCTCTGGCGGAATATACCATTTTTTCCCCTTCTTCTTCCTGTAAGTTTGTTAGTTTTGTGGCTGAATTTACTTGCGTGGGTTCCTTTTCTTTTTCTCGTTTACACTTTTTATATATGGGTCAGATACGGTCATGCTTGCTATCTCGCACGGAATATGTTGGTTAGTTATTCGACAGTAACAGAGGATCTTTTAGCTCTGTGGGAAAATTTTTACTCTGGGTACATATATATACTTTTTTTTTTTTATTACGGGACTCAAAAATGCTGCAGTGGGTTTTCTCTTACGTATAAAAGTGATAGGATACATCATCATCATCATCATCAAGGAGACAGGGGTAAGGCAGAATTTAGAAACATGAGAATGAGAAACCCCAAACATCTGAGACCTATCAGACAGCAGGCCCGGTGAAATGGGCTACATAAATAGTCAAACACACATTACCCAACCTTTCCATGTCCAGCCTCCACCTCAACGCATGCAAAACGAAAGCTACAGGTAGACAGTAAATATATGGTGACAGTGAAAAACGATGGTCTAACTTCATTAAACCAAACAACCTTCCCAACCCAACCTAACCTAATCCTAAACCTAAACCTGACCTAAATTATTTATGCATTTTTACCACCATCAGCCTCCACAAGTTTGGGTGCTTTTCTTACCTTCCCATACACGGCACAATTGTACTCCTGTTAACGCCACACGATTATATTCAGCTAAGAGGGAGTCATAGAAACCTGAGCGTTAATCCTGTCATAATTAACCCTTCATGGCTGGCACAACTTCAGCATCCTTTTCCAGCCACCGCAAGACTACATTACTCAGAATAACGAGTCTTAACAGCCTGAGAGTGTCAATTACGGAGCCAGTTTGTCATAACAACACGTATCTGAAGCCTGACCTGACTGAAATGAATATAATAATGGATATAACCTAACAAAACTATGGACTGCTTGACTGGTAATCTCTACAAACGAACAGAAAACACTGATAAAGTAAGAGGTAATGCTCTTTAAAAGACGAGATTCTTCAACGATAATCAGATGGTAACACAGAATTTCTAAATACTTTACCATTTCTTAAAGCCAGCACCGCCTGCAGTAATAAGATGTGAAGTTTCTCATTTGCGGCACTGCATGTACTATGGGTCACAACAGTATCGGTGCACAGGGGGTTCGATGCCTACCGAAAACATGAGAACAACTGCTGATGTTGAGGAAGGGTTGACAGGCGTAACCACCAATGTGAACCACGTTACCCACCATATATTTGTCTTCCATGATACCAACGTCTCACTGTGTATGAACAATGTCTGGCAATATAAACAAAACATCTGCTACATGTCTGCAAGAGGATAATGCTAGTTGGCGATGACACCTCCCGACATCAGGGCTACCAACGCGTGGCAGGTCGGACACTAATATTTCAGTGACCTTAGTTCTGTGGTTCCAAATGTTTCACGTATATTGTGCACCGATACTTTTGTGACCCACTGTACTTCCCTTGAAAAAAGTTGTGCCACTGGGGTTATACGGGTATAGAGATGCGCAAATTCCTCATAAACAGTTGAATATATTACGTAGGTACCTCAAACTAGGCCTATAATATCTTTTATTGTACCATTTTATATATTTAATAATAATAATAATAATAATAAAAGCGAAAAATAACACTTGTACCAATAACAAGGGGTGGTTTATCTATGACAAAAATTAGTCGAAGTTACAAAATGTTGTGCTTTTAGTGGCACGATACTTTCTCGACCGATGTACAGTTAAGAACAAACATCAATGCCCTTCACTACGATAAATAACGGAAGAATGAACAATGACTTTCGAAACCCAGTGATGTGATCTACGCAACCCTACACACATTTTGGAATAATACGTAAGAATTTCATAACTGTTCATTAAAAAAAAAAAAAAAAAGGAGTTATTTTACCGCGTAAGATGGAGAAACGATGGGAAGGGGAGGGGAAGACCAAGGATGAGATGGATGGATAGGGCGGAGAGTATAAGAAATAAGTGCGAGTATGAGAGAGGGCAGTCTGATGGCGAAAGACAAGGTGACATGGAAACGATTCGCTTGGTCACCCACTCCGAGGTTATGGTCTATACATAAACAAAAGTATGCATAAAAATAGACAAAATATATATTCCTGTCTGCAAATGTACAACAAAAATATAAGAGAAAAAGGAAGTCAGACTGCACTTACTACACTACATTGCAAATCACCGCACCACACTACTGCAGGCTATACTGACTTAGGTATCACTCTATTTTATTGAAGCTTTTACCCAGCGGAGTGCAGATGTTGCTTTGAGGTGAATGACCAGCGTTGTGTTGTTATCCTTGGGGTTTTAAGCAACCTTCATTCCTTTGATTACTAGGATTTCCCTTAGCGGAAAAATCTCGTCTTATGTCACCCTAAACATACTGTATTATCTACGTCGTATATCCATAGTGGTACTAGAGAGGGACGCCTTCAAGTGGTGGCATCGATGAAACTGGACGGCTCCACTGCCCGGTTATTCAGACGTCCCTCGGCTCCCTCCTTATCCCCCAAATGATGGAGAGTGAACTGCAGGAGAATGACAGCTTCATCCTTCAGTCCACTGGGTTCACATTTAAGTCCAAACTGGGGCTACAAACACTACTACATCCACAAAGGCAAAAAGGTTAACATTACAGGTTTTACTCGTTTAACAATATGACCCCCCTCAGCTGAATAAAATCGTCTGGCGTTGGATAAAATAGCCTGAATAAAAACTAGGTCGAATTTTTAATGGCTATGAAGATTTCCTAACACCTCTTTCTTAGTGACTTATTCTCCACATGAAACCTCCATAAGTATAAAAATAAAAAACACTCCCTTCTGCAGCAAATGAGAATGGAAAGGTGTCAAATGCAAAATAAATCGCTATGTTAGAGGCGCCACGAAGTCTCCTACGGCACCCAGAATACGGCCCTACATTACGGCAGAGGGAAAAGCATCAACACATTTAAAAATCTAAAACTTTTCCGCATATATAAAACTTCCAGCCGGTCCATTACGGCTTCAAAATAAAACTGGAGAGACTTGGGGATGGAGGAGGCGAAATAAAGTGGTAAGATGAGAAATACTTATGCCAACGTTTCGACCTGAATGCAGACTCAGCGATAAAGCATACCACCATTAGGACTCTCTCTCTCTCTCTCTCTCTCAACCCTCCTTGCCCCGCTCCCTCCCCGCCTCCTCTCCTCGTCTCCTTCCCATCATCCTTCCTATCTCTTTGCTCCTCCACCTTCCCTTTTTCTTCTTGTCTTTCCCCCCTTCCTCCTTCCGTCTTCCCCCCTATCTCGTTCCATCCCCTCCTCTTTCCCTCCCCATTCTCCCTCCCTCCTTCTTTTTCCACTTCCTCCTCCTCCGCTTCTTTTCCTCCTCCTCCTCTTCCTTCCGTCTCAGTCTTTCCCTAAACCCTCTTTTTATCTCACAGGAGCTCCTCCTCCTCTCCCTTCTTATATCCTTCTTCCTTCCTTCTTTCCTCCTTTCATTTCTTCGTCTTTCTCTCTCTCTCTCTCTCTCTCTCTCTCCCCCCTTCCTTTCCTCTATTTACTTCCCCTGTTCCTTCTCCTGTCTTCTCTTTCCTCTCCTTTCCTTTCCCTCCCATTTCACATCCACTCCAACCCTTCTCATCCTTTCTTCTCTCTTACCACCCCACTCCCTCCCCTTGCTACCCCCTCCTCACAAATGGGTATGTTTAGAGAGAGAGAGAGAGTGTGTGTGTGTGTGTGTGTGTGTGTGTGTGTGTGTGTGTGTGTGTGTGTGTGTGTGTGTGTGTGTGTGTGTGTGTGTGTGTGTGTGTGTGTGTGTGTGTGTGTGTGTGTGTGTGGCTGCACCAAGTCCCCGGGGTGATTGTGTTTTACGGCCCCTGCAGGTGATTCCAGCGGCTGTTTGGGGCGTGAAATATAGAAAAGGAGAGCAAACAGTCACAAACACGGCACATTTAACATACATACACATACACTGGCACACACACACACACACACACACACACACACACACACACACACACACACACACACTGGTACAGATACAGAAGGGCAGAACAAAGACACATGTACATAAAAACATTTCATTTAAGCTACGTACATACACTGGCACACATACATTCATACATGCAAATGCGCACACATAAGAGCACATAATAAATTACACTCGCACACGTATGCAGAAAGGGACAAAACATACACTCACATACACACACTTCCCAAGATACACCATTAAGACACAAACGTACACACACACACACACACACACACACACACACACACACACACACACACACACACACACACACACACACGTACAGCTGCGGTCACCACTTCATTTTACACTGCCTGGGAATTATGTAGCTTCACACACACACACACACACACACACACACACACACACACACACACACACACACACACACACGTACAGCTGCGGTCACCACTTCATTTTACACTGCCTGGGAATTATGTAGCTTGACACACAAACATAGGGAAATAATATACCGTATTAACTGCAGCAGCCAGTTAATCCATACTAAGCAGCTCAACGGTATGATTAAATGACGAACATAGGATTGGGACAATATATGACAGGGACAAAACGACAAAATATGACAAGGAAAAAACGACAGAATCAGGACAACATATGGCAAGGAGAAAATGGCAAAAAGACAAGGACAAAATACGACAACGACGGTATAGAAAGAAACTGCTCCCTCACCCCAAGCATACCCTCCAGTCGAAACAGGCAGGAAAAAGTAAGAAGCACCAAGATGCAGTGCAGCAAAATTGGCGTGGAAACCTGGGGCCGTACTCTAAGCAGCTTTTGAGATTTAATAATAATAACACTTCTTCCTCAGCTACATTTTTTGTACATAATAAAACAATATAAATACAAGGGAAAAATAAGGTGTAATATATCACTGAAATCGCTAAAGAAAGGATACTATGAAGCTTCTTTTGTCACTTAGATTACGCTTCTATACTATATTCCTTTAACTTGGCCCAGATTTTCGTCCTTTAGCAGCTTACTTCACGTAGCTTAGTGGTGGAAAAAGACAACAGTACGGCTCTGCATCCTTTACATAGCACTTCTTCGTGACTGGCACCGTATTCTAGTAATAATATCCAGTTGCAAATCAGCATTCGTGACGGAAAGAAGGAAGTATTAGGCCAAGTTACAATAAAAAGGGTATAGGTAATTAGTAATAGTGATGAGAGACAGAATGGTGGTAAAGAAGAGTAATTAGTTCACAAAAATAAATGAGTAAAGGGATTGTCGACTGCAATTAAAATATATATAAACGTTAAACAGGCATAAAGACAATATACTGAAAAAACAAACAAACACGTAACGCCACACACACACACACACACACACACACACACACACACACACACACACACACACACACACACACACACACACCGGCTCCAGGAAATAACGGCTGATACAAGCAATAAGACGGTGAAATACACGAGACAAAATTTTAACAAGTCTCTCTCTCTCTCTCTCTCTCTCTCTCTCTCTCTCTCTCTCTTTCTCTCTTCTCTCTCTCTCACCACTCCCAGCAGCGCCAGGCCGTGACCTCAGGGGAGTCGCCTTACAACACGGGGATATTGCAGGGGAAGTTGGGGGGAAAGTGGGTTGGGGAGGAGGGGGTTAAAGTGGGGGGAGGGGGTTAAAGTGGGGAGAAGGGGGGGAAATTGGGGAGGTGAGGAGAAGAGATGAGGAGAAACATACGTGGAGGAGGGAGAAAAGATCAGTGGGGGAGGGGAAAAGATAAGTGGAGGAGGGGAAAAGATAAGTGGAGGAGGGGAAAAGATAAGTGGAGGAGGGGAAAAGATAAGTGGAGGAGGGGAAAAGATAAGTGGAGGAGGGGAAAAGATAAGTGGGGAGGGGAAAAGATAAGTGGGGAGGGGAAAAGATAAAAGGGGGAGGGAAAAGATAAGTGAGGGAGGGGAAAGATACGTTGGGGGGGAAAGATAAGTGTGGGGGAGGCATGTGGGGAAGGGAAAAGATAAGTGGGGAGGGGAAATGATAAGTAAGGGAGGGGAAAGATACTTGGGGGGGAAAGATAAGTGAGGGGGAGGCATGTGGGTAAGGGGAAATGTTAAGCGGAGTTGGGGAAAAGCTAAGTGGGTGAGGGGAAAAGATGAGTGGGGGAGGGGAAAAGATAAGTAGGGCAGGGGAAAAGATGAGTGGGGGGAATGGAAAAGCTAAGTGGGTGAGGGGAAAAGATAAGTGGGTGAGGGGAAAAGATGAGTGGGGGAGGGGAAAAGATAAGTGGGGCAGGGGAAAATTTAAGTGGGGGGAATGGAAAAGCTAAGTGGGTGAGGGGAAAAGATAAGTGGGTGAGGGAAAAAGATGAGTGGGGGAGGGGAAAAGATGAGTGGGGGAGGGGAAAAGACGAGTGGGGGAGGGGAAAAGATGAGTGGGGAGGGGAAAAGTTAAGTGGGGGGAATGGAAAAGCTAAGTGGGTGAAGGAAAAAGATAAGTGGGGAGAGGGGAAAAGATAAGTGGGGATAAGTGGGGGAGGGGAAAGATAAGCTTGGGGAGGGGAAAAGATAAGTGGGGAGAGGAAAAGATAAGTTAAGTGGGAGGAGGGGAAAAGATAAGTGGGAGGAGGGGAAAAGATTTGTGAAGAAGGGGAAAGATACTTAAGGGAGGGGAAAAAACAAGTGGAAAAGGGGAAGAGATAAGTTGGGGAGAGGAAAAGGTAAGTTAGGGAGTGGGAAAGGTAAGTTGGGGAGGAGGAAAGATTGGTGGGGAGGGGAAAAGGTAATTTGGAGAGGGGAAAAACTAAGTGAGAGGGGGGGAACATACGTGGAGAAGGGGAAAAGGTAAGTTGGGGAGGGGAAATGACAAGTTGGGAGGGCACAAGAGCAGTTGGGGAGGGGAAAAGATAAGTGAGGGAGGGGAAAAGATAAGTGGGTAGGGGAAAGAAGATAAAGGGGGAGGGGAAAAGATAAGTGGGGGAGGGAAAACAGGTGGGGGGGAGAGACAAGTAGGGATGGGGAAATGATAAGCGGAGGAGGGGGAAAGCTAAGTGGGGGAGGGGAAAAGATAAGTAGGGGAGGGAAAAAGATATGTGGGGGAAGGCAAAATATATGTGGGGGAAGGCAAATGATACGTGGGGGGGGAAAGATAAGTGGGGGAGGGGAAAAGATATGTGGAGGAGGGGACAAGTTAAGTGGGGGAGAGGAAAAGATAAGTGGGAGAGGGGAAAAGATATGTGGATGAGGGGACAAGTTAAGTGGGGGAGGGGAAAAGATAATTGAGGGAGGGGAAAAGATAAGTGGGAAGGGGAAAAGATAAGTGGGGGAGGGGACAAGTTAAGTGGGGGAGGGGATAAGTTAAGTGGGGAGGGGAAAAGATAAGTGGGATAGGGGACAAGATAAGTGGGGAGAGGAAAAGATAAGTGGGGAGAGGAAAAGATAAGTGGGGAGGGGAAAAGATAAGTGGGGGAGGGGAAAAGATAAGTGAGAGGAGAGGAAAAGATAAGTGGGGAAGGGGAAAAGATAAGTGGGGGAGGGGAAAAGATAAGTGGGGGAGGGGAAAAGATAAGTGGGGGAGGGGAAAAGATAAGTGTGAGGAGAGGAAAACATAAGAGGGGGAGGGGAAAAGGTGGGGCAGGGTGAAGGGGGAGTGGAAAAAAAAAAAAAAAAAAAAAGACTACTAATGTATAAAGACACAAAGGAAAGCAAAACAGCAATAGAAGTATCTGTTTTTCCGAAGTAGTTTGCTGTATGGTAGACTACAACTGAGGCAAAAAGTATATACGAGTTAAAGGACGAGGATATTAAGCAGGAAGATAGTGGGGAGGGGAACTGGGTGAAGTCTCCGAAGAAAAAGTGAGGATGGGAACTGGGAGAAGCGGAGAAAGTGGGGATGGGGAGAGGTATTGGGGATGGGTATTGGGGGACAGGGAGAGAGTGGGTAGGGGTGTTGGGAGGGGTGATAGTGGGGAGGGGTACTAGGGAAGGGAGAAAGTGGGAAGGGGTATTGGAAAACGGAGAGAATGTGAGAAGCGTTATTGGGAGGGGTATTAGGGAAGGGAAGAAAGTGGGAAGGGCAAATGTGAAAAGGAATACTGGGGGAGGGGAGAAAGTGGGGAGGGGAAGTAAGGGAGTTGGGGAGGGGAGAAAGTGGGGAGGGGAACTAGGGGAGTTGGGGAGGAGAGAATGGGGAGGGGTACTGGGGTTGTTGGGGGGAAAAGAAAGTGGGCAAAGGTATTGGGAGCGGGGGAGAGAGTGGGGAGAGGGGTGAATTCAGGATGGAGAAAGGGTGAAAGAGGAGGTGAGATGAAGGGGAAGAGGGGATAGCAGAGTATAGGCGAGGAAGGGGAGTTGTCGAGAAGAGGGAAAGTAAGGGTAGTGGGAGAGAAATGTGAGGTGTTCAGGAGGGGGAAGTGGATTGGGGAAGCGGGAAGGCTTAGTTTGGGGAAAGTAGGGGAGGAGGAAGAATTGGATAGAAGAAAATGTAGCAAGTATTGGACAAGCGAGTGGGGGTGGGTGAGAGGGGTAGGAAGGGAGTGGGGGAGAGTAGGAAAGGTGGGAGGGAGGGCAATGCGGAAAGTAATAAAGAAAGAAGGGGGAAGTATGGAGAAGGAGGGGAAGAGAGGGAGGGAAGGAAGAGAGGGAAGGAAGGAAGAGAGGGTGTCAGGGTGGGACGGATGAGAAGAAAGAAGAAAAGAAAAGAGAGGAAAGGAGAGGAAGAGAAGAAGAGAATAAGTGGGAGACTGCGGAACAGGGACTGGTGAGGAAGTGTACGGGAAATTGTAGTGAGAGGTGGAGAAACAAGGGAAGGATGAGGGGTAAGGAGGGGAAAATATTGGGGGCCGGAAGAAATAGTGGGGCAGGTGAAAAAAATGAGAGGAGAGAATGAAAGCGGGATCGGTGTGAGAGAGGGAAGGCAATGGGAATGGGAGAGGGGTGAGAATGGCAGAGGGAGGGGAGAGGGAGGGAGAGGGAGGGAGAGAGAGAGAGAGAGAGAGAGAGAGAGAGAGAGAGACAGAGGGGAGGGGGAGATGATGAGAGTAGGAGTGGAAGGGAACTGGGAAGAGGAAAATGAATGGGAGAGGGAAGGGAGCTGGAAAGAAGGGGGATATTGGGATAGGAAGGGCAGTGGGAGAGGGAGGGGAGTTGGAGAGGCTGGGGAGTACGAGAGGCTGGGGAATGGGAGGGAGGGAATGAGAGGAAGGGGAGACGGGGAGGGTGGGGAACCAAGTAGGGAGAGGAGTGGGGGAAGGTGGGGTGTGGGAAGAGGGGTTTGTGAATGGGGGAGGGAGGGGCAAGGAAGAGGAAAAGAAGGGGAAAGGAGAAGAGTGAGAAAATGGAAGACACTACAGACTCTTTACATTCATCTGAGGGGACCGGTCTACTCTCACAAGCTAAATATTGTCGCAGTTGCACGAAATTCGACGAGCTTTAGTTATGAGACAGTAATGAGTCTCCTTGGTTACCAGTAATATTACTCCTCCAATCTGACTAAACACGACCATCAACTGAGCTGAATAGGGGTGTGGATCTTGGTCATACGGAAACAAATAAGCTATAACTGAATATATTTGGGAGAAAGGAAGTGAGATGGGGAGGGGACGGCCAGAGAGAAGAGAGGATGGGATAGGGAAGAGGGTAAGAGATGGCAGGTGAGGGGAGGGGGAATGGGGTGGTTGGTGAGGGAAGGGGGAATGTGATAGTAGGTGAGGGGAGGGGGAATGGGATGGTAGGTGAGGGGAGGGGGAATGGGATGGTAGGTGAGGGGAGGGGGAATGGGATGGTAGGTGAGAGGAGAGGGAATGGAATGGTAGGTGAGGGGAGGGGGAATGGGATGGTAGGTGAGGGGAGGGGGAATGGGATGGTATGTGAGAGGAGGGGGAATGGGATGGTGGGAGGGCGGAGAGAGAGGGATGGTGGGACTGGGGGGGACTGGGGAAGAATGGAAGATTTCAGGAGACGTGTAGAAGAGGAAGAGGTAAGATGGCAGAGAATAACAGATGAAATAGGAAGACGAGATTTAAGTGGAAGAGGAAGAGGAACATGAAGAGGAACACAAGGGAGAAGGTAGGGAGTAGAGGCAGAGGGAGAATAGTGATGGATAGAAGGGAGTACGACAGCAGGGAACACAAGATGAGATTTATTACATGTGCACCAGTATGTGTGTGTGTGTGTGTGTGTGTGTGTGTGTGTGTGTGTGTGTGTGTGTGTAAAACCTATGTACACAGCTAGGGTACGGGGCTAGGAAGGACAATAATGCAATGAAATCCTGAGTCTGGCAAAAACATCTGTGTCTTCAATGGAACGGAAAATTGGGGTTCGGAGGAGGCGAAGGAGACAGAGTTATTCAAGCGGGCAATATGACAAGGACAAATACTTCACCCACTTATCAAATTTCACCTCAAACTTTCCCCTAAATTCACACTATCACCACTTTCTTACCCTAAATTCACGCTATCACCACCTTCTTACCCTAAATTCACACTATCACCACTTTCTTTCCCTAAATTCACACTAGCTATCACCACTTTCCTTTCCTAAATTCACACTAGCTATCACCAGTTTCTCGTAATTTCCTTCCATTTCCCCAAATTAAGGAAAATGGGCCTGTCAAACACTTTAAAAATTTGTCCAAAATCTCTCCCCAAAACTTTCCCTAAATTCACACTAGCTCTCCTGTCATAATTTCCCTACCACTTGTCAAACTCTCCCCAACTTTCCCTAAATTCACACAAGCTCTCCCCACTTTTGTCATAATTTCACTACATTTCCCCGCACGTCAATTTCTCCCCAAAAGTTCACCAAATTCTCTCTCTCTCTCTCTCTCTCTCTCTCTCTCTCTCTCTCTCTCTCATTTTGTCATTAATATCCCATCATCTCTGGTCAAATTATCCCCAACCTTCCCTACATTCACAACAGTTCTCTTCACTTTCCCCGTAATTTACCTACATCCTTCCTACCTTCGCTTCTCCATATCTTTCTCTAAATGAACGCTGGCTTTGTCCACTTTTTTTTTTTTTTAATCTATTTCCCTTCATGTCCCCACTTTATTTTCTCCCATCCAACTCTCTCTAAAATAAAACTAGCTCTCTTTGTCACAATTCCAACAAATTTTTCACTTTCCCTAAAATCATCTTGGCTTTCTCCCCTTTGTCGCAACTCCTCTTAATTTCTCGACCGCAAATTCAAATCACCTTTCCAAACTTTCACAGATTTCCACTAGCTTTCTTCGGCTTATTTTTCCTCCACATGTGGCACTCTTCTTGGTTTTCCTTTTTCTTATGCAAGGAAGAAGGAACCAAAGACCAGGTGCCCGCAAACCGTTCCTTCCAAGAAAACAAAAAAAATACAAAAGAGAGCCAAGTTCAAGATCCGTGAATTTCTTGTACAATGCTGTCTAATTTATTTCATCTCGTGTGTGTGTGTGTGTGTGTGTGTGTGTGTGTGTGTGTGTGTGTGTGTGTGTGTGTGTGTGTGAAAGGACTATTTACTGCACTTACAGACGGGGTGGCGTCAAAGATTTTTCGTTTCAACTCCCCTCTACATATTGACTCCTTTCCCCTCACACTGTCAATATTTCCCCTCTTTCCCCACTATCACATTTTCCTCTACCTAACTTATGAAAAATTTTCATCAATTTTCCCCA
This sequence comes from Coenobita brevimanus, assembly GCF_032717465.1. Classification (NCBI taxonomy): domain Eukaryota; kingdom Metazoa; phylum Arthropoda; class Malacostraca; order Decapoda; family Coenobitidae; genus Coenobita; species Coenobita brevimanus. The sequence goes on from NC_137053.1 coordinate 58,592,586, forward strand.
CACTGTTATGTCTTCCCTACGTTCCAATCTTAACTTTCCATGTCAAAGTCTCACTACTAACAAATGAGAGAGAGAGAGAGAGAGAGAGAGAGAGAGAGAGAGAGAGAGAGAGAGAGAGAGAGAGAGAGAACCGCCTCAGGGGAAAACACAAACTGGGAAGAGCAGTATGAAGCGGTGAATTTGTGAACAAGCCAGAAGGGGAAAAATGGACAGGGGAAAGGGAAAAAAATGAGCAGGTATGAAAAACGGGGAGGAAAATGCAGAGGGGGAAATCACAGACACAGGTAGGGGAAAACCGGACGAGTAGGGGAAACTAATGAACACGTGTATGGGAAACTGAACATGCATAGGGGAAAATATTTAACATGTTGGGAATAACAGGGAAACGTATCTATGGGAAAAGTGAACCTCCATGGGGGAAACCGAACTCGTATAGGGAAAACTAATGAATTTTTAGAGGAAATTCAACAAGCACAGGGGAAAAAAACAGCCGGGGAATATCAGAGAAAATGTGTATACGAAACTGAACACATGTAAGGGAAACTAAGCATGCACAGGGGAAATTAGGGAATAAATGAAGGGAAAATCAACACAGGGATAAATAATGACACGTGTGAGGAAAACTGAACATAAACAAGGGGACATTTAGGTACGAAAAAAATAGGAAAACTGGGAACAACTATGAAAACTTGGAAAACTACATATGAAAAGATAAAAAAGGGCTTAAACGAACTGAAGACATAGAGGCGAAAATCCACCACAATTAAATCCCACAATAAAATCCTGATGCCTGGTCGTTTAGTGGATTATGGCGCTCTGACCGGATGAGGACCGTAGGGGTTTACAAAGAACGGGTGGTTGCGGTTTAATGCTCACAAAATGCCACTCAGGGACGAACGAGGCTGGTCACCCTCGCCTTAAATGTCGGGACCTAAAGTTGCCCCCCGGGTCCTAAAAATGAATGGATGATAAGACAGAATGGGTAAAAAATCGTGACTATGAATGTACGGTATAAAACAGACGTGGAAATTAGGAAACAGGATTAAAAGAAAAAAATATTAGATACACTGAACTAAACACAATCGTCACACACACACACACACACACACACACACACACACACACACACACACACACACACACACACAATTAAAAGAACAAAAAACTAAACATACGAGCAACTAAACAATTTTGGGAAACTAACAGAACAAGAGTTAAAAAAACAAAAGGTTAAACAAACTTAGCTACTAGAGAAAACTGATTAATAAACAAAAAACTAAATAAACCGATAAATAAATAAATAAACCAGTAAATAAAACACTAAATAAAAACTTAAACCGAGTGAGAATAAAGCGTAGAAAATTCCGGGCAGTAAAAATCTTGAACCAGTCAGGGTCCGAATGGTGAGTGGGTTTACGGGAAATATATATGGCATAATTATTCACGCGTTTAGACTTGGCTTTTTTTTATTATCATTTATTTTTGGGCTAGGGCGTGTTTATTCCCAATATGGGGTTCACTTTATTCAGTGTTTATTATTATTATTATTATTATTATTATTATTATTATTATTATTATTATCATACTATTTTTATTATTACCTCCACCATGGAGGTTACGTTTTTGCCGGCGCTGGTTTGCTTGTTTTCTTGTTTGTCTGTCTGTCTGTCTGTCTGTTAGCAAGATTACTCAAAAAGCTATGAACGGATTTTGAAGAAATTTTGTGGAAGGGTGGGCCACGGACCATGGAAGAAATGATCAAATTTTGGGCCGGATCCGGATCCGAATTATCCCGCACAATATCTCCAAAAGTTCTCAATGAATTTTGTGGAAAGGTGGGCCATGGACCAAGAAAGGACTGATTAAATTTCAGTCCGGATCCTTTTTAATGGCAATGGCATTGGCGGGGGTATGCGCCCTCTGATTGCTGTCTAGTTGTTATTATTTTTATTATTATTATTATTAATGTTGTTATAATTAGTTATTATTCCTTCTGTTATGGCACTAGCAGCAGTATTTGTTGTTGTTGTTGTTGTTTTGTTGTTATTATTATTATTATTATTATTATTATTATTATTATTATTTTACTGTATATAACGGTAAGTATTTATCTCACTACTTACCTATTTATTCATTTATCAGTATACCTGAGGCGGCAGAAGTGAACCAGTTAAAAAGTCGAACAGTAAGTAGCTTTAGGTGGAAAAATATCTAGGCATGATTACTCAGCAGTTTATACACACCAACATATTTATAGAAGCAGGACGTGTTTATTATTATTATTATTATTATTATTACTAATAATAATCATCATCATCATCATCATCATCATCACCATCGTCATAATTGGCGAATACCACCATTACTATTATTATTATTATTATTATTATTATCATTACTATTATTCGTTTATATTCACTAACCTTTCTTTATTCATTTATATAATTATTTTTTGAATGGATACGTTCACTACTACAATTTTCACTCTGGGTAGATGGGAATATTTCTTCATTTTTAATACACGTGTGCATTATTATTTCCATTTATTTTTCACTTACATCTGAGCAGAACTGACAACCTGGTATTATTATTATTATTATTATTATTATTATTATTTATTTATTTATTTATCTATTTATTTATTGCGAGTTAAAATTATCGTCCATTTATTTGTGAGGCAGAGATGTTAATTACTTTGACGGATTGAATTACTGACTTCGTAATTCATTTATTAATAATGGGGTGGCTGTGTTCATTATCAACCCTTCCATGGTCGACGCAACTCTTGTATTCTAAGCTTGAAGGTAGTCATGGAAGCCTGAGAGTATTAGTTATATATTTACATTCTATTCATACCACACTCCCTCCTCTAGTTCTCTCCTCTCTCTCTCTCTCTCTCTCTCTCTCTCTCTCACCTCACTACCTTCTCTTTACCTTCCTCTTTCGTCCAATTATGCTGTCCCCTCTAACCTCATTTCCCCCCAATACTTTTTTCTCCAGTCTTTCACCATCCTCTTCTCTCTCTCTCTCTCTCTCTCTCTCTCTCTCTCTCTCTCTCTCTCTCTCTCTCTCTCTCTCTCCGTCACCCCTACCATTCACTTTCCCACCTCATCCTCCCACTCTCCTCCCCTTTATTCTCACTCATCTTCCCTACTCCCACCTCTTTTCCACTTACTATCCCCTCTCCTTTCCCTCACACCTATCCCTCCCTCTCCCACCCACTTCCCTCCCCATTCTCCCACTCACCATTCCCTTCCTCTCCTCTCCTCTCATTCTTTACTCCTCCCTTCTCAACTTCTGTTTACTTCCACTCGCCCTCTTCTTTTTTTTTTTCTTCACTTATTTGATGCCCCTCTCCCTCCTCTTCTCTCTAATTAACACTCTCCCCTCCCTCTCGTGCACTCACCTCTCCTCTTTCTCACCTCCCACTCAGTCTTTCCTGTCTCTCTTTTCCTCCCACTTATCCCCTCTCTCTCCCTTTCACTTATCTCGTCCCCTCCTTCCCTCTTCCTCCCCTCCTACTCACTTTTCTCTGTCCCTCCCTTTCCTTCCCACTCACTCTTCCTCCCATTCCTTCCTACTCACTAATCTTCTTCCTCCCCTTCCTTCCCACTTGCTCTTCCTCTCCCTCCCCCTTCCTTCCCATTCACACTTCCTCTCCCTCTCCTCCCCCTGGTTCCTTCCTCTCCTCTCCCTTCCTTTAAATCCTACCTTCTCCCTGCCCTTCCCTTCCACTTCTTCCCTCTCACTCACCCTTCCATCATCCTATCCCTGTCTACAACTCAAAGAACAGCTGTTGTTTATTACCTTCCACTAAAAGACAAATATGTATCTTGCTGTTTGCTATCCCTTGAACTCATTTGTACTCCTCTTTCTTTCCTATTCTTGTCTATCTATCTATCTACTGTCAGACGCCTTAATCCCGAAACGTGTTGTCAGAAACAAATCGCCTCCATGTCGCCTTGTCCCCCGCCATTTCACTGCCCTGCTCCCAGCTCACATCCCCCCCTCTCATATACCTCTCCACTCCATCTCTCCATCTCATCCTTGGTCTCTCCCTCCCTCTCCCCCCCTCCAACTCACTCACATAAAATCTCCTCGTCAGTCTCTCGCTCTCCATCCTCTCCACATGGCCAAACCACCGCAGTGTGTTTCTCCTAAAGCTTCCTATCACATCCACACCCACACCACAAAGCTCCTTCACTTCCTCATTTGTCAGTCCGTCTCTCCACGTGACTTTACATGCTCCTCTCAAATAACTCATTTCCACAGCTCTCACTCTTGACTTCTATCCCTCCAACTAGATCCAAGTCGTTGATAGATATTTTTGTTACGTTACTTACAACCAATCCTGCAACAAACAGCCTCGAAAGGACCGAAAGTTTGTTGTCGTTTGCTTTTCTTTGTACAACTCTCTCCTCCCTCCCCTTCCTTCCCACTCGCCATTCCTTTCATCAATCCTCCCTGCTTTTTCCTTCCCATCTCTCTCTCTCTCTCTCTCTCTCTCTCTCTCTCCCTAACGAGGTAAAAGAGGAAGCTACATGGGTCACACATAAAAACGAAGAGAAAAAAAAACAGAAAACGTCCTTATAACTGCGAATCCTCGGTACACAAACTGTCATTTTTAGGAGCAAGTTTTGATAGAGAGAGAGAGAGAGAGAGAGAGAGAGAGAGAGAGAGACGGAACAGCACAACAATAACAACACCATTGCCTGAAAGACGTCGGAGTGAACAAGTGAGCGAGTGAGAAAGTGAGAGAGTGAGCGAGGAGAGGAAAACAAGGAAGGGAGAGACCAGGGGAGAGAGAGAAAAAATGGAGAGAGAAAGGGGAGAAAGCGAGAGTGAATTCGGACAAACACGGAAAGCATATTAAGAGAGAGAGAGAGAGAGAGAGAGAGAGAGACAGAGAGACAGACAGACAGACAGACAGACAGACAAACAGACAGACAGACAGACAGACAGACAGACAGACAGACAGACAGAGACAGAGACAGAGAATGAAAATGGGGTACTGAATGAGGAGAGAAGGTAAATAAGAAAGAAAAATGGAAAGAAAGAAAGAAAGTCACGAAGGAAGGAAGGAACTAATGAAGGAAGGAAGGAAGGAAGGCAAGTGGTATGGCAGGATTAAAGGAAAGGAAGGAGGAGGAAGGGAAAGAAAGGAAGGGAAAAACAGTGAATGAAAGAAGGAAGCACGGATGAAATGGAATTAGCAAAAGATTTAACAAAATATGGTACCAGGAGAAAGGAATAAAAGAGAGAATGAAAGAAGGAAAACAAAGGAGAAAAAGAGAGGACAATAAAGAAGAGAAAGATGGCAGGCAGAAGGGAGGAAAATTTTTCAAAACTGCATTACTAAAAATATGAGAATGGATAAGGGAAGGGAAAAAAGGATAAAAAATAACTAGGTAATGAAGGCACGAAAGAAGACAGATCTGAGAAAGGAAGATGGCGGAAAGTAGATGGAAATGTTAAAGTGAATTCGTGTAACCAGTGATTTCACGAAAACCCTAGTTAATTCGTGATATCAGTGTAAATTGGGATGGATTAATTTAGGCTAGGCTAATCTAGGCTGAGGTTAGGTTAGGCTAGGATAAGCTAGGTTATGCTTCGGTTAGGTTAAGCAAGGTTGTTAGGTTAGGTTAGTTAGGTTAATTTAGATGAACGTTTAACATTATTCAATGTTCATTCAAATTAAACTAACCTATGTAACCTAACTAACCTAGCTTAACCTATCCCAAGCTTAACCTAGATTATCCTAGCCAAACCTAACCGCAGCCTAAATTAAGCCAGCTAAAATTAATCCATTTGAATTCATACTCATTTCAAGAATTGACTGGGGATCTCATGAAATCACTAGTTACACAAATTCACTGTAACAGGACTTTAGAGAGAGAAAGAAGAAAGATGGGTAGAGGAGGAAGGAATACATTATCAGGAAGGGAGGGTATGGGAAGGAAGAAGGAATGGAGGTATGGAAAGAGAGAGAGAGAGAGAGAGAGAGAGAGAGAGAGAGAGAGAGAGAATAGGGGGGGAATTACGAAAAAGCACAAGAATAAACCACAACCAGACAAACGACACATCTGACAGCCGCACCCACCCCTGATGCACTGTAAGGGAGAAAAAATAACTAAGTACTAGTTAGGCACTTAAATGACACTCTTCTGACTCACAAGCCGTCCCAGTGAACTAAGGATTAAATGTCATGTCTTCCTCTCAGTGTCATGCCCTGCCTCTCGGTGTCATATATACGGCAATTCAGACACAACGCAGATACGCAGTCGATTACATACACAAAACACACCTCAGATACACCCCAAATACACCCCAATGCTCTCTCCTGCACCTCTGTGTCATATTTACGGCTACGGCACGACACAGGTACTCGGTTGACGCCTCAGACACACACCAGACACGCCGCCAATACCTCTCCACTCCTCAACAACTTCCCATAATGCCTGGGTCCCATCCTTCAAGACGGCACAGTGACAAACGAGTGAGTCGGTGAGTGCGAGAGTGAGTGAGTGAGTGAGTGAGTGAATGTGCGAGTGAGTGATACAGTTAGGGACACACACATGGTTTGGTCCCTCCCTCCCCTGTGGATGGGGTAAAAATGAAAAACAAATAATATAAATTCAAAGTTCACAGTGGTAAAAATGAGGACACAAAAGGAAAAACCATAATGAGAAACAAATTACAAGCAAATTAGATAGGGTGGTAATGGAAGAAGAAGGGGACAGGGTAAAAATGGAAAAGAAGGGGAAAGGAAGAGAGGAAGAGCAGAGAGACAGAGGGAGAGACAGAAAGGGAAGGGGAGATAATGAAATAAAAGGGGCGATGGAAAGATGCAAGAGAAGAAATGATAGACTAACAGGGAATGAAGGGATACGGTGGAGAGAGAGAGAGAGAGAGAATGAAGAAAAACGAGAACATAAAGAAGGACGACACAGTAGAGGAAATGAGAAACATAAAACTTGACAAAACAATTAAACCATAAGATGAATTCACAGGAAGTAAGGGGTAGGATAACGCCAAAGGAGGGAGAAGGGGTGGGGGAAGGGGAAGGGAAAGGAGACGGAGAGGTGGTCCTACCCGCCGTTCCCCCTCAACCCCTGTTCATCCTACCCCAACACTTCTTATTACCACAAAACCAAAGAAAATCAAGCGACAATGCCCGATAATATAGCCATGACGGAGAGGAAGAGGGGGTAGGGGGAGAGGCAGAGGGGAGGATGGGGAGAGAGAAACAGGTGGATGGGGAGGTGGGGTCCTAGCGCTCTCTCACTCCCTTCCCCCAACCTCTCACACCCTCAACCCCCAACCCAAGGTCTGAGAAAATACGCCCGATATGAAATTGTGTTTCCCTTTCTAGATGGAAGGCTAATGGTGAAGGAGGTTTGGTTCCTTGGATTACCCCAGAGCCGAGGATGGTGGGGAGTGGGAAGGAGGGGGACGTGGGGGAGGGAAGATACTGTAGAGGAGGGAGCGGGGAATAAGGAAGTAGACTGGCATGTAGGAAACGGGAAATATGAGGAAGGGGAAGATGAGACGGGAGGAGGAAGGTACATGGAGAAGTATGAGAGAGAGAGAGAGAGAGAGGAACACTGTGTGGAGAGTGGGGGGGGGGGGAAAGAAATGTGGTGGTTTGTGGAAGGACACATGTGGTAGGGGTGCAGTGACGTGTGGGGAAGAGGGACGTCCTGGAAGGGTGATGTAATGGAGGTTGGGTGACATGTGGGGAGATGGATGGGGATGGGGACATAATGCGGTGGGGTGGGGTGTGGGGGTGCTAGGTGATGAAATGTGGTGGGGAGTGTGGGAGGCGCGAAGCAGTAGTGTGATGTCATGTGTGGCGAGGTGTGGTGGAGAGACTGGGTGGGGTAATGAAACGGAGGTGGAATGATGTGTGGCGAGCCGTGAGAGGTGGAGTGTTAGTGCTGGGAGGAGTTACGAGGAGGTGGATGGAAACAATGGAGATGTGAAACAGAAAGCCAGTCAGTGGTGTCAATATTCCCACCACACCTATTCAGCCGTATTGATTCACAGACGAAGTTATGATCATTTCCCTCTCGTAACTACGATACTTTAGGGACGAAGGAAGGACGGTGCACAATCATCGCGCAAACCTACTAACTTACGAACAACTTCCTATCGTTAATTAAGTTGTATTTGAAGGAAGGGCACGACATGGAGAGTTCAGAATCTTCCCACTCTCCTTTTTATCTTACAAAAGTCTTAGTTACGCAGGGAAAATAGTTCATGCATCTCACACCCGTAATTTTGTCGAAGGTGTCACTGTGTTTAACTCTTTCACATGGACAATGCCTTTTTACTTATTCTTGTTACCTCAATACGTTACTTAGTTTATAACAGACTTTCAAAGTGAAGGTGTATTATAGTCTTCATTAAGCCCTCCACTACTAGGAGACTCTGCTAATGCGTTAATAAAAACTAATAAAATGGCGTCACCGTACTGTAGAGCTCAAAAAGTGTGGGAGGTAAAACACAGGAAAAAAAAAAAAAAAAAAAGCCTTTGATGTTCTTTATAACGTTTGGGATTACACAGAGCCCACGTACACAGCGAGACAGGTACAGTGAACATTACAGAAGCAAAGAACTTAAGCTCCCCCGTGTCTTTTCCCTCACACAAATTTTATCCACTAGTCACTGCGAATCGGTTACCATTGTGCCCTTTGTCCTACCGCTTAATTTTCGCCTGAATTTAATCATCCTTGAGTCAAAACAAACATCCCCACACATTTTCACCACGATCCTCCCTTGAAGAGACACAGCCAGGGCGATATCATCATTGGTACGCCTTTGTGGGAGTTATAAAAATTTACTTGAGGCCTGGGCAAGGGAGAAATGGAAATGTAAAGTTGCAAGTATATTTGGGAATTCGCGAATGAAACTGTCATTTTATATAGCCAACAAAAGTATACTTCCCCTGGCTGTGCTTTACTTTTTGAAACTCAGGACGAAGCTTGAAATAAATAGTGTGTGTCTTGGTTAGTGGTAGGTGGGGGCGCTCACCATCCACTCTCTCGATGTAGCGCTGCTCTCGGGTGACTGCCATTTCCTCTCTTCCTTCCCTCCTCTTGTCTTTCTTTCCTTCTTTCTTTCCTCTTCCTTCTGTCTAGGGGTAACTCTACACTGAGTGACACGCCAAATGGTTTCCTGTATGCTGGGTGGTAACCATATAGCCAAACTGACCCCTGGTAGTTTAGAGGGTAATTAAGGCGCTCCAACCAGATTAAGCCTGTGTAGATTTATATCCAAGGGGTGGATGGGGTTTATTGCTCACGTAATGCCACTCAGGGATGTGTGAGGCTGGTCACACTCAAATGTCGGGACGAACTTGCCTAGCCCCGGCCTCCTACGCTCCTCACGGAGCAACACAGGATATAATGATTGACGGATGTATGTATGTATGTATGTATGTCTCGGTTCAATAATGCAACTCATAACTACTTAACTGCATACCATGAGACCAAATATCAACCAAAACACGTGAAATGGCACAGTACGGATTGGTCGATAAGTAACGACACTGTTTTCCTTGACTCACTATGAAGATGATAAAAATACTCGAACATTGCCAACTACGCCTTTTGATGACTAAGTAGGGAGATACGAATACTCCTGTCTCGCGCTAGACGGGTTGTCGAGCGGGAAAATTAGAAGGGTGTTAAATATGTCTGGTTGTATAAGGCAGGTGTGGCACTGTGAAGTGTGGCTGCGGTATTAGGGAGGGTGAAGTGTGATGCTAAATTGTAAGGTATGACTGTGTGAAGTGCTGCAATATGTCGTGAGTGTGAAATGCGACAATGTGAGGTGCGACAATGTCCGCTGTGAAAAGTGTGTGAAGTGTGACAATGTGTGGTGTGGCAGTGAGCGGTGTGCGCGTGGGGTGCGGCAATGTGTAGTGTGAGTGGTATGCGGTGTGAGAGTGGAGTGTGGCAATGTGTAATGTGGAAGTGTGTGTGGTATGGTAGTGTGAAGTGAGATGTGGCAATGTATGATGTGGTAGTATGAGGCGTGTGAGTTGAATTGTTTATGTGTGGTGTGGCAGCGTAAGGTGTGTCATCATAGTGTAGTAGTGTGAAGTGTTTGTGAGTGTGGTAATGTGAGCTGTGTGTGTAAGTGAGGTGTGGCAATGGGTGCTGTGACTGTATAAAGTGTGGCGGTGTAAAGTATGTAGTGTGAAGTGTGTCTGAGGTGGCAATGTATGATCTGGCAGGATAAAGAGTGTGAATGAGGCGTGGCAATGCGTAATGTGGCAGTATTAGAGGTGTGTGTGTGTGTGTGTGTGTGTGTGTGTGTGTGTGTGTGTGTGTGTGTGTGTGTGTGTGTGTGTGTGTGTGTGTGTGTGTGTGTGTGTGTGTGTGAGGTAGGGTCATGTATTCTACTGCAGTGTGTTTTTTTTTTTAATAGCTACCCATTAGACACATCAGCATATTTTGTTGGGTAGTGTGTGTGTGTGTGTGTGTGTGTGTGTGTGTGTGTGTGTGTGTGTGTGTGTGTGTGTGTGTGTGTGTGTGTGTGTGTGTGTGTGTGTGTGTGAGAGAGAGAGAGAGGGGGGGGGAGAATCGAAAAGAAGACATAGACACACACACAGACGTACCTGGGGGCTTTTGCATTTGGGGTAACTCAGGTAATCCTACGCGGAATACCCCAGCATGCTTAAAACATAGAAGCAAACGAGGAGGGATAATAAAGGCATGCAAAACACATATACATGAGATGCTAATGCCAACAACAATATACGCACCTGCAGCTTAACCACGCGAGGGGGCATTTTAACGCCTGGTAATTTTCACTATAGTCTTATCAACATTATTTACTCAGGCTGGGATGAAAGGCAGCAGTCTGGCCTTAAAATGTGCGAGTCTAAACGAGAAAGGCTGGCTCCATTAAAACACACATTCCGCCATTAAGGGTAAGTTACTCCCTGCCATTTGCATAGGGTTGGTATCAGGCTGAGCCCAGTTTATGCTCGGCACTCATATTAGGTGTTAGGCACGCGCACGCACGCACTCAGACTCTGGTACACACACACACACACACACACACACACACACACACACACACACACACACACACACACACACATGAGCGAGCGGGACTAGACTCACCTCGCTTTGGAAGTAAATTTAACCTGGGCAGTGGTAAACAACGAATATTTAAACGCGAAATAAAATCATAAAATAAATAATAAGTTCGCTAAAAATGAAGAGAGTTATTTAGATATGAAGTATTAAATATGCATACACTCTACTTTTTAAACCGACTTCACTTTCAAGTATATTATATAAACAGCCTAGCCTTCAAGTCCAAACATTTCTTCTCTGCAACACCAATTTCCATCTATCTACCTATATATTTATCTGCCTTACCTATCTACCTATCTATCTATCCGTCTATGTATCTATTTCTGTCTATCTATATCTGTCTCCCTTCAGGCTGACGGGGCATCTAGTGAGGGACGGAATAGGCAAGATATCCACTTCTTTCCCCTCTTCTCCAGACGCCTCTCGCTTCCCGTAACACGCCACCCTCCCTCATACGCTACTCTCATAATGCTCACAACATTCCCTCACTCTCAACCCCTTCAATACCATGATGTATTTCTGTATTATGCTCTTACTAACTCCAGACGATTTTATTCTACTTGTAAAAACTCCTACTGAAAGGAATTTACTATACGGTACCTATTCGTCCAGTTCGTAAAGTCCCTCCCAGCTTAATAAAATCGTCTGTAAACAGCAGAAATAAACGGTCTTCGCACTGAAAGGCTTAAATATCACACAAACATCCACTTCTCTCCGATTGTCTTTTTTTTTTCTTAAGTTCTTTCTACTTCAGGCGACTTTTTTTTTTTTTTTTTAACTTAGGAGGGAGCTCAAGTAATGAAGGGGTTACTGAAGCTCTATAAAAACTCTAAATATTGGGGATAGAGTTTTTTTTCCCCTCCTTCAGTGTGATAACGTCTTTAAATCATCTCCCTCTAGTGCTGGAGAGGGGCACCTTCACGTGGTGGCACCGATCAAACCAGGTGCCTTCATCGCCTGGTTACACACACAAACGCCCCTCACCTCCTCCCAATCCCCCGAAAGGAGGATGGTGGAATGGGGGAGGAGGGTAACTTCTGCCTGCAGTCCACTGGGTTCCAGTTTCAGTGAACTTAGGCCTACAACAACAACAACTACAACTACTATTACTACTACTACTACTACTACTACTACATTACTACTACTACTTCCACCACTACCACCATCACGACCACCACCACCACTACCACCACCACCACCACCACCACCACAATGACATTCAACCTAAGAGACTGGTAACGTAGTGTAGGCTTTAAGGGAGATCAGTCTCATTCGTCCGGGTGTGAGGGGCATTTATACAATCCAAATACATACTTTCTTGAAGTAGCCACAATAAATAAATAAAGGTAAATACAAATAAAAGTAGTCATAGAGTTAACCACTTCACTAAGAGGTCATTGTATGTTTTTACTTGCTCGAACTCGATATACTTTTTTTTTCTTTTCTTCTCTTACTTTTCGAACAAGAGGGGTCAACCGTAATTTAATCCCTTCACTACTAGAGCCCTTTCCTGTGCTAACACTGCCTGGCAGAAGAAAGAATAACATACAAATGACGTCCTCGAGCTGATGGGGTTCCCTACTTGTGGTGTGTGATGATTTGTGGAACGTAAGAGGTATATTGGGCTTTAGGGAACGGGCTGTTCAACCTATGCCCTGAGTCAAACATAATAATAAGAGTGATAATAATAGCCGACCAATAACAAGAAATAATAATTACCGGTATAATATTTGTAAAAATAAAAAGATAACAACAATAATAAAAAAATAAAAATGACAAAACAAACAATGAACAACAACAACAACATAATAATACTAAATAATAATTATTATTATACATAACCCCCTCCAACGAAGTTGGAGGGGGTTATGTGTACGGTATTCACCTTGTTTGTCTGTCTGCCTGTTTGTCTTGACAATATCTCCTAAACTTCTCAATGAATTTGAATGAAATTTGGTGGAAGGGGTCGCCATGAGCCAAGAAAGAATTGCTTAAATTTTTGGACGGATCCCTATTCGGATCCGGATTATATGTATAATATCTCCAAAAGTTGTACGTGAATTTCAATAAAATTTTGTGGAAGAGTGAACCATGGGTCAAAGAATAATTGATTAGATTTGGGGACGGATCCAGGTCCTACGTATTCCACACAGTATCTCAGCAATCTCAGTAGACACCTGAAATTTCACTCAGCAAAATAAAATGATCTGAATATAACCCAACTAATATACCAAAGTACTACAATGGCGGAGACGGGGTTGAAAGTACTCTTGTGGCCCCTTCTCCCCCCCCCCCTCCCCTTCCACAATAAAGGGAGTAATAACAGATGTGGGACTATAAAGAACACAGAGGCTAATTACTGGAGCGACAACAGAACGTGGGTGGACCATGATAAGACGCATATAAAGATAAGAATAATGGAAGAATGACTGAAGAAAGTGTAGCAGAAACCTGAGAGAGAAAATGGGAGTGTTGTGAGAAAGGTTTCAAAAAGAAATGGACGGAGAAGGAAGACAGACAGACAGACAGAATCACAGATGTAGAGACAGACAGAAAGATATAGGCAGATAGATAGATAGACAGAAAGATAGATAGATAGATAGACAGATGGATAGACTGATAGAGAGACAGATGGACAGATTGACAGTAAGACAGACTGATAGATGGACAGATAGGCTATAGATAAAGAGATGGACAAATACAGATACAGAGATGCAAATACACAGATAGATATAGATAGACAGATGCAGAAAGTCTGATGGATACACAGACAACTAGAAAGTATTCAAAGAGCGCATACCTCTGGCAAAGCCATTAAAAAGGATCCGGATCCAGATCCATGGAGATTTTGTGTGGAATACATAGGATCCGGATCCGCCCTCAAATTTAATCAATTGTCGTTGACCCATGGCCCACTCTTCCACAAAATTTTGTTGAAATCCACTGAGAACTTTTGGAGAAACTGTGCGGGATACGAAGGATCCGGATCCGAATCTGAACGCAAATTTAGCCAATTCTTCCTTGGCCCATAGTCCACCCTTCTTTCATTGAAATTCATTGATAACTTTTGGAGATATTGTGCGGGATACTTCGGATCTCGATCCGGATCCGCCCCCAAATTTAATCCATTCTTTCTTGGCCCAAGGCCCACCCTTCTACAAAATTTCAATGAAATTCTTTGAGAACTTTTGGAGATACTGTGTGGCCAAACAGACAAATATAGGTAAACAAACAACATCCTTCAACTTCGTTGGCGGAGGTAAAGATAGAGAGAGAGAGAGAGAGAGAGAGAGAGAGAGAGAGAGAGAGAGAGAGAGAGAGAGAAGCGTTTATGCATCGTTGCGTTATCGTGTAATCCTCGAGTGTTGCGGTGATTTGATAAGAGAGATTAGCCGGTGTCATTTCCCAGGCAGGAGGGATGAAGCTGTTTTCTTGGCTCGTAACTCTCTCTCTCTCTCTCTCTCTCTCTCTCTCTCTCTCTCTCTCTCTCTCTCTCTCTCTCTCTCACTCACTCACTCACTCACTCTCTCTCTCTCTCTCTCTCTCTCTCTCTCTCTCTCTCTCTCTCACACACACACACACACACACCTTGCCATCTCTTTTTTTCATTTTTTCCCATATTTCTCTACTTAATCTTATCCCTCCTTACGTTCCTTCCTACCACATACAGAAAGAAGTAGGAGGAGAATGACCAAATGAAACAGATAGGCAGGCAGGCAGACAGACAGATTGATAGATAGATTGATGGAGAGATAGACAGACATGATACAGATCTATCTATCTATCTATTGCCAGACGCCTCAATCCCGTTTGGGGTGGCCACAAACAAATCGCCTCCACGTCGTCCTATCCCCCGCCATTTCACTCCCCTGCTCTCAACTCACACACCCCTCTCTCATATACCTCTCCACCCCATCCCTCCATCTCATCCTCGGCCTCCCTCTCCCATCTTCCCCCCTCCACCTCACTCACATACACTCTCTTCGTCAGTCTTTCACCCTCCATCTCTCCACATGGCTAAACCACCTCAGCGTGTTCCTCATAACACTTCCTATCACATCCACATCCACATCCACACCACAACGTTCCTTTATATCCTCATTCGTCAGCCTGTCTCTCCATGTGACTCCACGGGCTCCTCTTAAATAACTCATTTCCACTGCTCTCACTCTTGACTTGTGTCCCTCCAACAACGTCCAAGTTTCACTTCCATACGTTAGAGTTGGTATCACAATACTGTCATGTAGTAACTTTTTCACTTCCATGCTCACATCCCTGTTTCTTATCACTGCTTTCAAAGAACCAGCAACCTTTCTTCCCTGCTGTACCCTTTCAAGCACTTCACCCTCCAAACCTCCATCCTTACTCATCACACTACCCAAGTACTTAAACGTACTCACATTTTCCAATTCCTCACCATCCAACCTTGCTGTACATTCACTGACTTCACCTCTCTCAAAGACCATCACTTTACTCTTCCCTACATTCACCTTTAGATTCCGTTTCTTGCACACTCTCCCAAACTCATCCACCAAGCCTTGCAGCTCCCCTTCGTCTTCACTCAACAACACAGTATCATCTGCAAACAACAGTACAGGGAGTTTCCAAACACTATCCTCTCTCACCAGGGCCACTCCAACATCCACTATCCTACCTTGTACCTCTTTTATTACCCCATCCATGAACAGATTGAACAACCATGGAGACATGACACATCCCTGTTTCAACCCAACCTCCAAAGAGAAAAATTCACTTAGTTCAACATCCACACGCACTGCAGCCTTAGCACCATCATACATACTCTTCACAGCATTCAACAACTTTCCATCTACTCCATATATTCTTCATACTTTCCATAATCCTTGTCTATCCACCCTGTCATA
>NC_137053.1:58613579-58641079 GCF_032717465.1 Coenobita brevimanus
TTATTCTCTAATTTCTCCAGGAGCGCTTTTCAAAGAGAGTAACTGCCACGGTGAATTAGTGCGTCTGCTAACACAATGAATAACCTGTGATGGGAATGTGCCGGTGAATTAATGTATCTGCTCAATACAATGAATAATCTGCTATGGAAATGTGTTTTCACGCATGCTGATATCATGAAGTAGAATATATATAAATATGTCTGTATGCAGCCCATATAACCTGTCTTTATTTATGCACGTATGTACAGTATGTCCGTGTATATGTAGTTCGCATGTATGTTAATATTCTGTGTAACGAGCAGGTGCATTTGTATGTGTGTATATTCATGCTTTGATGTTGATGCCTTGATTCCTGGGACAGAATTACCATATGTTTGAGGGTCTTTTAAAATGTAAATGTGTATGTATGTATATATATAGGTATGTATGTATGTATGTAGGTAGGTAGGTAGGTAGGTAGGCAGGTAGGTAGCTTGGTCGGTAGGTAGACATATGTATGCATTTATGTATGTATGTATGTATATAGCCTATGTATTTTAATATTGTGTATCGACTACGTGTATTTGTATATGTTTATATTCATATAGTGATGTCTAGCCTTGAGACGAATTACCATACGTATTCAGATCATGTAGAATGTTAATAATGTATGTGCGTAATGTATGTTCTGTACTTTCATTACAAAAATAATACCGAAAATATGTGCCACTTTAATATATACAAACAAAAATATATTGGTATATGTATATATGGATATATCTTATGCTGGTAAAATATGACGATCCATTCACCAGTGGATAAGAGAGAGAGAGAGAGAGAGAGAGAGAGAGAGAAACCACGAAAAGTTATTTATTTCCCATACGTTTCCCACAAATATTCCATCTCCAAACAGAGGAACTTAAGACTGGCTGTGTAATCCGAAGCTTCAGGTACACAGATAAATTACACCTCTTCCTCGTATTTCCCTCCCTGCCATGTCATGCCTATCAATCGGTAAATAATAAGGTCTGTTGAGAATATATGCTTAATCCTATCTATATATTTAAATCTATAACTATCAGCTTCAGTCCCTCATCCTCTACGTAAGTGAGCAAATATTTCATTCGATATTGAAACTTCAAATCTCATTGCTCCCATCTTCCCCATCGATACAACTGCTATTCAACACTTGTTCACTCACCAGTCTATGATCTCGAAGGTGCAAATTACTTAAAACACACACACACACACACACACACACACACACACACACACACACACACACACACACACACACACACACACACACACACACACAAATGCAGTGCCAAGCAACAATATTCTCTCTCTCTCTCTCTCTCTCTCTCTCTCTCTCTCTCTCTCTCTCTCTCTACACACACACGGGACCTCTGCCAACACAAGCCTCACAATTTACCGCCGGTGTGTGCCAATAACGATCGGAAATCTAATTACTATCAGGCGTCAAGTAATCACCAAAATCAAGAGTAACAAGTAATATAAGTAGCATGTGAAATACGGGGAGGTGTGATTACAAGGTTTAAAATAATAATAATAATAATAATAATAACAGTTGTATTAGTAGTAGTAGTAACAGCAAAAGCGGTAGTGGTTGAAATAGCAGCAGCAGCAGCAGCAGTGGTAGTGGTAGTAGTAGTGGCGGTAGTAGCAGCAGTAGTAAATAACAATAACGGTAATAACAACAACTCAACCGCCAAACAATGATAATAACCATAACAAAAACAAATAAGCAACAACGCTTCCGGCCATAACAACAAACAATAACACTAACCATTACATTTAAACAATAAGGGAGAAGAAAAGGACGAAGAAAAAAAATTAAAAAGACCATATCAAAAGAAGCAACGCAAAACTTAAAAAAAAAAAAAAAAGACAAGGATGCTAGAGAAAAAATAAAATGAAAAACAGAAAATAGTAAAAAAAAATATAGGACGGGAAAAGATAATCAGGAAGAAAAATCATAATAAAGAAGATAAGAAAGGAATACAAAAAAGAAAAGTGAAAAGAATATTGAAAAAGAAAACAAAAAAACTAAGGCATACAAAAGGCCTAACCCAAATAAGGGCAGCCTTTTCCCTCCCCTTAGGCGGCTTCCATTACCATTATGCCCGTACCTGGATTTCTCTCTCTCTCTCTCTCTCTCTCTCTCTCTCATTTCCACTTCTCTCCATTTCTCTTTTTCTAGGACTAATTTTTTCCCGTTTCACTCATTCTCCCTCCTTTTCTCCCTCACATGTCCTTCTCTCGATTTCTCTCCCTCCCTTCCTCCCTCATTTCCATTTCATTCCCTTTTTCATCTTCCTCGTCTCCATCATTGTCCCTTCTTCTCCCCCCCCCTCCTCTCTCTCTCTCTCTCTCTCTCTCTCTCGCCCCCATATCTTCCTGCGAACCTGACTTCCATTCCTCTCCCTTTCTCTCCCTCATTTTAATCTCTCCCTTTCTCCCTACTTTTCTCGTTCATCTCCTTTTCTCTCTCATTTGCCCCCTTTTCATTTTCCATTTCCCATTTCTTTCCATCAGTTTCCCTTTCTCTCCCCCACCTTTTCTCCCTATTCCCCTTCTTAACTCTCCCTCTCAATTTTCTCCCTCATTCCCTTTCTCTACCCTCCTTTTCTCCCTCATTTCCCTTTCTCTCGTTTTCTCTCCCCTCCAATTCTCCCTCATTCCTCTTTCTCTCTCCCCTCGCTTTCTCCCTCATTTTGCCCTCTTTCTCCACATTTTCCTTTCTCTCCCTTCCTTTTCTCCCTCGTTTCCTTGTCTCCCATTTCCTCCCCGCCTCCCCAAAACTGCGTCGGCTATTTGGTGAGATTATAAGTATTTTCGTAACAAGAACAATTTTGACTGTACAAGAAGCCAGCCAGAAAGCTAAAGTCTCTCTCTCTCTCTCTCTCTCTCTCTCTCACACACACACACACACACACACACACGCAAAAATACACACATACATATATCCAGAATCTTGCTTTTTATTTGTAGTACTGTATGCCTATCTATTTCTCTAGTAAACAAATAAGTACAAAAATAAAATCACCTAATCAAAGAAACACTCAGAAATTACAAACAAAATTAGCAAACTAACACAAAAAATAACAAAAACGAACACAAAGAGAAATTAACAAACACAAAATCGACAAAAAAAAACACAAACACAAAACTGACACAAACACAAAATAAGAAATACAAACAAAACTAACAAACAACACAAACTAAAAAAAACACAAATTAGCTCAAACACAAAATATAACAAACACAAAATTAACAATAAAAAAATCAAAATTAAGAGACACAAAATTAACACAAACCCTCAAAATCAAATCCAGACGCAGTGTGGTCCCTGGTGTTCCCCCCCCCCTGCGTGTGTTTGGGCAATTACCACCACTATTACTGCAACCACAATCACCACTACCATATCTACAATCACCAGGAATATCACCAAGGCAAACACCACAATCGCTGCCACACACACCACGGCCACGATCATCACAGCGATAATCACCATAAACAGAATCACCACCACCACTGCCACACACACCACATCTACGTTCATCACCATCATTCACAACCACAATCACCACCATCACTACCACACACACACCACAACTACGTTCATCACCGTCATTCGCAACCACAATCACCACCATCACTACCACACACACCACAACCACGATCATCACAACCATTCACAATCAAAATCATCAGTTATAACCACAATCACCACCCCCACCGCCAAAAACACCACAACCACGATCATCACAACCACTCTCACAACCACAATCACCAACGACGTACCTTCAATCACCATTCATCATCAGCACAAATACCACAATCACTACCACAATCACAATCATCACTATTACATCCAAAACCAACAATCATCACCACCACCACCACCACCACCAACACCAACACTACCACCATCAACACCACCACCACATTATATAACAATCACCACTATCAATTCACTACCACCAATACCAGTCACCACTAGAAGAATGATCATCGCCACAATTACCACTATCAGCTAGAATCACATTACAATCACACACGTCAATACCAATTAGAATCTCCAGTTACACCCACAATCACGATCATTATAATTACAATCGCCAATCACCATCACCACTGCCACAAGACTCACAATTTCAATCACTAGTTAACCACAATCACCACAGTCAATTACCACAATCACCATTACAGTCACAACTATCACAATCACACTTTTTGTAGGAGCAAAAAACGTTCCTACAAGATAATCACAAATGTTCCCGATATTCCAGCATGACTCACGAACGTTACGGATGTGCCTCTGACTCATTAGCTTCACCGTTATGTCAACAGGACTTAAAAACGTTCACGGTATTACTATGACTCACAAACATTCTCGGTATTCCTAACTCACACATTCCCGGTATTCATATGACTCACCAACGTTCTTTAGCCCAGTACTCTTGCAGAACTTACAAACGATTCCTGAACTCCTCGCTCAACCCTTCATGATATTCCTCTGACTCAATTCGTGGTATTCCTATGGCTGAAAAAACGTTCCCGGAATCCCCACGGGAGCAACAAACGTTTTTTTTTTTTTACCCTAGGAACGTTTCGGCAATTTTCAATTACACAGAAACGTTCCCAGCAAGACTCATTACCCCCAGAAACGTTTTTGGTAACCCAGCAAGATTCAAAAACGTTCCCGGTATTTTCTTAAGACCCAGAAACGTTCCCAGTATTTTCTTCAGGATCCCGGTATTTTTTTTCTTGATCCACAAACGTTCCCGGCATTTTCCCAATATCCAGAAACGTTTCGGATATTTCTACATATGCAAAGCAATACAATCCCGGACTTAAAAAAAAAGAAAAAAAGCCAAGCATTCCGGAATAAAGGTATCCCGGTATAAAGGTGAGCATAATGAGGCCATCCCGGTAAAGTGGGGCTTCAAACACCCACACCTGAGACGCTGAGGAAGGACGGAAGGAAAGAAGGAAGAAATGGAGGGAGAGATGGGAAGGAAGGAAGGATGGAAAGAAGGAAGCAAGGAAAGAAGGAATGAATGAAAGAAAGGAAGGAAGGAGGGAAAAAAGGAAGGGAGGGAGGGAGGAAGGAAGGACGGAAGGAAGAATGGAAAGTAAAAAGGAAGGACGGAAGGAAAAATGGAAGGAAGGAAGGAAGGAGGAACGAGAGACATAAGACGAATGGAGAGGGGACGAGAAAGGCATGGCAGAGTGACGGGCAAGTGATTGGATAAAACAAAAATAGGAAGACCGACAAACAGAGATGGAAAAACATACAAATATAGACAGACAGACGAAAACAGACTAACAAACGAGGGACAAGAATCATATGCTTACAAACGCAGTGGAAAAAGAAGGAAGGAAAGAAGAGAGAGCATGGTGCGAAAAAAGAAAGGAAAGGAGAGACTGCAGGGAAAAAGGTAATGAAGAAAGGAAGAGAGTACGATAGGATGACGGACGAGAGAGAGAGAGAGAGAGAGAGATTCTTTTGTCTCCTAGTCACTGAAGCCTCTCCGGATACTGGGTGCAAGTTTTTCATTACACAGAAGAATAAAGAACACAGACAGAAAGGCAGACTGTCACGATTCCAAGAAATGCAGATACAAAGGCCTGGATATTTTTAGATCGTTGCATAAACATCTACTATCTATCTATCTTATCTATACGTATAAATTCAAACATACATACATACATTTGAGAGAGAGAGAGAGAGAGAGAGAGAGAGAGAGAGAGAGAGAGACCAGACTGGACTAGAGGGAAAATGCGTCCAGAGACCCGTAAATCACCGAGGTAATTTTCTAAAACACTAGCCGGCCTACATACACACAGATTTTCACTACGCAAAAATATTACTTCCGTGTAGCATTTTTGCAGAGGGTGTGAGAGTACAACTGATTATTTTTTCTAATAATTAGTAATGCATGTAAATATTTCGCCATATTGCTCTTATTAAAACTTTCTACACCCCTGCGGGAAGTTTTATCATTCTTGTCAATATTATTAAAACTTCCTACATCCCTGGTGGAAAATTTATTAGTAATTATTATTATTATTATTATTATTATTACTGACAATTGCGATACTTCAAAGGTTATATAGTTGGCCTTGAGCCTGCAGACTTGGTCAACATAGTCGGACAGCCGTCTGCTTCTTTTGGCAACATACTGTGGCAATCCGTCGACCACATCTCCGGATATTATCCGGAACACAGAAAAGTGAGTCACCCACGATATCCAAAGAACCGCTTAAGCTACGAAGCGCTGAAATTTTACTGCAATATAGCCTTAAGCCCTGTCCACACGAGCGGGCAATGCCCTCGGGCACAAGCGAGCAGTTTGCCTGTTGACGGGCTCACCGCTTGTGCCCGCGGGCAAATGCGTAAATTGCCCGTAAATTGCCCGTGGCAATTTACGCATTTGCCCGCGGGCACAAGCGGTGAGCCCGTCAACAGGCAAACTGCTCGCTTGTGCCCGCGGGCAATGCCCGCTCGTGTGGACAGGGCTTTACGGAGGACGCAGTACGGAAAAGAGTATGGTTCCAATCGGTTGATTATTCTCTGAGTTCGCCTGGGGTAAAAAATAGGGACTTTTCCGAATATTTAGGCTGTCACCTAATTTTACATGAAGGATTAAAGCTGGAGCCCTCAACATCCCTTCATACCTCGGCTTCTAGTAGGCAATGGCTGTGGGAAGTTCTTCATCAAAATTGTCCTTAGTCAATTTTACGGTGTTCTAATTATTATTATTATTAACATTATTATTATTATTATTATTATTATTATTATTATTACGCCAGTAAAAGTTTCGTCATATTATTATTATTATTATTATTGTTTTACAGTATTATTATTATTATTATTATTATTATTATTATTATTATTATTACTGTACGATTCTACCTCACCTCATTATAGACAAGCAAGTGGGCGTTATGGTTCAATAATGATGATGTATACACGCCATAATTTTTTTCTTGTACAAGGAAGAAGGTACCAAAGGCCAGGAGCCTGCCAATTGTTCCTTCCAAGAAAAAACAAAAACAAGATAACAGAGCCAAATTCAAGATTAGTTCATTTCGAGATGCCTGGACACACTGCGTTTGAAAGACTGGAGATCGTAGGCAGTAGGATATGCAGACACAGGGAGACAGTTCCAGACATGATATAATAATGATGATGATGATGATGATGATGATGATGATGATGATGATGCTTTCCTAATCAAACAGAAGCAGGAATGACAATAACGCCTATTTCACGAGGAGTCTTATTTGTGAGGAATTTTAATGGCACGGTAATCATAAGCTATTCTTTCTGATGCACGTGTCTTATCACTACCACCACCACCACTACTACTACTACTACTACTACGACTACTGTTACACTTGCTCCTCCACTTCTCCTACTACTACGCCTACTACTACTTCTACTCCTTCTTCTACCACTACTACCGTACTATTACAACTAATCCCTATCCATCCTAGCCTGTTTGTTTTCCTTTGTACTTTTTATAACAGCCCCTCCTCCTCCTCCTCCTCCTCCTACTACTACTACTACTACTAGCATTACCACCACCACCACCACTGTCCTACGCACCCATCCTTGCCTTCTCATTACAACCCCCTTAACCTAAATTATCGCACCGCTACCCCTATTATTGTGCAGGAACTCAGCTTTCCTCTGTTTGCTTTACCCCACTTAGGAATGACCAGGTGTATCTGTATCGGCCAATATAAGGGAGAGTGACGGCCAAAATTAGCCCCATCTCATGCTGGCAATGTACTAAATGATGGCAGTCAACATGGAAGAATGACCAGGTGTATCTGTAATAGCAAATGTGGGAGAGTGACAGCCAAAATTAACCGTCTCATGCTGGCAAAGTACAAGTGAGGGCAGTCAACATGGAAGTCTTAAGGCCGTATTTATAACCCATCTCAAGCTTAAGTTCTGTATACGACTGCTTCTATGCTTCTATAAACGTTTTATCTTCACTCATATAGCTACGAAGCATTTCACAGTGTAATCAGTGAACAATAATGCGAAAAAATACGAAAAATACAACGATATGTGATAAACGTTAGCTGTAATGGACACCTGTTTACCGTAAGAATTGGTGTACGAGCAAAATTAAAACAAGATGAAGGTGAAACTTGAATAATATCGTCTGGTGGTAGCAAGAATACGAAAAAAAAAAGTCCCGGTAGTGAAGTATATAAAAAAAAAAAAAAAGTCCCGGTAGTGAGGTGTTTAAGTGTGAATAAAACATGAGGAAGGTGAAGCGGAGTTTGTGCAAATGTCAAGGTATTTCGCCCGGCATGTGCAGTGAAGTTTTGACGCTGCCTCATCACGGACGCCACTCACTCCTGCCGGAAAACAAGGTAAACAGCACATACTTTCAAACATTTCATTGGACAGGAGCGCCTTCACGTGGTGGCACCGGTGTAGCCTTTTACCTTCTTTACCTTATGCTGGAGAGGGACGCCTTCATGTGGTGTCATCGATTAAACCTGGGGCGGGTCTGTTGCCTGGTTATGGAAACGTCCCTCCAATCCCTCACCATCGAAAGGAGAAGGACGGAAAGCAGAAGGATAATTTCAGCCTGCACACCACCGGGTTCGCGTCTAAGATGAATTTGGGCTACAACAACACCGTTTCACTCCGATGAGGTATATTTAATTTTATTCTTACCACCTTCAATGGATTTCTTCAACTCAGGTAAGACTTTTCGAACTGGAAGGGTTCAGATACAGCCTTCAAATAACCAGTTCAATACGCGAGCTCTTTCCTAAGTCGTATAAAATCGTCCGGGGGTGGCAAGAATGAATTGTTAAAGACGTCACCGTTTTGAATGGATTAAATTAGCTGGCAAGATCAAACATTTCTACATAATCCAGCCAGAACTCAAACATTTGGGCATAACTGTGGTGAAAGATAACAAAACTTATCAAAAGGAAAATCAGGTCTTTACCTAGCCTACCATACCTATTTGAAAACAAATGTAAAAAAATAGGAACAAAGAAGAGCACTTAGGAAATTAATTAGACTGGGCATTGGCAGTGCTCCACATATAAGGGAACAGCAGAATAAATATCACTATGAGTATTTATAATTTTAAAATGTATTAGGATGCTGTTCTCATCATCACTGACTACCTGAATAGACAGCTGGTTATGGATCCCTAAGACCTTTGTACATTTTTAACGTTGCTGTTTGATAAACCACAGCTTTATGATCTCAAGAGTTGTGACATTACAGTGCATAAAAAACAATTGGCGTTTTGGTTATACCTGGTTATATTTTCAGCACACCACCATCAACAACGGTGTATTTCTCGAGCCTGGGCGGTCTGACAGACTGAGTAACTAAAATACTATTACCGTACCACATCTCACTACTACTACTGTATGATCGTATTACACCTACTACGAACCAAACCTAGACTCACCTACCGTACTCTACCTTACCCCATACTAATTAACTAGACCAAAACCAAACTAGATCAGAACAAACCTAATCAACATAACTAAACCAACTCCAACCTAACCAAACCCAACGAAAAGTAATTCAGTCCAATCAAGCCAAACCTGACGTAAACAAACTCAACCAAGCCAAACACACCTCAAACAAATCAAACCCAACCCAACTAGGCCAGACAAACCCCAAACAAATCAACCCAACCCCAAACCAAACAAACCCCAACCAAATCAAACCAAACCAAATCATGCCATACAGACCCCAATCAAACTAAACCAAACCCAATCAAGCCATTAAAACCCCAACCAAAGCAAACCCAATCCAACCATGCCAGACCCCAAACAGATCAAACCCAACCCAACCAAGCCAGACAAACCCCAGACAAATCAAACCCAACCCAATCAAGCCAGACAAACCCCAATCAAACTAAACCAAACCACTTGCATACCGTAACTCCTGGGCGGCATTCTCGCGCGTAAGAAGGGAGAGGGGAGGTGGAGGGAGGGGGTCGAGTGTGAAGGATCAATAGTCAGCCTTGCGATGTAAAGTCGAGGGAGCGGGTGATAAGTGATACCCTGCCACCACCACCCCCTCTCCCCCTACTCCCTGGTGTGTACCCCCTCCCCTTCTGTCTGTATCTCCCTCCTCTACCTCCCGCCTGTGTTGCTTCCCCCTCTTTCCCCCCAGCTTACATTTTACCATACCCCCTCTTTGTAATACTCTCCCCTACCCCATGCTTGTATCCCCCTCCCCTACCTCATGCTTGTATCCCCTTCCCCTACCCCCTGTTTGTATCCCCCTACACCCTATTTGTACCCCCCTCCCCTACACCCTGTTTATCCCCCTCCCCTACACCCTGTTTGTATCCCCTTCCCCTACCCTCTGTTTATATCCTCCTCCCATACCCCCAATGTGTATCCCCCTCCCCTATCTACATTCCCCCTCCCCCACCCCATACCTGTATTTCCCCTTACCCCCTCTCAGTAACGCCTCATCCCCCCGCTTTCCCCTCTTCTGTTCCCCCTACTCCCTTTTTTGTACTCCTGTCCCCACCTCCCCCTCTCAATATCGCTACGCCTCCCTCTTTCCCATTACATGTCAGCATCACACCCTCCTCTGCTCCCCCCTGCTTCCTACCCCTCTCAGTATCAACCCCCCTGCTTCCTGTCTGTATCATTCCCCCTCCCCACTGCAAGCATCTCTATCCCTCCCCTCTTCCCACGTCTTGCCAATCGCCTCCCTCCCAGCTCCCCCTTCCTTACCCCCTCTTCCAAGTTATTCTCTCCATCCTCCCCCTCTTTCCCTTATCTCCTCACTGCGTTTCCTCTTCCCCCTTTCTCCTGCTCCCTCCCTCCTCCTCCTCCACCCCGTCGTTCTCTCTTGCCTCCCCTACTCTCCTCCCCCATCTGCCTTTCTCCTCACTTCCACCTCGTGCCCCCTCCCCAGCAATACTTGTCTCCCCTCCAATCCCCTCTCCCCATCATTCTCGTTTTCCTTCCCCTAGTCCACCCCTCTCTTCCTCACTCCTTCATTCCCTCTTCCCTCTCCCCTTTCCTCTCCTGTTCCTTCCCTCTCTTCCTCACCCCTTTCATTCATTCCTTCTCCCCTCTCCCTTTTCCCTTCCCCACCCTACCATCTCCCCTTTACCCTACCACCTCCCCCTTCCGTCACTCCAATCCTCTACTTCTCCCCTCCACCAAGATATTTTTGTTTTCCCTCCCTCCTGCCTCTACCTCTCCCCATTTCCCTCCAATATACCCCTGCCCAACCCTTCCACTTGATTCTCCTCCCTCTCACCTTTCCTCGTCTCTCCCATATCTCCTCTTCTCGTCCCGTCTCTCCCATATCTCCTCTTCTCGTCCCGTCTCTCCCCTCTAGCATCTCATTCTCCTCTCCTTGCCTCTCCCCTCACCTCCCATTCCCCCTCCCTTTACCTCCCATTCCCTCTCCCTTTACCTCCCTTTCCCTCTCCCCTTAACTCCCTTCCCCATCTACCTTCCTTTCCCTTCTCTCTCTCATATACTTCCCCTCTCCTCTCAATCTTCTTTCCTCGGGTTCCTTCCCTCCCCATTTAAGCTGCCCCCTTCCCTGGCTACCTTTTCATCTTCACCTTCCCTTCCCACTCATTTTAGTGCCTCCCCTTCAACCACGTCCCTCTCCCACTTACATCCCCTCCCCTCTTCCAATTCCCCCCTCCCTATGTCTCCCTCCTCCTCTCACCCCCACTTTCCCCATCTCTCTCTCTCCCTCCTCTCACCCCCTTTTCCCCCTCCCTCTTTCTCCCTCATCCTCTCACCCCCATCCCCCCCCTCTCTCTCTCACCTCTTACTCTCCTCTCCCACCCTCCTCTTGTATCTCTCCCACGCTACTCTCATCTCCCCTCACATCTTTCATGAACCCTCCTCCTACTCCCTTCCCTCCCACCTCTTCCCTCCCACACATTTCCGATAGTGTTGCAATATATGGAACAAGTTGCCTCCTTATGTAGTTACCTGTGATACGGTACTAACACTTAAAAACCGCCTGGATAGGTATTTGTCTTCTAATCCCCGGCTAAGCATGTCCACTTTTGAATAATAATCTATGAATTAAGATGTCTTGCAGTTAAAAATATGAAGGGCATATCAGTAACCACTGAACAATAACAACATATTCCTTAAGTTGACTAGATGTGTTTCCCTTTTAGGTTAAAAAGAAATAGTGGAGACTATGGTTTACTTTCATCACTTTTTGTGAAATTTTCATGGCAGGTTTTCTATTTCCTGCAGGTTTCGACTGGAAGGTTTGGTGGGTGGGGGGGGGAGCCTCCTTGCTTTCCTATCCGTGTCTTTGGCAGATAAAATAGTTTCGTTAGCTATAGTCTTTCCTTCAACCAAACAGCGTTAGAAGGACTGTTGTTATTTTCCTTTATATTCCTTTGCACATCTCCTCCACGTAACTTTCTCCCATCCTCTTCCCTTCGTTTCATTCCGACCTCTTCCTTTCGTTCCTCTCCTCCACTTCCCTTTCTCCCATCCTCTTCCTCTTCCCTTCCCTTCATTCCTCCTCTCCCAATCTTGCTCACGCTTCCACCCTCCTATACTTCTGTCCCTCCCCTCCTCCCCTTGCTCACTCTCCCACCCTTCTTATTTTCTCCTCCTTTCCACCCTCATTTTGGTCCCTTCCTCCTCCTATCTTTCTCTTGTTTTTCTCCCACACTACTCTTGCCTCTCTCTCTCTCTCTCTCTCTCTCTCTCTCTCTCTCTCTCTCTCTCTCTCTCTCTCTCTCTCTCTCTTTAAACTCCTCCTCCTGCCCTCCCTCCCACCCTCCTCTCGTTTCTCTCCCAAAATACTCCTGATTTCCCCTCATCTCTCGCTCACCTCGTCCCTTCTTTCCTACTCTCCTCTTGATTTTTTCATGCACTCCACTCTCCTCTTTCTCTCTCTCACTTCCTTTTACCTCCTCCAAACCTCCCACTCTTCCATTCCTGATTCCTCTCACTTTCCTCTCCTCCTCTTCTTTTATTGGTTTCCTTCCCACTTTTTTTCCTTCCTATTTCCCTCCTCTCAGTTCTCACCTTCGGTACTGCTCTAGCTTCCTCATCTCACTCTCCTCTCATGATAGAAATAATATAGTAGCAAAAGTACAGACAGACGAAGCTCAAGTGAAAAAGCTCCTTCACCACGATGGCATCTTTTATTTTACTCTTGCCACTCCATCCATCATCCACTTACGTACTGCCCATCAGAAGAGCAGTGATCCAGGGCTAGGCTACGTATCGATAGGCTTGACGATTAAAGTACGGTGATCAGTTACCAATCCCTAAGTGGCGATATAGTATGTCAAAAAACGCCTAGCACTTCTCAGAATAATGAAACACATCCAACTGGGGCGCCTTAATGTACGATACCACCAGCCGTCCATGTGCTCTTAAATAGCTACCAACCATCGTAATATGTGGTTACTGGAATAAACAATTTGGTCTGTCACTTATTGAGGAAACACCTGTAGGTAGCGACACCTTAAGTTAATGAGCGGTCCGTCCCCTCTCTACCATATTATCTGTTAGTAAAAGGGCAAACAAAGGCACTATCTTCACTCCTCAAGTTCCAAAATCCTCTCCTCAGCTGGTTAAATAAAATCGTCTGGAGTTAGTAAGTATAAATTTAAAGAGGGCATTATCGTCCTGACTGGGCTTAGACTTTCCACTACGATGACACTGTTTCAATACGAAGCTTACACTTTATTCCGGTTGACTAAAAAGGAATATTCACTGCAGTCGAAAGCTTACAATGATGAATGTTGCACTCCATCTATATTTTACGTAGTGACGAGTTGAGGTGTGTGACGTCATCTTTGGTCTCTATGGAGATTACTGGGCTTGAGGGAACGGACCTACTAGCTATCAGTGCGTATGAGAGAAAGAGAGAGAGAGAGAGAGAGAGAGAGAGAGAGAGAGAGAGAGAGAGAGAGAGAGAGAGAGAGAGAGACTTTACATCAATCACTTTCAACCCGAATTACGTATCACTTCTCCTTGCGTCAAGAAGCAATTAATACCAAACACAAATCTCGTCAAGGCTGAAATGCCAAAAATACAACAAAGGCTAACCAAATACCACTAGTTTGTCCGGGTACACACACACACACACACACACACACACACACACACACACACACACACACACACACACACACAATGATTTCAAGTAACTAAATAATAATATAGAAGGAAAGTTGGTGAAATTTTTGTGAAAAGAATAAATAATCATAGAATAACCCTTGTCTATAATTAAATTCACTCATTCACTGTACATTCATCTATCTACCTACCTACCTACCTATCTATCTATCTATATCTATCAATCTATCTTTCTATGTACAAACCTGACCTTCCGAATTAAAAAAAAAGTCAATACTAAGATCAAATTACCTAGAAATTCTTGGTAACCAGATTAATAATGACTGAAGGTAACATGTGGAACAAAGGATGATCAGAGTAAGTAACCTTTTAGTTAAGGCTAAAGAAAAAACCAGTTATAAATCAGGCTGCATAAGCGGCAAATATTCTTCTTCTTTATTTTTCTTTACCTCGGAGAACGAAAGATTAACTTGGAGAGTGTATGTGAGTGAGGTGCAGGGGAGGAGGGGGAGACGGAGAGTGAGATGAAGGGATGGGATCATGGATGGGATCATACCCCCTACTCCTACCTCTATGGATGGGATGGAGAGGTTTTTGAAAGGGTGTGTGAGCTGGAGATAAGTCAGCTTGATGGCAGTGTACAGAGTGACATGGAGGTGATTCGTCTATGGCCATTTATTCCGGGATTAAGACGTCTGGCTATTGATACGAGTAGAGATTAGCTTCATATAAAACTCTCCTATATTTCGGCTTCTCATCTTTGTAATTTTCCGTCTATCATTTTCCTTCCTTTACCTCTTTTTCCTTCCACTTTCTCTAATTTTTTCATTTGTTTTTCTGTTCCCCATCATTTATTCCTTCTTGCCGTCAACTTTCTTTCACAGCCTCTCATCACCATTTTCTTTATTCCTTCCCACAGTTCATATCCTTTCTCTATAACTTTTCTTTCCTCATTTCTTACACCTAATTCTTTTTCTCCCTCTCACTTTCTCGCATTTCTTTCTTCTTTTTGTCACATTTCGTCATTCATTTTTATCAATTTCATGTTTTTTTGTTTTTATTACCTCGTCCTTTTCAC
The DNA here is from genome assembly GCF_032717465.1 of Coenobita brevimanus. Classification (NCBI taxonomy): domain Eukaryota; kingdom Metazoa; phylum Arthropoda; class Malacostraca; order Decapoda; family Coenobitidae; genus Coenobita; species Coenobita brevimanus. The sequence continues at coordinate 58,628,776 of NC_137053.1, forward strand.
GTTCTTCTTTGGTTCTTTTCTGCTATCACTGCCTTATTCCCATCTTTTTATAATTTCTTTTTTCTTCTGTTCTCTAACACTTAAAAAATATTTCATCACAAAAATGTCATTCCTCTTTTCAAACATTTTCTTTTTCTTTTTTTTCTTTCACTCTCCCCTATTTTTGCTTCCTCCGTATCACGCTTCTTTTCTCCTTCCTTGTTTTCCTCAATCTTCTTCATTCTTTGCATCCCTTTTCCTATGCCTTTTTTCTATCACTACGTTTCCCTTCTTTTAATAAGGCGCCTGAAAGGTTTATCATCAGATCAATTACATATGCTTTCCTATCGCTTTACTTTATCAATTCCTTTTTTTATTTAACTTATTCTTTCATTTAACAAGAAATTAATCTCAAAATTAATTCTCTCTCTCTCTCTCTCTCTCTCTCTCTCTCTCTCTCTCAATAAGCACTGCTCCTCACTACCCTGTTTCATGACCTCTTGCCATGACTCCGCACTCAATTCCAACAGACAGTAACATACACTATGCTTGCATTCAATTCCCAACACGCACTCGCTTAGCATGTACTCGATTCCCAACACACACACACCTCTCATCCTGCATACACTAAGCATTCACTCACATCTCAATATGCTCTCACTTCTTCCCAACATGCTTACTCTCAACATGCACTCAATTCCTAGCATGCACTCACTTTCCAGCATGTCCACACTCCCCGACGTGCACTCACTCCCAAACTCGCACACTTCATGGATTCACTTCCCAAGACGCACTCAATTCCGTGTATGCACTACTCACTTCCCAACACGCACTCAATCTTCCCAACACGCACTTACTTCTTCCCAACACGCACTCACTTCCAAACACGGATTTAGTTAACATCCACTCAACCCCAACATGCACCCACTTAGCACGCACTCAAAACCCAATACGCACTCACTTTACACGCATTCAGCACTCACCACGCACTCACTTCTGAAGCCTCACTCATCTCTCCGAGCCGCTCCCTGCCTCCCTGCCATGACTCAACGCCGGCAGCATGACAAGGGCAGGCCAGGGTGCTCAGTCATATACTCCTGCTCGTACACGCAAAACCACCAACGTCCCTCTCAACGCCACTGTTATAACTCCCACATATTTCAACGCTACTGTTATTACTTCCACATACTTCAACGTCTTACTGATTTGGGGCACATACAACGCTTCACCATATACTCTTGCTCCTAAACTAAAAATACTACATGCCACTCAACGCTGCTGTGATTACTTCCCAATATTTCAGCGTTACTATAATCTTGCTGCTTCTGGATATTTAAACGCTGGGTCTGGAATCTTTATTATTTACTCCTTCTCTTATACGTCAATCATCAAACGCCATCCTCAACCTAATTACTTCAACAGACTTCAACATTACAGCAACCTTTCTCCTTTGGGGGGAATTTCAGCGCTGATGTACCACTCTTCTCAATCTCATTCATAGTCCCTAAAAATACAAATATCTTACAAGGCCTTCTCTAACAATTACATTACCTCTGTTAAATATACTCTACTTAAATCCCCTCCCTTATCACTTTTCTCTTCCCCGTCTCCACGAAACATCAAGCCCTTTCATCTATATCTTCTTAGAAAATAGGATAAATGTAATTCTTAAAGACGCCTATACTTCCTTGTTAAATATACCTTCCTAAGTCCCCTCCCTCACCACCTTCCCCTTCCCCGTCTTCAACAACCATCAATCAGAGGCATTAGATTCTTCAACACCCTCATTAATGTCTTCTCTATATAATCCCACTCTTATACAGGCATTCGCTGACAATTACTTTCTTCCCTCTAATGACTATACCCTGCTCAGTCCCCTCTCTCATCACCTTACTCTTTCCCCGTCTTCAAGAACCGCTTATCACTATCATTAATCACTTTCATTACTGTACTCTCTCTCTCTCTCTCTCTCTCTCTCTCTCTCTCTCTCTTCACTTTCATTACTGTACTCTCTCTCTCTCTCTCTCTCTCTCTCTCTCTCTCTCTCTCTCTCTTAAATATACCCTACAAGTCTCCCACCTTATCACTTTTCTCTTCCTCGTCTTCAAGAACCACCAATCACAAGCAGCGCGCCCCAGAAAACTTATAATCGAATCTTTCCAACTTTTCACTGGTAACTTCAAACAGCTCTGCATCCTCCTCCCTCTTCCAAAAGCAGCAAGCAGCGCCTCCAGTTCCATTGCCTTCTATCAAGATCTGGCGTTTGGCTCTTCCATTTTCTTGGGTCTCCAGGTAAACAGTGAAAAGATGTGGTTTGTATCATCATTAATATTATCATCACTGCCACACTACTACCGCTACAACTGCTGTTGATGCTGCTGCTACAACTATCGGTGCCACTATGACTAAGGTACTAAGTATACTACGATACATATCCGGCGCTACTCGGAATATGACCTTGATCTTGACCTACTTTCACCGAATTCGAATTCGTACGAGATTTTCATCCCTACTACAAACCTGTAAACTTTCGTGATGATATCTTGAGCGGCTGCAAAGTTATCGTGGTAACAGACACACAGACCATGATCTACTTTCACCAATTCCGAGCTCGTACGAGATTTTCATCCTTACTACACACCTGTAAATTTGAGATGATATCTTGAGCGGCTGCGAAGTGACCGTGCTAACACACAGACACACTGACAGACAGACAGACTGAAAACAACACTCGTAGGAGAATTTCATCCCTACTACACACCTATAAAATTTTGTGATGATATCTTGAGCTGTTGTGAAGTTATCGTGGTAACAGACGCATACACCTTGACCTACTATCACCAATTTCGAACTCGTGATCCATTTTTTCCGTACTACACACCTGTAAAATCTTGCGATGATATCCTGAGCAATTGCGAAGTTATCGTGCAATTAGACAGACAAACTGAAAACAATACCAGCCTCGCTATCGTGGCTGGTAATAACAATAAGAACAATGATAATAATAATAATAATAATATAATAATAATAATAATAGCCACTCACTTCATGCAATGCTATCTTGAGACAACTCTACACCCAGCGACAAGCTAAAGAGTTGTCTGGACCTCAGGGGACCAATTACTACACTGGATGGTAATCATATAACCAAATGGACGCCTGGTGGTCTGGTAGGTTCAGACGCTCTAACTGGATGTAGCCCATAAGGGATTACATGCAAGGGATGCTTAAGGTTTATTTCATACATACGGCCGCTAAGGGAAGAGCAACCAGTCACTCACGCCTTAAATATATGGAATAAAGTAGGCTAGCTCCGGGCCCCTACGCTCTTAATCAGGCAATAAATGGATTTAGAGAATAAATAGATAAACTTATAGATAAGCTGTGAAGGCTATAACGGACCCGGATGAGAGGTCGATCACCAGATGATAGATTGATACATATGAACAGGCGGTAATAATGGATCTGGATGACACTGCTACATTGATATATCCAAAAGTACAGATATAAAAACAGACAGATAGATAGCTGGGGGTAGATACAGAGACAGAAAGATGGATAGCTACAGACAGATAGATGGATTGGCAGACAGCAAACAATTACAAATACATAGTGGACACAGACTGCTGGGCAGAAAACAACAAATTAACACTATCGTCACCAGCACTACTGTCACCATTTTATTGTTTCCCACACTGCGCAGTTGCAGTCACTCTTCCTTGTCACAACCTGGATCTCCTACGCCCGTATTCTCTCTCTCTCTCTCTCTCTCTCTCTCTCTCTCTCTCTCTCTCTCTCTGCATCTCTTCCTTACCAGTTTCTGTCTACATAAGTTTCAATATTCTCTTGCTTTAGCTTTTCTTTACCAGTTAACCTATACTTATAGCGGGTTAATATCTTCCTGTATACTATTTACTCAGTCCATCTCAGTATCACAAAAACCTAACATTAAGTTAACCAGGTGTAACATCCCAAATAAATCGCTTACACGGAGATGCCAAGAATGAGTCCTTAATGATGCAAGACAAAAATTTTCCAGATCCTTTGAATATTGCTAAAAGGTTACTGGGTTGTGGTGGTTTCCAGGCAATGTAAATGAACTAATGACCGCTACTATACTTGAAATGGAATACAAGACAATTATATGACCCTATGGACAGCATACATAATGACACACACTTCCATTTCCTCGCCAGTCTATTTCTTCAGAGTTACATACACGGTCATTCTACACTGGCTCACTACAAAAACCTAACACACACACACACACACACACACACACACACACACACACACACACACACACACACACACACACACACACCTGATCTTCACTCCTAAACAAGAAAAAAATAATAATTCTATTTATGCCTACTCCTAAAAGATTAAATACATATGCGTACAAATCGATTATAATTCTTTATCAAAGAAAATACTTACAAAAAACGTTGACTCCAAAGTCATATCACTGACGTTCCATTCTTACCTAAAAATAAAGAAAACATTGTGTTAAAGCATGTTTAAAAAGTAATACTGTACAAACACCTGCAAAACAATCCTGTGAACTGCATAACTTCCTGTATTAAACCATTTTGGGTACCGGTACTCTCTCTCTCTCCCTCTCTCTCTCTCTCTCTTGATACAGCATGTTATACTCAAAATCAGCTCTTAGGATCACACTCAAAAGTTAGTATAGTACCGTATGTAAAGTCCCGGGACAGATACTGTATGTATGTATGGACGTATCTCCGCCAGCATGTCTCTCCGTCTCCCGCCTGTCTGTCATTTCTTCTCTTCTTCTGTATAATGAAAAACTTGCACCCTGTATCCGTGGTGGCTTCAGTGACCAGGAGACAAAAAGAATTCTCTCTCCTCTCTCTCTCTCTCTCTCTCTCTCTCTCTCTCTATCTCATCGCACGGTTGTTTCCTTCTACCTTCGTCCCTCCCTCCCTCCTCGTTCCTTTTTGCTGTTCTCCATTCCCTCTCCCTTTCATGCGTTTTTCCTTTTCCGTTTTTCTTTCTCCCCTCTCCTTTTCCACCTCTTCCTTCTCTCCCTCTCCTTCTCTTCTTTCTTTCCTTCTCCCTTCATCTTTCTTTTTCTCACTTTTACCACCACCCTTTTCCTTCTCTCTTCCTCAGTTCCTCCTCTATTCATCATCCCTCTCCTTGTCGTTTTCGTCCTCTCTCTCTCTCTCTCTCTCTCTCTCTCTCTCTCTCTCTCTCTCTCTCACACACACACACACACACACACACACACACACAAAACCATTTCATTCACTCCCTAAACAGGCCTTCAGAATCCAAGAAAATTCCACATGAACCTCAAAAACCTACAGAGCTGTTTGCCTTATGATCTAACCACTCTCCAATTGAACCTTTAAACCTCTGATTCCGGGTACTTTCTAGTTTATTTTCGCTGCGACAAGACTTTGGATGGACTTACCGACTTGGAGGTGTTCAAAGCAGCCTTAATACATCCCTTAAATATGAGGTCTTTCGTAAGTTGAGGAAAACAGTCTATCTCGTAGAAGTTCAAATTAAACTAAGAGGCGTCACCCAGTTTCCGGAGGTTAGGATTAGGGTATATACGGGACAATTCCTGAACAATCCAAACTAAGCAGTGCTATCTCGTTCTCTTAAGTCAACTAAAAAAAAAAAGAAGAAAAATGGCGTCGTAAGGCTGAGTATAATGCGATGCCCTTTGGTCTTGGCAAGAACTATAATCGTGAATTTGTGACGTTTTTGGTGCCTTAGGTTTTCCAAGAGTAGTTTGCTTTCACCTATAAGAACTGGAACATTCCCAGAATCTGACTACTAAGTGTGACTCCACTATAGGCTATTCGCTGAGCCTTAGTTACTGGTGGGTGTATGTCTCCATAGTTACAAGCCAAACTGATCCTCCAATCTGACTGCACTTGGCCATCAATTGAACTGCAATTGAAATCTTCGTCATGTTAGCGGAAACGCACATTAGTAAAATTGACGTTAGCCTGATTAGACGTTACTCTGAAAAAAATAAAACGCAGATGTTTCGCAGTTACTGAGATAAATAATTATAACACTTCAACAATTATTAATGTGAACCAGCAACACAGCCATCCCTACAGTCTGAATTTGTTGCCCGTAATAGCAGGCTCCTCTGGACGTGAATCTGGTGGACTGCAGGTCGAAGATGCCCTTCTCCAGTAGTCCACCATCCTTTTGGGGGGGACGGAGGAAACAGACGGACGTTTATATAACCCAGCAGAAGTTGCCTAGTTACATCGGTGCCACCACCTGAAGGCGTCCCTCTACAGTACCTTGTTGCCTGTTAGCTTCCCAACCATGGCCTCAATAAAATCAGCAAGCAAACATTTTACTCATGACCCAGTCAACAATCGTAACAATTCAACATGGATCCATTTTTCAAGCCTTCAATACTGCCCATAATAAAAATCCATAACACACACTCTCATAAACCACCACAGTAAACATTTCATTCTTGTCCCACAGCTCATTCGTAGCACATCAACAGGGGTGCACTTTACCCAAAAGCCCCGTCATCTTTGAAAATTATCTCTTCGTGGTCCACTCCCTCCCCAGTCGACCCTTCAGAACTCGACACCAAGTGCAATACGTGGATAATCCTTGTTTACCACTGATCAATCATACCAGCTCAGTATGAGATCATTATAGTAAGTAATCTTATTACCGTATCTATGAAAACTGAGCTCGCTGCTGCCTAGTTACTCTCCTAGTCGAGCGAGCAAAAATTTGAGTACACTGACCGTTGAAACCCTCCCATCTACCCACACCCCCACCCCAAAAAAAAGGTGCTGGAGGGAAACCATTATGTGATGGCACCAATATGACCGGATGCTAGAGTCCCTCAGCTCCCTCCCTGTCCCTAGAAAAAGTTATGGTAGACTGTGGAAGTAGGGCAAATTCGGCCTACAGTCATGTCCCGATGAGCCTGGGTTGCAGCTAACACTATTACTACAAAAACCCCAAAACAAAGCATTTCATATTTGCTTACTTGAACAACCGTAGTGTTCAACAAGAGAGATTTTAGCAGCAACCCTGCCAAACTGGAATCTGAGTCCACGGTGCCCACTCCCCATCTGCATCGTCAAAACTCTATCATCCACTCCTTATTGACCCATCGGAAACGAAAGGGTTCTGGCTACACTACTCAGTTACATTTAAGGCGAGGGTGATCAACCTCTCTCGCCCCTGAATGGCAATATGTGAGCAATGAACCCAAGTCCAAACAGCCCTCGGATGTAAACAAGTCTCATCCGGCTTGAGCGCCTTATCTCACTCTACGTGTGGACCTCATGGTTTACAGGAAACCATTTGACTTGTCACTCCGTGTAGCGTCACCTGAAGGGAACAATGCATTGAGCGAGTGGATGGTGGGCTCTCCGATCTACTACCGGTATTAATTTTACATGCCTAAAATAAATTTCCTTAAAACCTAGCACACATTCCCCTCTTGATCCCTTCAGCGTTCGAATTAACTCAATGAAGGTCCATTTCACCCAACAAATCTCTCAACTCGGCAATTTGGCCCCAAGTGGTCCATGCACTCCTCAATAAAGACTTCGAAATTCCGCATAAATAGGAGAGTTAACATTCCTTCCCTACCCCACGAAACATTCCTCTCAAGTCACATGAGTCAGTTTTATCTAGAAACCTTGCGATTTTGGCAATATGAACTCCTTGTGGTACAGTCATTCTCCAGTCGAATTTAAAAATCTACAGTATATACATTTACACACACACACACACACACACACACACACACACACACACACACACACACACACACACACACACACACACACACACACACACACACACATCCTTTCTCCACTGAACAATCCCATCAGCTCAATGGGGGTGCATTTTTAGCGAGCAACCCTGTCATCTACGCAATTTGAGCTTCCTGTGGTGGTTAGACTTTATTTATTACAAGCAGGTTACCTGTCCAAGAGGATATAATCATATAACGGGACCACATTAATCGTGCTGACTTTACTTAACCTCTTCGCTACGATCACTTATTATTGTAGTATATTCTTGCTACCTCCAGACGACTTTAGGTTAGGGTTTGTTTATCACGTGCAAGATACCAGGTGGCAGGAATATAATCAAAAAGCGTGACCACAGTGAACGTTTTTAACCATAACAAACGTTTTTAACATCTATTCACTTACCATTCTTAACACCTGATACTCTTGACTTTTAATCTTAACGTCTAATTCCCGCCATCATTTTCTCTCTCAGCTGCCAGTATCAACATTCATAACATCCATTTACTGGAGTGGGTTTGTTTTCATCTGATCACCGCTTGAATACTGTCATGATTGTGTGAATTTTGATAAGCCTCATTTATGAAGTACAGATGAGTCTCCTTAGTTACTGGTCGTATCAATCCTTCAATCTGACTACGCTTAGCTATGAACTGAGCTGAAAATGGGGAGAATCTTTGTCTGATGAAAATAATAATAATAATAACAATAATAATAACAATAATAATAAATGACAAAAAGAAAGCAATCATTTCGCTGCGATTATTAGGTGTTTTGTTCAGGGTAATACCACGTTTTTTTTTTTTTTCCCCAAGCAAGAGACATCCCAACAAGCAAAGGCTTAAAATATAACTGCCTCATATACCGGTAACTCTTTTTCTGAAATCTGTACACGAAAGAAAGTATACCCTATTTAGAATAATACCAGATTATATTTTTCGTTCAAAAGAAATTCCACCGGTAAAAAGATTAACATAAATATCCTCTATGCTCTGGCTCTTAACATCTACCGGTATTACTTCTTCTTCCTTCATCATCTCTTGCCTTCTTTTTCTTCTTCTTCTTCTTCCTTCGTCTTCTTTTTTTCTTCTTCTTCCTTCTTCTTCTTTGTAATCCATTCCTTTCACGTACCAGAATCTAGGCAGAGAGATAACTCCTGCAATCCTACCTACGCAATGTCAAGTGTCACTACTGAATCCTACACACGCAATCTCACATGTCACTACTTGGGCACAAATACCAACGTTTTTACAGCTACTATGAAATGCTAGGACTACAATATTGTTAGAGGGGATGGATGATGGTGCACACGTACACACAATCGGCAGTCCACTCCTCAACCCCTTGACCACCAGCACCTCTCCTATTTACATCTCTGCTCAGCAATTCCCAGCTACCATGTAACCAGACAGCTGGGAACTAACAGTATGCCCCCTCCTCTCCTCCTTCACTGGTAGAGGCCCTTCCTACCTTAAATAAAATCGTCTGTAAGCAGTAAACACACACCCACACCCACACACACACACACACACACACACACACACACACTCGTCGACGCTCAATCATTTCCAGCCTCAAATTTACTCTGACAACAGCAAAACAACAGCAAACTTCCTCCTCACACACACACACACACACACACACACACACACACACACACACACACACAAAATTCCTATCTTCCATATAATCCTCTGTAGGTACCAAAAACAAACAATAAAGCACCGAAATGAAAGAGCTTACCTTGACGTCCTTCAATTCCAAGCCTCCATTTACCACGGCAGAGTCTTCTTCCTAACATGAATAAAACCGTGACTGGCAAGAATACCGGTATACCAAAAAGATGCGTCCCAGGCTCCGTCTACTCCGACAACAGGGAAATAACAGAAAACCTAAATCTACCCCGACAACAGGGAAATAACAGCAAGCCTAAATCTACCCCGACAACAGGGAAGTAACAGCAAGCCTAAATCTACCCCGACAACAGGGAAATAACAGCAAGCCTAAAGCTACCACAACAGGGAAATAACAGAATACCTAAATCTACCCCGACAACAGGGAAATAACAAGCCTCCACCTACCCCAACAACAAGGAAATAACAGAAAACCTAAATCTACCCCGACAACAGGTAGCTAAATAACAGCAACAAACCTCCAAACAACGGGGAAATAACAGAATGCCTAAATCTACCCCCGACAACAGGGAAATAACAGCGGCAAGCCATCTCCTCATCCTTCTAGAAAAGGCTGCACGCAATTTCCTTTTCCGCGCGAGGCTACTGCAAGAATATTAAACACGGAGTTAGCGGGAAATCGATAATCAGTAACTTGTGCCCGGGGTCCATAACCAATAACGCACGGCAACTGCAGATAACCAATTTACCGGGGCCTGCAAATTTTCTACCCCGCCTCTCTCTCTCTCTCTGATTTTCTGTTCGCTCCCCTCCCCTTCGCTTTAAGTTTTTTTCTTTTCACCATATCCCTTACTTCTACTTTTCTCTCTCTCCCTCCCTCCCTCTCTCTCTCTCTCTCTGATTTTCTGTTCCCTCTCCTCCCTTTTTCCTTTTAGTTTTTTCTCTATTCACCATATCCCTTATTTCTCTCTCTCTCTCTCTCTCTCTCTCTCTCTCTCTCTCTCTCTCTCTCTCTCTCTCTCTCTCGGAATGAGGTGCAAGCAAGAATTCCTTCTAGACATATATGGACACACACTGCATTATATAAACGTACCGACAGCTCTGCAATTGCAAGCGATCGAGCACACACACACACACACACACACACACACACACACACACACACACACACACACACACACACACTCCCACTCCCAGACCCCCCACCCATTAAAAACACTCGCAAGTAACAAACGCAAGCTCAGTTTCAATTATTTCTCAGTCCAGTCCTCCACTTCAGTAGCCTCACCAGTCTCTTTGTTTATGATACTGTGATCTACCGGCCTTGGTGAGGATGCAGGTTCTTTGTGTGTGTGTGTGTGTGTGTGTGTGTGTGTGTGTGTGTGTGTGTGTGTGTGTGTGATGTGGAGGGAGGGATGTGTGTACACTATTTAAGGAATAATATAGTTATTTAAGGGAAGATAGTGCCAAAATGTGGGGAAAAAGAACAAGTGCTACTTAAAGAGGAGAAAAGAATCCTTGAATGAAGAAAGGGCTGTTTAGAGGAAAGCGTCAAGAGAAAAAGTTATACTAGCTAGAAGAAAATTTTACTCAGAAAGTTATTTGCAGGAGATTGATCGATAGAAAAAAAAAAATAAAGGAAGTAAGAATTTTATTGAAGGACAGAGAGAGAGAGAGAGAGAGAGAGAGACTGTCAGTAAACATGAACTAGCAAATAGGCCACTTCCTCCTACTACATCGTACCCTGACCAGGCTACGGCACAGTTCGTCTCCTAGCAACCAAACTTTTACACCAACACAACGTAATTATAACAGAACCTGCACCTAACAACTCTCTCTCTCTCTCTCTCTCTCTCTCTCTCTCTCTCTCTCTCTCTCTCTCTCTCTCTCTCTCTCTCTCTCTCTCTCTCTCTCTCTCTCTCTCTCTCTCTCTCTCTCTCTCTCTCTCTCTCTCTCTCTAGATAGACAGATAGATATACAGACAGATAGGTACAAATAATTTATTTATTCATTCATTCAATTATTTATACAGTATATATATGTAAACATCACTACCCGGTATGTACCACGTTCCTGTTAACTCGTTTACACACATCCACTCACATATTATTTACCCGTATTCTCTTCCATCACCAATGCTGTATTAGTCTTGATCAATTAGGCTAATTACCTAAACTGTTACACCAACGCTCGCGAAGCGAGTACGGGTGTTATGTTTTGATCTGTGTGTGTGTGTGTGTGTGTGTGTGTGTGTGTGTGTGTGTGTGTGTGTGTGTGTGTGTGTGTGTGTGTGTGTGTGTGTGTAACAAAATAACTGAGTTTTTATCCGATTCTAACCATATTTCGTCAAATGGCTGAGGGTCAGCAGTAACCCTTTTTTTTTTTTTTTTTTAAGAACAATAGGTCTAAGATCAAGATCACAAGGCTAGGTGAAACGCTGACCTAGGAAAATCAGTTTTTATCCACTTCTGACTAAATCTGCAGCAAGTGTTGAGGACAAGGCAAGAATGAAGCGATTCAGTTCAGAGAAGAATCCGGCAACTATCAAGGTAACAAGGACTAGTTCAATGTTCCGTCCTTGTATATAGTTTTTAACAAAATTCACACTTTACTCGAACTTGGAAAGGCTGAGTCACCCAACGAGTAAACCTACCTTTTTTCTTCTTTATTTTAAGAACAAGAACAATGGGTTGAAGAAGATGGTCAACTTAAACACTTTTAATCCATTTTAGAAGAATGTATGGTGATGAGGATGAGGATAAAAGTAAAAGAATTAAGTTTTGAGAAATATTAGTCAAACTTCAAGGTCACAGAGAAAGGTCGAAGGTCAAGGTTACAGAGAAAGTTCAACTGAGTTTTTATCTGATATGAACTAAACTTGGTGGAAGTGCTACGGAT
>NC_137053.1:58643579-58666079 GCF_032717465.1 Coenobita brevimanus
TGTGTGTGTGTGTGTGTGTGTGTGTGTTTTAGGGGGCAATATCTGAGTACCTTACATTCACTGACCGCTCCAGTTTGATAGTACTAATAAAAAAGCACATTTTAAGCTGTCAAACCTCCACTCCTCTCCTCACCTCTTTTTACTGAGTGTGGGCAATACCTGAGACTCTGACATTCACTGACCACTCGAAGATTTATGAGGGTGAAAAAAACGCACGCACACACACACACACACACACACACACACACACACACACACACACACACACACAAACTTAAGCTATCACACCCTCCTTTTCCCCCATCACCCCTTCTTCTTCACTAGGCTCAAGCAATATATACTTAACTATCATAAAATCAACCAGTCTAGGTGATGAAGTAAAAAAATTAATTATGAAGTAAAGAAATGAATTACAAAGTTAAAAATTAGATAAGTATTAAAAACATATCATGCAAAGCCATCAGATTCTCCCTTCAATCCCTTTTTGAGTGCGATCAATAGGCCTACCCGATCATTGAACTTTTTTTGATATGGATGAAATATGAAATAATTATCAAAACACGCCACACAAAGCTATCAGATCATTCCACCTCTCCATCTGACGAGTTTTATTATTATTATTATTATTATGTTATTATTATTAATAATATTGTTGTTGTTTCATTATAATCATTACTATTATTATTATTATTATTATTGTTTCATTATAATCATTACTATTATTATTACTATTATTATTATTATTATTATTATTATTATTATTATTATTTTTATAACCACCATCATCATTCTTGAGCATAAGTAAGACCTAGGCATCTTCAAATCGTCACTGAAGTTTTGTTTCTTCAATCTATTGCCAGACGCCTCAATCCAATAAGGGGTGGTAACAAACAAATCGCCTCCATATCTGATACATGGCTTCAAAGATATCAACATCAACATCATCGTCATCATTATCATCATCATCAAAACAAACCACAAAAAGTTATCATGCCATCCCTCCGTACCCGATTTCTTTTTATTTAATCAAGCGCAATACCTGGTCATTGTGCGCTCATCAGTCACTCCACCACAGATACATGCTGAAAATATCTACCTATTTATCTATCTATCCCTACCGAAGCAGGGACGATACAGCCAATGTATCTCTACCAAGTGGCTTAGGCTGTCTGGTAGAGATTGTATGTAGGGTGAGAAGTGCTTGTAAGTGTAATTGTAGTGTTGGAGTGGCTTTGGATGTGTGTGTAGTCTGTGAACCAAGTGTAATCGGCCCGCGCAAGCCGACTGGGTGCAAGCATACTTATAGTAAGCGACAATGGTTCAACCACAGCACCCCTTGTGTCCGCCAATGCAGTACGTGGCCGGGTGAACACTCCCAAAGTTTATTACCCTGGCGGGGCGTGAACCCTGGTTCACCCGTGTACGAAACGCACACTCTACCACTGTACCACAGAGGATATATATATATATATATATATATATATATATATATATATATATATATATATATATATATATATAAAACACCACGCACAGAAATACATCTGATAATTCCTCTTCCCCCATCGCCCCGCCCCGCACCTCCCCCCCCCTCCGCCCCCCTTTTAATGAGCGGGAACAATACCTGTGTATGATACACTCATCAACCACTCTCGATATGTTATGGAGCAACACACACACACACACACACACACACACACACACACACACACACACACATTTCTTCCCTAAGCGACTGGGGGTGTTGGCTAAGCATTTTACGATCACTGGTCATTAAAAGTTTGGTACGAGAATCGAAAAAGCGTGATTTTATTAACAAAACATAAATAAAACCCTAAAGGAATGAACTATGCAGTAGACCGGCTTTTCTATACACAATATATATCTTTCGACCTATCTATATATCTATCAAAGTTGTTATTCACTGATCTAAATTTACCAATCTTAGCTGTTATCCATATGACTGTTTGTCTATCAATCTATCTATCTATTGTATGACGCCACATCCTGTGAGGGGTGGTCAGTGAATTAAAGATCCTCCATGTATTTCTGTCCCCACGACCCCGCTTTCCCTTAAATACTCTCTCTCTCTCTCTCTCTCTCTCTCTCTCTCTCTCTCTCTCTCTAATTCACTGGTCACTGGTTCTGGGATGAGGTAGAAAAATTAAATAACAATCAGAAACAAAAACATTGGCAGCTTACACTCAGTTACCACTCTATTTAGACTAAGGCAAAAAAATAAAATAGAATAATAAAAAAAAAACAAAGTGGGTAGAGACAAAACTTTTATTTTTACTGAAGATTAGCTAGAATAAATTGTGGATATCATCATACGCTATGGGTCACTGAAGAATATTTTTACGGGTATTTATTTAGTTACCAAAATAGGGGTGCCAATATTGGTCTATAAATCCTTTGTTAATACTACAAATCATCACCAACAAAAAACTACTGAAAAACAAGCACAGTTTATTCCACACACACACACACACACACACACACACACACACACACACACACACACACACACACCAGTCCAGTACATATGCATGGTAAAAGCATAGTAACGCTCATTTTTATTCGTGTCAGAGTCATTAATACGAATCAACAGGGTGCAACCATAACCTACTTAAGCATGTGAAAGGACATACTACCAGCATCCACTTTAAATGTTCCCCGTGACTCGTTTCGAACCCCACCCCAGGCTCAAGACACAAACAAATGGAAAAGAAAACAAGACACTAATTCGCCGTCGCTCCCTAGACTGTGAATAATAATGATAATAATAATAATAATAATATTAATAATAATAATAATAATAACAATAACAATAATAATAATAAAAATAATAAAAGGCATTCTAACACTACAAGGTCAGTCATTAAAATCGTTCATCAGCATCAAGAATATAGGTTACACGACGTCATGGAGGGGGGATGGAGGGAGGGGGGACTAAATGGGGCGTTTGTGCAGCTAAACATGAATGAGGGTGATCCATACTTTAAAGCTGTCAGGGCGAGCCGAAACGTAGCCAGGCTGAAGCAACCAAGGCCGCTGCTGGTGAACAGGAGTGTCGTGTATACAAAAATCCGTGAAAATGTTGGTCGCGCTGGCTAAATATAATTGCTGTTTGTATGAAGTGATTTAGATGGTGGTATAGTGGTTAGAACGTCCCAGCTGGAGTGACGGCCTTGCACAGGTTCGATCCCGAAAAGGTGCCTAAATGTAATCCATGAAAGTACTAGTTACTCGTGTGTAAGCGTAAATATCGCTTGAATGGAGTAATTTAGCTTGTGGCATAGTGGTCAGAACGTCCCATTCGAAGTAACGGCCCAACACAGGTTCAAACCCCAAGACGTGACTGAAGGTTTTCTACGGTAGGTTGCTGTTGAGCAGCCTCGGTCTGTCTGGCCGAGTGCTGCGAGCAGACCCATAAACTGCAGGCAAGCAACCACCCTGCAGGACCATCTCACGCAGCGAACCAATGTGAAGCTACCTTGCGGTAAACAGCATCTTAAAACATCAAGCGCAGGGAAGAGTGTGGAGGTTTGGTTCCTGGATGGACGCCACATTTGCATCTCTCCACTCAGTTAACAGGGGCACCATAGTTGGCTCCATATCACCAAATTACTTTGATATATGGTTATCTCCCGGCGATGTAAATGATTTCTTGAAGGGTTTGCCACTCAATGTAAAGCCACCTGGAGTGGAAAGAAGAGTGATAAAAAGTGACAGGAAGGATTGGAGAAACAGGAATAGAGGAGGGCAAACACAGAAAAAGAAAGATAAAGGTGAAGGGGGTAGGCAGCAATACATCAAATGAATGGATAATGGTCTCCACCACCTACCACGTAATAAGGCAACCAAATGATGCAGGTTGGTCATCTACTGGTATACGGTAGCCTATCCTTGCTTAGGGTTCCTAGGTCTAGAAAGGGGTAATGTGGGTATGCCTATCAGCTTACCGTGTTTATCAGTTTTGTGGAGGTAGAGCTCAGTAGTGTTTAGGATTTTATGAAACCCCTTTTAAGTACTGGTCACGTACGCTAACCGTACATACTGCTTGTATGAATGACATGGCATTTTTTCGTTATTTAAGTAGCAGAAAGAAGCTAGGAGTGTTTTATGAGTCTGCCTTTTTATAATGTTTGGCTGACAGTTAAGCAGCTTGCATTTTTATAGCATCCTGGTCACTAAACCTTGGAAGTACTGTACACTGAGTAACATAAATATTGTCACTTTTCATAAGGATAACTAACAAGACGAAAAACACAGCTTTCGAAACCCAGTAATGCAATGTCGAAGCCTATCAATTTTTTCAGAATATTACGTAAGATTTTCAAGACTGTTCAGCTAAAACATGGGAGGATATTACTGTCTGTAACAGTACAAAGTTCTACGCAGATTTTGCTTTTGAGAAGTGAAATACTGCCTCTGCACTGAGTACCATACTTATGAACTGACTGAGTGCGTCACCTTCAGGAACCGAGGACGCTTATCATTTTCCATTCTTGATATTACCAGACGATCTTATTCAGGTTAGAAGTGCCCCCTAGGAAGTGGGGGTTAACGGTGCCACATATCTAACCCTTCCAGTGACAAAAAAATCCCAATCTCAATCAAATCGTCAGGTGATATGAAGAATACCATATGGAATGTCACCCTACTGAGGGAGGTATGGTTTTGATACAAGATGCTGGGGACACGACTCACAAGCATTTACATATTCCCTGTCGTAACTTACTTTTTTTTTTTTCTAGGAAAGGCTACAAATGGATATGGGAAGGTTCTACACTCTCCTTATTCTTCACGCAGAAAGTTGATATAATCTATAATAAAATCGCTCTAGAAAGTCCAGACTAAGATACATTTTTGTAAGAAGAATGGGACTCCTGCGTAGACTCTACACGCCCCTCTCCTTGTCCTTCCTCCAAAGCACAGTTGCGACTGGGAACTGACCGTAAACTTGTTAATGAATCTGATCCTTGTGAGGCTGCAGTAGCTCGTGTGTTGTGTTAGTCAAAGCATCCCATGTTTTGAAAAGAAACTGCATTAAACTACTTTTTTTTATATAACGGTAAATATTGTTTGTACTATGGAACACAACAATTTTGCCGCTTCTTATGCTTCTCATATATAAAATATATACCGTATATATATATACATATATATATATATATATATATATATATATATATATATATATATATATATATATATATATATATATATATATATATATATATATATATATATATATATATATATGTTAGGTGCAGCATGTAAAACAAATAGCTGAGAAAACGATGCTACAAAGCACACTATGCTATCTAAAGTACGACCTATAAATCATCATTGTCGGCTGCTGCGGATTCAAGACATTTATCGGGAAAAAAAAAATAAAGAAAGATACCTAATGCCGATAGTATAATGGGTGTAAGCTGGTGACTGAGAGAGTAGTTGCTTTGGCGATAAGTAACTGCTAGAGGGGTTAGGTGTTCGTGTAGGCTATCTTATATTTTATTCTTGCTATCACCAAGCAATTTCATTAAGCACTTTTTACTTTATTATCGTTATCTCAAACCTGTTTTACTCAACTGACATCAAATCCTTTCACTTGAAGTGCGTTTTATATATTATTCTTGTTATCTCTTGATGTCTTTATTCAGTAACTGCAATGTATTATTATCTCGAGACGGTTTTTTTACATTAACCCTTCAGTATGACGACGTACATTTTTTTAATAATTCCAGATGATTTTACTCTGTTCTGGATGGAGTTCCAATTAGAGACGTTAGATATAGACCCGTATTCTCGTCGACTATGCAGGCTCCCTAACATCTTTCCCTCAGCAACTTATTGTGATTATTACCTTCTACTGTCCCTCTCCGTGCTGAGTAAATCATTCTAATTTCGCCATACTCTACACAGAGGACGTGTAAAATGATATTAACCAACCATATCCGAAAATAAATCGCTACGGAAAGAGGTGCCTGGGAGCTTCCTTAAACGCTTCCCATCTGACAGGCTTTCGGAAGTTGAGGAAAATCGTCTGGAGGCAGCAAGAATACAGCAGATGTCATCGTTGTGAAATTACTAACATCCTGACCTACCCGTAAAATAAAACACACGAGCGACCTTCTTCCCATAGTGACTGATTTATTTATTTATTTATTTTATTCTTTTTACGTTCCTTTCTGCAGGAAGGACTAAGTTATGCTGGTGAGTAGTTGGTGGGTCGTATTCGCGTGTGCTTAGTAGGTTTTCTGGCACATTTTCCTTGCCATTTTTTTCTGCATAAGGCATGTTAATAACTTTCGTATATTACTTAATGTTAGGCAGATACTGAATACACAAATAAAATCCAAAAGAACAGTAAGATGCAGTACACAACAAATCGCTGAGGGAGAAGTGCTACGACGCCTCCTTAGCTGGGGAGAAAAAAAAAAAAACGCAAAGAAGTCAAATCTCTAACACTATACTGTCTACTCATATAAGGATCGCATATGGTTTCTATACTCGTTTTACTCTATCTTAGCCTAAAAATACCATCTCTCCATCTTGAATGCTCAGTTGTAGGAATAGATTAACATTAGAATATGATGCTAGTGATGAAGAAGTGTTAAGGAAAGGATGTAGAGCAGTAGCATTGTCTTTTTATGCACATAATCTACGTGAAATAAGCTGCAAAAGAACGAAAATCTGGATCAAGGTCAAAACAAAAGGTGTATAGCTTTGATCTACCCACATCCCACATTAAAAACTGCAGCGATATCGGTACAGAGAGGCCCGACACGCTTTGTCTTAATTTCGTGTTTTAGACATTAATAGAATCATACACGTTTCTTTATTTACTTTTTTATAAAATGAGAGTTTGCTTTCCCTTTGCGATCTACGTTTAAGTATACGGCTGTTTTTTTCTGTAGTTGTATACAAAATTCGCCTCTCTCTCTCTCTCTCTCTCTCTCTCTCTCTCTCTCTCTCTCTCTCTCTCTCTCTCTCTCTCTCTCATGGCTGGATTCTAAACGCTTGCATGTAACAGTGGACAAAGGTTAGCATCGTCGTCCATCCGTGGGTGATAATTAGCACCTTTGTCAACTACGTGTCATTAAAGCATCCATGACTCCACCGACGAGCGAGGCAGGGGAGGCGATTGGACCCCTGTATCGGACTTTACAAGCAGTATAAATAAACTTACTTAGCAGGTTATTTTTGGGGAGAAAATAAAAAAGTGAAGGGTCCGGGATTTTCTTTTTTTTTTACGTGTTAAGCACCACCGCCTATAGAACCACGACACTTTTCGCCAACTGTAAATACCGGTACCGATAAACGCGATAAAGCTTGAGCAGGGGCATCAAAGAACTGACTACGCAGGCTACATTACTCCGACGTGATGTCTATACTGGTTAGATACAGATGTTGGAAGGCTTTACGGTACGAATTCACGAACCAAGTTACAATCAGTTCCCTCTACCAAATTTTGTTTCTCCAGGAGCAGCAAGAGGCGTGGGGAGAGTTTGCATTTTCCTTTCCCAGCCCTTACTACATATCACAGTTACAAGGAGGAAATCGTAAGTCTGTGAATCCGAGTTCAGGAATCTACGGGCCGTCGCCAATTCTAGTTACCCGTAGGTTATAAGACTCAATACAAGGTGGTCCAAAAGTCTCCATAGACAGGAGTAATTGTTCCTCTCTTTAGGCACCCTTCTATAATGCCAGATGAGTTGAGTTCACCGTGAATGAAACAGACGCATCTGTATCTGTTTTTAAAGTAATGGCAACCACGTACAGCATGTTTTGCGAATAAAGTGATGGTTTGTTAAAAAGAAAATAATAAATCTTCCCTATGTATGGGATTTGGGGTCAAAAAGTTTTGTTCTTTTTTCTTAACTTGCAGCTTATTTCACATAGTTCGATGGCAGAGAACGACAGTTATGAAGCTCTACTGCGGTTCCATAGCATCTGTTCGTGCCTAGCATCATATTCTAATGTCAATTAATTGCCGTAACTAGGCATTCAAGCTGGACAGATGGCAATTTTACGTTATGTTAGAGTTTAAACTAGAGAACCTCCACACTTAACCAGTTCATATCTGCATCCAGCATATTAATATATTCTACTGTGATTCATTCTTGTAATTTTTCTCGGGATTAAAAATAATGAACGGCATACAAGAGAACATGAACGTGAAAGACATGTAAAAATTTCAACCCTTTAACCCAAGGATCCAGGGCTTTGTAAAAGTGTACTGTACCAAAGGCCCTGTATTCACAATCTCATGCTCTATTACCTTTCTAATCGATTTGTTTTCACCTGACAAGATCTGTTACCTCTTTCGGCTCAGTTGATGGTTAAGTTTGGTCTGACTGGGGGTCTATTTTGACTAATAACCAAGGAGACTCATTCCTACCAAAGAACCAAGGCTCATCAAACTTCAGGCAACCACGATTTGGTATTGAGGTTGCCAGAGTGGTTCAGTCCCCTTAGATGAAAACAACCCGACTATATAATTTTGTCATGAAGAACAAGATACAATATGCCGTATTCTAAGGACATACGATGCTCCGCAGCACCTCTTCCTTAGCGATTTATTTTGCACATTACCTCCTAACACTGTCTGGCACGTTGTTCATTTCACTTTTAAAACTGACACAGTTTTTATCAATAATATTTAACACGTGCCTAGGTGTAATGTGCACAAATAACTGCTAACGATGTGTTGCGAAACATCTAAAACCACTTATAATACGATTCATGGGAAAATCTGCTTTCTCCCTTCCTAGTTTGTCCTCCAGTATTAAATCATGAATCATTACTTACGATACGGATTTGATCGTATGTGAACTGCTTGTGAACCCGGGCGCAAGAATACACTTGCACAGGCAGGGGGTCCCGAGAAACGTGTGCCAAACTCCAGAGGTAATTGTTGGGCTAATATTGAGTAAGAAATGTTATTATCATGGGTCCAAATCACAACCGTTTCGAGGCTACAACCACTGATGAACTTAAGGGTGATTTATGGAGGGAGTTCAGATTCGTTCATTAGGTCTTCAGTAATTGTAGCTCCGAAAACGATGAGAATTATACCCATGTTGCTATAGAATTTCTTACTCTTAAGTTACTCCAGGAATAACCTCCTTAAGTATGGAACGTATTTCACGGGACCACCTGTATGTGTATGTAAATGCAAATATTGCATTCTATTGATTAACAGTAATTAACCACTTCACGGTTATGATGTCCTTCCAGACTTTACTCTTACTACCTCCAAACGATATCTTCACCTTAGGACAGATTTCTCGAGCTGAAAGGGATAGATATAACCTGTATTAACCCTTTCTCTATTGAAGCCCTTCCTCTATGTCCTCCCACAGCATCAGTTAGCACCTGTGGCGCTGGAGTATGATACTGGAAAATGGGTGGAAAATTGATCATGTAGAAGTGACGAACTGTGGAAAATGCATAGAAATGATCGGGTAGAGGTGACAAACTGCGGGAAAATCGTAAGAAATGATCGTGTAGAAGCGAGGAACTGACGAAAATGAGCAGAAAATGATCGTGTAGAAGCGACGAATAGGAAAATGCGTGGAAATATCATGGTGTGGACGTGATGAAAATCAGCATAATCCCCGTCTCTGGTCCAAGTGTGTACAGCGTGTAGTGTTCATGATGTCTCGTCACCATGCACCAAACCTGAAATGTAGCGTGCCTCGATACCACATATACAGATTAATCGCGTGGACGGGCTTTAAAGAGTCCCGTATTTATGACATGATTGCCTAAGTTATTGTTTTGACTGATCATTGCTACGAGGGATCCGCAGTGTGCGTGTTGTGGTAGGAGTCAGTGGTTGGAAATATGTGAATACGTATGTGTTAAAGTAAATAATGCTGCCACTTAAGAGTATTTATGAATGTGATAGTGAGGTGACAGTCACTGCTGCGGAATTTCAAGGAAGTGAGAATAATGATGAGTCGGTGGTGGTGTGTGTGTGTGTGTGTGTGTGTGTGTGTGTGTGTGTGTGTGTGTGTGTGTGTGTGTGTGTGTGTGTCTTCACAGTGTGGTTTCTCGACTTATCGGAAGTGTTTTGATGGAAGACAGGAGGTGGAAGATTTCACCAGACTGCGCCAGGGTGACTTGAAAACGCGTCCCCACCCCCTTTGTAAACACACACACCGCTTGCACTGGGTTGGCACTATTCCTGAACTGACTTCCTGAGTGAAAGGTCTGTTCGGTGTGTTTTGTAAGGAGGTCATCATCTTAAATGTCCAGATCGTGTCTTGTGGTACAGTATTGATGTTAACAGTGTGTGTGGTGCGTATGTACGAAGTGACTGCGTGGGTTCTCGGCCTCAATGTTGTGACTGGTTGGGTGCAGAGACTGGAAAAGCATACGAGTTTGTGTATTGTAGGTTCTGACCTTTGGAACCACAATGAATAAGTAAATGAAAATTTGAAAACTTCTTGGAGTGTTATAATTAGCCGAATGCGCTGGCTATTGACCTAGTTGGAGTGGGTGGCTGGGTGCAGAGGCTCAAAGGGCACTCAGTTCACGTGTTGCGGCAAATGTCAAGGTTTTGGATGCTACTTTGTAAATGTGAAATATGTTGATATCGCTTGTGGTTAGTATTTATGAGTAAACTGTGTTGCTTATAAACATACATGGAATCAATGGTAGGATGCAAAGGCTAGAAGGAACTGGAAGATGCATTTGTTGTGGTACCGGCATTATCTCTAGTCTCTGGAACCATGATAAAAATGTAACTATAAATGTACATATACTGGGGCGAGTTATTACAGGCGTACTGCGTGGGTTATTGACCTAGATGCAGTGTCTGGATGTGTGCAAAGACTGGAAGTGATTAGAAGTTCCTGTGTTCCAGTTCCAATGCATGGAAGACTCACAAAAGCTGAATGGAAAAGTGGGCGTGGGGGATCATAACAAAAACGAATACGGGTGTTTTCCAGTCAGTCCCTGCGTTGCGCTACTGGATCTCTCCTTCCTCTCACCCTCAAACATCAGCACACACACACTCTTCCAGTACCGCTTTTTACAGATCGAGGGCGGGTTTTGCGGCTCCCCACAGGACACTGACCTGCTAGATGTGGACGAAACGGTGGATCCTAAACCCGGCTTGTCACAGGCTTTCGGTGAACGTATCCGAGTAAAACCGATGCACACAAGAAGGGCGATCACGAAAGCGCGGCCGAGAATGCGTCGCACCTCACCCTCCCACTGCCCTAGCTAAACTGAGAGCTCCAGCTGGGCAGCCGCGCACTCGCATAGTGAGGTTTCTTCTCCCCGGCTCATTTTTGGCGGCCGGTTAGTTTCGCGCGCCGAGTCTGCAGTGTGATCCCTTTAACTAATGTTGCGACTCGTGGATTACCCTGCCGACGAGAAACAACAAACAAAATCCTAAGTTGTTTGTGCCAGAGGGGGGATTATGGAGGGATGCCGGGAAACGTTTGAGAGGAGAACGTTTTGGATGAAAGTAAAAGTCATCAGCACCAACAATGTATTCGCAAGTAGATAAACATAAAAAATATACAAACATTTCCCCCTCTGTAGGAGTGTCTGCGGGGGATGATACTGACAATTCGGGGTGGCAAGGAAGGGAACGATGGACAGAGGACTGAGAAAATGAAAAGAGAGAGAAGGAAGGAGAGGGAGAGATGAGGTGGGTGAGCGGAATAGCGATCGTGAGGAAGGGAAACACATCCTGCACTCCCTGCCTCCCTCTCCCTCCTCCCTTCCCTCCCCTTTCTTTTCTCCTTTCTCTTCCACCTAACTTCCTCCTCTCTCCCCTCCCTACCCAACCTATCCTCCACTCAACCTCCTTCCTCCATCCTTTCTCCCTTTCTCTGTTCTCTCCTTCCATCCTAACCCCTTCCTCTCCCAAACCAAGCAACACGATCCCTTCCTCCCTCCCTTGCATCTTATTTTCCTTTCTTCCTTCCCTCCTCCTCACACCTCTCCTCTCTGTCCCCCCTCCCCATCCCTCCCCTCCCCTCCCAACCCCAATACAACAGCGCAAATGACCCAATCCACTTGTATCATTCCCATCCTTTCTCATTCGTATTATCTCCAAAGTATCATCTCTTATTTTTCTTTCCGTATCATTCGCCGCACCGTAGCGTTTGGTCTCATTCTCTCGAAGCGGCAGTGCACCTTTAGGTAAACTCAACCAGTGGTCAATTCCGAGTGTGTGTGCGTGTGTATTCTAGTGCACCGAAGACGAAGCATTTCACAACAGATAAGGAAGGGCGAAAATATACGGCAGCCATGTTTGTTTTTATGCGTGGGCGAGATTTTGCGAGAAGTTACGTGATGTGACGTCACCAAATGGTCCCCCCCACCCCAACATTACGACCTCACTTTCTCTGATTGGAAGCCTAACAACCAGCTCTAATGGGCCCCGCAAGAAAACAGAATTACACCTGCTGCTTCTTTACCGGATAACAATGATGGGATGAGGAGGAGGGGAAGACTAAGAGAGAGGGATGAGATGCACTAATATTTGCAAACCCAAGCTCCGTGAACCTGATGGACTACAGGCTGAAACTGACCTCCTCAAGAAGCTCACCATCATCCATTTGGAGGATGGCTGATGGACGTTTGTATATCCAGGCAACACTACAGCTCGGTTACATCGGTGCCACCACGTGAAGGCGTCCCTCTCCAGCAACGAGATGGAATGGGAAATGTGGACGGGTATAGGCTGTGGAAAAGAACATCGCTCCATCTTTTAGTCGAAAATTATGAAACTGTTACATAACATTCTGAAAAGCTTGTTGGCTCCGAAGACCCACATCACTGGTCATAGGTCATCATTCACTGCCTCGTTATTTATCGCAAGGAAGTGGATCGATATTTATGTCCGCAACTGTACATGAGGGAAATTGGCATGGAATGGTGGGAGGGAGAGAGGAGTGATGATGGGGGAGCTTGGAGGGATTTTTTTCATGGCAACAGTGGATGAACTTAGGAAATATTCATCTATCTAAAATTATCTGTCTCAAGTCACCTTAATTCCTGATGAAGTGGCCACAAACAAATCGCCTCTATGTCACCTTGTCCTCCACCATCAGGCTGTCCTTCCTCCAACTCACCCCACCCTCATTAATATACCCATCATAGCCCTCCACCTCCTCCTCGATCTCCCCTATCCCTCTCTCCTCCATCCACCTCACTCACTAGCACTCTCCTAGTCAATCTCTCATTCCTCACACTGTTAACGGATACGCAAGGTTATATATATGTTTCGTGCATTTAGGAAGTAAGAAGGAGGAGCATAATCCCCTGCCTCTTAAACTCTTGACATCTCTGAAGGCTAATACAAAAATCTGCACTATAAATAGAAGCAACCGCAGAAGCAGATGGAGACCAACAGTGTCTAATATCGGAACTACCATTTGCCTGAGCACTTCCTATATTTTCCATCCCTCAAAACAAACACACACACACACACACACACACACACACACACACACACTTTTTTTTTTTTTTAAGGCCGGACAATTTTTTCAGAGTAGACCCTAGTTTTCTCCGAGGTTAAAAAATTTCCACTATATATCTTACGATAGTATTTACTACTAAGTTCTTGTTATTACTAGACGATTTATTTAGCTTAACTTACAAGGACTTACTGTAGTGAAAGGCTTAGTAATAATACAACATGACGCCTTCTGTTTTTCTTGCTACTACCGGTCAAATTTATTATACCCATTCTCTCGAAGCTACAGCGAGGCAATGTGTGTGTGTGTGTGTGTGTGTGTGTGTGTGTGTGTGTGTGTGTGTGTGTGTGTGTGTGTGTGTGTGTGTGTGTGTGTGTGTGTGTGTGTGTGTGTGTGTGTGTGTGCGAACAAGATAACAAATACTCTTGGTTCGATAAACTTGGAGGAAGGCTGAGGGTTTTCCAAGCGCTGACCTATTGTTTTTCTCATCGGTAGGTCAAAGGTTATGGTTATATGGAAGGTCGCCTAACAAAAATAATAAACACTTTTGATCTGATACTGTAAAAGAAAACATGGTGGAAAGTTGAGGGTTTTTCCAGGAGTTGGCCAATTGTTTTCAAAACAACAGGTCAGAGGTAAGGCCATACGGCAAGGTCACCAAAGTTTTAATCCGATTTAAACCAAACTTGGGGCACGAGCTGAATGTAAGGCAAGGATGAAGTAGGTCGACTTTGAGAATAAATTAATGGTCAAGATCATAGGGTAAGGTCAATGGGTCGACCCTACAATCAAACAGCTTTAATAAGATCTGGACCAAACTTGGTGGAAGGGTTGACAGTTAGGTGAAGATGAAGAGATTCAGTTCTGAACACAATAGTGGGTCAACTCTGAGAACAATCAAGGTCATTGGGAAGGCCAAGGGTTCGTCCCTATACTTAAACAGTTTTGATTTTATTATGATCAAACTTGGTGGAAGGGCTGACGGTCAAGTGAGGATGAAGAGATTCATTTTTGAAAACATTAGGTCACAGAACAAGGTCAGATCATAACAGGTATAATTCAATTTGGCCCAAATATAAGGGAATTAACACATGTAATGGGTCTACACAAAATAAATCGCTTGAGACGGGGTGCTACAATGCCTTCCGTTGTACCCCTCAAAAAAAATACAAGATAATAAACAATGTAATAGGCATGCGCAAAATAAATCGCTGGGGAAAGGATGCTACGAAGCCTCCCGTTACACCCTAAATACGGGCCTATGTCCTTACTACCGACACAAGGCTCCGTAGCACCTCTTCCTTGGCGATTTACTTTTGGACATGGCTGGCTATTATTCTCCTGCACGTTATATGTATGCAGAGTATGGCGATATTGAAATGATTTATGTAACACAAAAAAGGACAAAAAGGTGTAATAAATGAAATGAGTCGCTTAGGAAAAGGTGTTAGGGAGCTTCTTCAGCCGAAGAGAAGACGGGCCCTGGAGACACCCCTCGAAGTGAATGGATTAAGGTGACATCCAAAAATAGACTGGTAAAGAAGAGGTACAAAAACAACATCCTTGCTAACGAGAACAAAGCTAAAAACAGTCACGAGAAGGAGAGAGAGAGAGAGAGAGAGAGAGAGAGAGAGAGAGAGAGAGAGAGAGAGGAGGGGGAAGGGGACATGAAAGACGAGCCAAGAGCAAACCCAACCTAATTTGAAGCAATCTCCATTAACCTCTTCAGGCCGAGGACGCCCTTTTATAATTTATTCTTGCTAATGCCAGACAATTGTTTTTATCCACGGAGTGACCTTAATACCGAAGACATTAGCCATTCTCCCTTAACTCTTTCACTTCGATGACGTCTTACTGCAGTTTAGTTCATTCTTGCTACCAACAAACGACTCTCCTGTTAGGACGATACTATTCTATATGGAGTGGTCGTATATACCCTTCAATAACTCTTTCGCTACAAGGAGTGGTGGTAGGTGGTGGCGACCATCATCCACTCTTTTTCTGTCTGCCCTCTCATTTCTCACATACAGTACTTTCCGTCACATTATACTACTCTTCTTTCCATTTCATGTGGCTCTACACTGAATGACAAGCCTAATGGTTTCCCGTAACTTATGAAACTATTTACAAAGTTGGGTGGTAACTATATAAGCAAGTATCGGAGTGATGTGGAGCCTACTATGGTGCTCCTGTTAGCTGGGTGGACAGACGCAAATGTGGCGTCCATCCAAGAACCAAACCTCCACACTCTTACCCGGGTCTCGTTGTGGCGAGGTGCTGTCCAGTGCAGGAGAACATCGGCTCACTTCACAGGACACCCTTGCAGAGGCGACTGTTTGCCTGCAGTTGATGGGGGTGCTCAGTCAGATAGGCCGGGGTTACTTAACAACAACAACAACAGCAACAACAACAACAACACCTACTACTACAATAAGTTTCTCCCAGGTAGAACACAACTGTCTGGAGACGACAAGAACAGAATAAAAAGTGGGACTGGGACAGGAAAGTATACCCTGTGAAAAGGGAAATTAAAATTATTCCCTAAGCATCTAGGTGTCGGGGGTGGAGGTAAAGAAATCGGCGTGGGAGATACTCAAAAGGTGGACTGTGCTAGACCTGCGTTAGGGGTAAGGAATGGATAGAAGAAATGGACATATGCACTGAAAATGGGTGTTGTAAAATTTGCAAGATTTGTTTCTCCGACAAGAAAAGCCTGTGTTTTCTTTATTATCTGGTATCTTGCAACGCAGGTGAAAAGACGTTACCGTATTAAAGACATCAACCTCAATCAGCTCAGACACGAAAGAACGGAAATGAAGGATTCCGGGGAAAATACTGTCACTGTAACTAGGATGCAGATATGACAAAAGTTGATCCGAAGGTAGCAAAAAAAAAAAAAAAAAAAAAAAAAAAAACGTTAAAGTAGTGTAGAGGTAATTAATCGACTCAGAAACAAAAGAAAAAAACGATGGAAAAATCCTGAGTAAACACAATGGGGCTGTAACGAAGACGCAGAAAATGGCACGAGTTGATCTGGAGAAGGCAAGAACACAAAAAGGTAAGTAAGTGAACAGTTAAATAAACAAATATTCAAAATGGAGTGGTCGTAGTAGGGAAGAAGCAAACGTCATTCACCTCAAAAATGAAAGGAGGAACCAAACGAAGAATCCTGGGTAAAACAATTGGACACAGACATACCGGTAATAAAGGGAGTTGGGGTGGAAACAGCAAGATGACATTAAAACAAACTTCTTCGTGGTATCAGTCAGTTTAGAAATGAAAGACGAAAGCAAAATAAGAATCCTGAGTAAAATGATGTGGTTGTAACTGAGATGCTGATATAATTACAAGGGGATGGTCTGAAAGTACCAAGAAAATAACTTTTTAAAAAAGTCATCGAAGTGAAAGAAATTAAAAAGAAGAAGAAAACGAATCAAGGAAAACAAATCATCGTAGTCAAAGATATTAACATCAATCAGCTGAGACACGGAACAAGAAAACGAGTGAAGGAAAAAACAATGTAGCTGTAACTCAAAAGCAAACATAATGACAGGAGCTGGTCTCAGGATACCAAAAATAGAGCACATCAATCAGCTGAAAAACGCAAGAAGTACCCACACAAAGAGTCCTGAGTAAAACAAAGTGGCTGTAAGTAGGATGCAGACATAATGACAGGCGCTGGTCTCAAGGTAGCAAGAACAGAACAAAAAAATAAAGGCAAGGTAATAAAGAAGTAATCAGCCCAGAAACGAAAGTAGAAATAAAATGAAACATCCTGAGGGGAAAAAAAAAAAAAGGCAGTTGTAACTAGAAAGCAGACATAATGAAAGAATTGGGTCTGAAGATAACAAGAGTTAAAAAAAAAAAAAAAAAAGAGAGAAAGAGAAAGACGTCAGATCAGAAACAAGAGAAAACTACAAATTCAGAGTAACACAATGTAGATAAGCAGACATAATGAGAGGATTTGGTCTGGAGATGGCAAGAACAGACCTACAAAAGACGTCTTAGTGAAAATGTTACCATAATTTAGCTCTGAAACGACAATAATACAAATGAAGAATCCTCAGCAAAAACTGTATGTGTAATGGATGGACGCACACAAAATGACAGGAGCCGGTATGAAGATGGTAAAAATGAGAGAGAGTGTGTGTGTGTGTGTGTGTGTGTGTGTGTGTGTGTGTGTGTGTGTGTGTGTGTGTGTGTGTGTGTGTGTGTGTGTGTGTGTGTGTGTGTGTGTGTGTGTGTGTGTGTGTGTGTGTGTGTGTCAGACTAGTGAAGAGGCAATCAATCAACTCAGAGACGAAAGAAAAACTCAAATGAAGGATCGTGGGTAAAAACAATGTAGCTGTAACTAGAACGCAGACATAATGACAGGTAGTGGTCAGGTACCCGAGGGAAGGTTCATTCAGCCGCCAACAACAGCAGTTCGGGTTAATGGGGTCAGGTCAGGCGATCTTCACCGAGGAGGGATCTTTTTTTCTTTTTTTTTCGATCTGTGGAGACATTTTAAAGTTCGGATTATTTGTGTTTTTACCCATCAGTGCATGTTGCTTCTCTTTTATCCCCCTCGGCCTTATGTCCTTTATAGTTTTGCTTTAGCTAACGTCTCACTAGTTTATTTGGCTTAAAAGATGGGCCATGTAGTGGTGGGGATAACTACGCTATAGTCTATCTAATCTCTCAAGTCAAAAATATAGTCTAGCTAATCTCTCAAGTCGCCAATGCTGAAAGGAATCGCCTAGAGATGGTAAGAGTTAAATAGAAAAGTCCACTTTAGTGAGGAGGTTAATTCATAAGCTGAATAAATCGTCCTGAAAAACTAAGGATATCATAAAAAAAGATGAGGGGATTTAATGTACAAGACAATTCATATGGTTTACACTTTTACAGGAGTGGAAATTATACAGGGACGTCAATATATAATACCCTCTTCCAGTTTGCAAGATGACTTCTCTTGTGTTGCAGGGACGATTTAGTCAGCGTTATTGCTGTCTCTCTTGGATCACTAATTTATTTCCTACTCCCACTGCCACACCCACGCCAACACCAGCAAAAGAGGCCGACTTCGCAACATGCAAGATACCACCAAGTGAGTCTGCTGTGGAGCTACTTACGGATCACACTGTATCTGAGAGACAGCAGTAATAATCCTTCTTTAATTATCACCACCAACAGAATGAAGTAGGCCTGCACCTTCATATTTATTACACGCATCATTCCTGTATTTTCCCACACCCACCAAAAAAATTAACAAAAATGGTATGACCGAATATCAAAAGCTAAACAAAATCATTCAGTGAAGCAATAATCTGAGTAATCAATCACACACTTGTCTATTTATAATTCTAGGAAATTAGTAACTTACTGTACTTTAAAAACGCGAAAGGATATATGGATAAAACATTATTTAAATTACACGGTTAGGATTTCTGCACTCGTGGTCAGGGGAATGCAACCAATCAACGAAATCACTGAACAGTAAAAAAATAAGAAATCCAAAACACTCCCTTCCATTGGCCTTAAATTCTCACTGTAACCTAGCATCTCTGATCAGGAGTTTAACACAGTAAGTTCTGAACATGACAGGAAATAAAAACTCCGCTTATGGGTAAGGAATCAATGTTTGGTGTGACGGCCTATCTACCTACTGCTTGACGTCGATTCCCTGAACGCCTCTAGGGTGGCCAAAAATACCTCCCAATATCACCACCAATCTCCACCTCCGTCCACCAATCCAAGCACTCCTCGCCTATTTACTCTTCCATATATACTTCCCCTCCCAATATCACCACCAATCTCCACCTCGTCCACCAATCCAAGCAGTCCTCACCCATTTACTCTCTCATATATTATACTTCTAAATGTTGAACCCTTTCACTCCGATGATGCATTTTTACATCTATTCCTGTTGTCCTCAAGGAATTTTATTTACCTTGGTAGAGACTTTTCCAACTGGAGGGATTTGACACAGCCTTCACAACCAGCTCGGCACAAGATATATTTCCCAAGTTGAAAGAAAAAAAAAGTCTGGAGGTGGGAAATACAATAATAATACATCACCGTTGTGAATGGGATAAATGCGCTCAATACACGATATTTTTTCCTCACTTGAATAAAATCGTCTAGAGGTACTAAGCATATTCACTTACATTAATTCGAGGTGCGGGAATGCCAAATAAATCTGCCACGATAAACATATAAATAAACAAATGAATAGACTAGAGGCCCTCCCAAGGGGGTAATCAAACCAGCCGCGAGCTAATCCATACCGCGGCTCGGAATATGATCTTGATCTTGCCCTACTTTTACCAATTTCGAAGTCGTCTGAGATTTTCATCCCTACAACACCCCTGTAAAAGTCTGTGATGATTATCTTGAGCGGTTGCGAAGTTATAGTGCTAACTGACACACAGACAGAATGACAAACTGCGGCTGGTAATAAGCAAATAGGTAAATACATGTAAAATAAAAGGGTACAGTAAATATAATAATTACTAATTCTTGAGGCGAACTATTAACAAAATGGAGGAAGGTGATGTGGAAGGAGAGGAAAGGGGAGAGAGTGGTGGAGGGTTGCAGGAATGTAAAGGAGGTTTGAGAAATGATAAGGGTGCAATAAGGGTAATCATCATCATCATCATCATCATCATCACCGCAATCTGCCACTACATAAAGAACTGGAAAACAAAAATACAAAAAAACTATCGACGAAAAATACGAAGTTAAAAATGACACTTAACAATGAAACGAGTAGCAACATAACACTTACGAAATACTGATACATACATACATACATACAAACAAACATACATACACACATACATAAATACGTACATACATCAGACGTAAGAAATAATCATGGGCGTAAACTTGACTTTCACAGTTCAAGGTTATTCAAGGATATTTTAAGTGAACCTGGGTGCGAGATAAAGTGACCGAACTATTTTAAAGCAAGTGCAATAAAGACGTGTGTGTGTGTGTGTGTGTGTGTGTGTGTGTGTGTGTGTGTGTGTGTGTGTGTGTGTGTGTGTGTGTGTGTGTGTGTGTGTGTGTGTGTGTGTGTGTGTGTGTGTGTGTGTGTGTGTGTGTGTGAGAGAGAGAGAGATGGGGTTAAAAATGGAAAGAGGGAGAAAGACGGAAGGAAAACGAATTGGGAAAGGACGAGAGAAAGTGGAAATAACAAGGAAGGAGGAAGTAAAATAACACCGCAGACATGGTGGAAAGAAAGATGGAACTGAAAGAAGAATAAAGAAAAAATAAAAGTAAGGAAATAAATAAATACATACATCAGTAAGGATAAAAAGGCTGAGAGGATAGGCACAGAAAGACAGAGGGAAGAAGGGGAGAATGAAATGAGGAGGGAGGGAGGGAGGGAAGAAGTGAATAATAAGATGAAAAGGAGATGAAGGAAGGAAGGAACTGGGAGAGAGGAGAGGCACAGAAAGAAGGAGGGAAGAAGGGGAGAATGAAATGAGGAGGGAGGGAGGGAAGAAGTGAATTATAAGAAGAAAAGGAGATGAAGGAAGGAAGGAATTGGGAGAGAAGAAAGAAGGAGGGAAGGAGGGACTAATTAGAGCAGGAAGGAGACGAAAATGAGAACGAAGGAAACGAGAGAAGGAAAGAAGAAAGGAAAGGAGGAGGGATTACGGAGAGAAGAAAAGGAGGAAGGCTAGGGAAAATACGGAGAAGAAAAGGAGCAAGGAAGCAACGAAGAAATAATGAAAGGAGGAATGAATGACTTAATGACTTAGAACTGAAGGAAAGGATGAAAGAATGAAGAAGGTATGAGGAGAAAATGAATGGAAGGAGGAAAGACATGAGGATAAGGAGACATGGAAAGGATGAAGGAATGAAGGAAGAAGAAAATAAGGAGAGAAGAAAATGATGGAGGAAGAACTGAGGAGATATGGAGAGAAGGAAATGACGGAGGAAGGACAGAGGGAATAAGGAGGGAAGGGAGGGAGGGAAAGAGGGCTGGAGGAAAGGAGAGAGTGAGGTAAGATAGCGTAAGTTACGAGCGGTTCATTATGGGATGAGGAGGGAAGAGGAGGGGAGGAGGGAAAGTCAGAGGGAGGGGGGGAGGGAAAGTAAGAGAGAGGAGGGGGAGGCAAGAGGAGGAAACAGGAGGGAAGGGAGGAAAAGGAGGGAAAAAGGGAGGGGAAGCAATGAGGAGGAGGGAGCGGGAAGGAAAATGAGAGACATGAGGCAGGAAGAGGGGGAAAGGGAGGGAGGGGAAGGTAAAACGAAAAGGAAGGAGAGAGAGAGAGAGAGAGAGAGAGAGAGAGAGAGAGAGAGAGAGTATCGGGGCCAAGGGAAGGTGAACCATGAAACCAGGCAGGAAATATGAAGGGAAATATAAGAACTTTAGAGGCCGAGGAATGAAGCATGGGAGGGGGAGGGGGAGGGGGAGGGGGAGGGGAAGGGGAAGGGGGAGTGGGAAAGGGGAGAGGGAGGGGGAGGGGGAGAGGAAAGGGGAGGGGAAGGGTGGACAGGGGAGGGGAGAGGTGGACAGGGGAGGGAGGGAGAGGGGCATGGGGAAGAGGGAAGATACGGAGGAGAGGGGGAGGAGAGGAGAAGAATGATGAGGAAGGGGAAGAAGAAAGGAAATGGGAAGAGGGAAGAAAGGGGGAACGAAGAAATAGAAGAGGAGGAGGAATAAGGAAAAAAAAAAAGAAGTAAAGGGATAGCTGAGAGGGAGTGGAAAGAGGAGGGAGGAGAGGGAATGGGATGGTGGGAAAGAAAAAGGAAGGGAGAGGGGAGGGACGAAGGGGAAGGGGAGGGACTAAGGGGAAGGGGAGGAAAAGGGGAGAGGAAAGGAGAAGGGAAAGAAATGGAAGGCGGGGAAGAGAGGAAACTGTAAGGGAAGTGTCAACAATGAATGTGACATGAAGGGGAAGGGAAAGGGAAGGGGGAAAGGGGGGAGGGGAAAGTGAAGGCAAGGTGGAGGAGGGGAGAGGAAGGTGGAAAAGAGAAGGGGAAGATGGATGAGAGGAGGGGGAGATGGCAGAAGAGAGGGGGGGATAGAAGATTGAGGGGAAAGTTGGAA
>NC_137053.1:58671079-58832288 GCF_032717465.1 Coenobita brevimanus
GGACTCGTAGAAAAAGGAAGAAGACAGAGAGGTGGAGGTAAGCGAGAGGAGAAAAAGGAAGAATTCGTGAAAGAACAGGAGATGCGATATAGAAAAAGAGGCTGAGGAAGATAAAGATAAAGAGGAGGGAAAAAAAAAGAGAGGAATAAGGGCCGGAGTGAGAATGGGAAAGACAAGGTAAAGGAGAATGGAAAATACAAAGCGGAAGGGAGGGAGGGAAGAGAGGAAGGGGAGGCGGGTAGGAAGAGAGGGAAGGAGAGGAAGAAGGGGAGAGGGAGAAGTAGTAGTAGGAGAGGAGAAGGAAGAGATGAAGAAAAAGGGTAGGAGACTGACGGAGGAATAAAAAGTGGAAAAGGTAAAAAAAAGAAAGAAAAGAAAGAGGGGGAATGTTTGGGTGGAGGAGGAGGAGGAGGAAAAGGAGTAAAGAAGGGGTTGCAGGAAGAAAGTGAGGAACAAGAAGATGAAGAGAAGGAGGGATAGGAAGACGGATAGAAGGTGAGAGAGGACGCAGAAGAGGGGGATTATAGAATGTGAGGGAGAATATATGGAGAGGTAACCGAACGTAAGAAAAACAAATACACTCACACCCAAACCCCCCCCCATACCCACTACCACACCCAGCCACCCCCCAGAGAGAGAGAGAGAGAGAGAGAGAACATAACCAATTAATATTTTCTATCTCTGCAATCTAAATCGCCATTATAAAGCATAACAACATATAAGAAAACAATAAGGTGTAATACTCGTGAAGGCAGCATAAATTTCTTAGTAGGAGGTTTCAGAAAAGTTCCTTAGGCGACGAGAACATGGTCCCTGCCACGTCACATTCTTCTAACAAAAATGAGCCAAACCATATGCAGAGATTAAGAATACAAGGAAAGGAGAGACTAGAACCCTTCCACATCACTTCCTATACAAATGAGCCTCACTCAGGCCAAGAAATCGATCTATGTTTGTGTGAGAATACAAGGAAAGCAGAATGTTGAATTTTCATGGTTCTCCCCACTATAAAATCTAAGTTACCGGTACTTAAAAGAAGGAATCAATCTTACTGGTACGTTTGTCTGAGAGTGCAGAATGCTTGTAAATCTCTTCCTTCAAAAGCAATCCTTACGTACGCTCGTCCAAGGATAGAACGAAAGGGATGTGCACAAGTTATCCATACAGTATCTCTTCCTGCAAAAACGAGCTTTACTTCCGCCTGGCAATTCATCGTAAATTTAGTTTCTGAATCAGCGCCCCGGGTTGGGATTCACAAACCCTATATTTACGACTGATTCACTGTCCTGTCTAGAATTTCTTATTACAGGAAGAACAAGGGACGTAAGAAGACTCAGCACTCTACTTTTCCTTGTTCTTTCTACAAAGACAAACCACAGTTAAGACAGGGAACTCAATCTTACTTAATTTGTTAATCCCATCAATCGTAAGGCTTGTTATATATTTTAGTCTTGCCATCATTAGACAGTATTATTTAGCTCGGGATATACTTTTCAAACTGGAGACTCACGTCGGAACTGAGTATAATCGTCTGGAGGTAGAAAGAATAAACACTACCGGTAGCTCTTTCATCTTAATTTGACTCAGATTCTCGTTCTTTTGTACCCTACGTCATGTACCTCGGTGGTAGAAGAGGACAATGCTATGAATTTACAGCATTTCCATAGCACTTCCTCGTGACTAGCATCATGCTCTAGTGTTAGTTTACTGTTACAGCTCAGCATTCAACACGGAGGGAGGGATGGCAATCTTTGGCCAAAGTAAAGTGAAAAGTCTATGATAAAAGACGCCACCGGACTGAAAGGTTTAATCAGCGCACTGGCACATAAGCACACAGGAATTGGAGAGAGAGAGAGAGAGAGAGAGAGAGAGAGAGAGAGAGAGAGAGGAAAAACAGAAAAGAAAATGGTGTGGTAGGGAGAGGGGAGACATACATAAATCTGCTGAGTAGGTGGGTGGGTGTGTGGCTGGCGGGTCCCACATTAATTCCTGAGCCAACCCCAAGACGGCGTGTGCTGCATCAGTGCCTCTCATTATCCCCACCGCCCTCCCCACCCACCCTCACACAACACCCACGGTTACTGAAGCTTAGAGGTACGACAAAGGATGTGCTGAGAATATGACGAAAAACTATTACTATTACTGTATTGCCTAACTCTTCCCTTACCCACAGAGGAATATGCTGAGAATATGAGGAAGAGAAACCACGGCGTAACATCACCACCTTCCACACCCACAACAAATATGCTAAAAATATGACGAAACCATTGACTAACCTCAACCCTTTCTATGCTTTCTAAAACAAATATGCCAGGAATATGACGAAAGGAGACAATTGCCCAATCCTACCACTCTCTTCACCCGTCATACATAACATATTCCATTACATGAACTCAGGAAAAACAAAGAATATGTTAAGAATATACCGAAAGGAAAGAATTACCAAACTCTAACGCTCTCCCCAACCTGACACACAATACACATGACTACCACAACTTGGAGGACAACACAGAATATGCCAAGAATATGACGAAAATGAGAGAGAGAGAGAGAGAGAGAGAGAGAGAGAGAGAGAGAGAGAGAGAGAGACAGAGACAGAGACAGAGAGACAGAGAGAACTTACCCGTAACACACTTCTCACACCTGATTACGAGCACTGAGAATACAAGAACAGCCAATGCTAAGAGTATGACAAAAAAAGAAAATGATAAGATGTTACGA
Source organism: Coenobita brevimanus (assembly GCF_032717465.1). Classification (NCBI taxonomy): domain Eukaryota; kingdom Metazoa; phylum Arthropoda; class Malacostraca; order Decapoda; family Coenobitidae; genus Coenobita; species Coenobita brevimanus. The sequence continues at coordinate 58,673,801 of NC_137053.1, forward strand.
AAAGAAAGGCCCGTCTAAACTCATCACTCGCCAGCTTCACACGACACACGATTTCGGGAGTTTGGGGTATACCAGAGAACATGTCAGGAATATGGCGAAAAAATTATACGAGAAACACAATATGGAGATAATCTTATGACGAAAAGAAAATGAGTGTCTGACGAAAGGACAATTATAATAAGAGAATAAAGCGATGAAATTGTAATAAGAAGAAGTAACTGCCCAGGCCTTTGTCTTTTCACCCTCTCACCCAACACACGCGAAAACAGAAGCTAAGAGAGTAATAAAAATGGTATGCTAAGAATAGGAGGAAAAGAAGATGATATATGACGAAAACAAATAATTACCCAACACACACACACACACACACACACACACACACACACACACACACACACACACACACATTCAAAAATGCAAAAAAATTGATGCAAAGAATGAGCTCAGGAAAAAAAAAAATGACGCAAAGAAAGTATATACACTCTCAAGCAACAGAATACAACAAACGATGCTGAGAACACGATGCAAATATAGAATTAAGGTTAAAACAATATATAAATAAAACAACACACGAGATGACATACAGGATTATGACTGCAAATGTTTTAATATATAGGAAGGACCAGAGAAGCAGGGAAGATAATCACAGGACTGTGGATTCAATGAACGAGAACAGCGAAAAACTAATCATATACCCGAAAACTGGAAATAGCCTAACCATACAATAAAATCAAAGGACCTATGACAAATAATAGGAAATTATAGTTGCCACATACCAACCTGAAACCAGCAAGAGGATGAAGCAATATACAAGCAGGAATTAATTACATTTTTGTTATTATTAAGTCATTATCCCAGTCAAATTACCCTGTCATAAATGATGTGGTCGGTGTAAATGAAAAAAATATATATCGATAGAGTGGCCAGCGATATACAGTAGAGCCACACCTAAATTCATTGATCATTCAACCCTTCTAAGGAAAAGGAAACGAGGTACGGCAATAAAGTTACATATCACATCATCTCGAATACAAAAATACAAAAGCTTCCAGACTTCAAGGTTTACGCAGAATACTAAGTGATTCGCCAGACTGATGGCCAGAATCTACCTGCATGTCAGGGGTCAGGTAGCTGGTGATGTGCTTTCAAGAATATTAACATGTTCTTAAGTCCATGGAGGCGCTGTGGGTTTGGCAGTACCCGTCCTTTATCTCAGGGTGTAAGAGGCCACTGCACAACCATGACGCAGACTATGTTACTGCTTTGCGTTTCTTCTGTAGGCACTTCTGAAAGGGACTTTAAAAATGGCCCGAGTAGGTGAGGCCCTAAGGGATCCTGAGAAGAGAAACGCACGGGACCTAACTAGGACTGCAACCTCGGAAAGGATTGGGGTCTAATTCACGGTCATGCTTGCGATCGACTCTATGTTCCAAATGATATTAATTTTGGTAGGAAGGTTGAAGAAAAAAGAATGCACAATCTTCCCATGTCTTCTGATCTTTCTGCGCAAACATAGCAGGGAGAGAGGAACTGATGGTGTGTTAAAGGATGTGTCCCTGTGTTGTTAGGGCAGGGAAGGGTAATGGAAACTCAGGAGGCTGTCTCCGTCAAGGATGTCTGTTGCCTTGGGTAGGTGGGTCGGTAAGTTGTGGTGGTCTGAGTGGGTGGCTGGCCTGTGGTGTTCTGGGTGGATGGGTGGGAGGGTTGTGTTGGTTTGGACAGGTGAGTGGATGGGTTGTAATGGTCTGGGTGGGTGGGAGGATGGTGGGTGCCTGCAAGGACATGGACGGGTCACATCTTCTTAGACGCTTCTGCTTCATCTTGTACGAGGGAACCTTAGCCGCTTCAAGCCCTCTCCTTTGCCTTCCACCCCTCCCTCCTTCCTCTTGCCCTCTCCTTTGCCATTCCTTCCTTCCCTCCTTCCCTAACTCCCTTCCTTCTCTAGCCCTCTCCTTTGTCCTTCCTTCCCTCCCTCACACCCACTTCCTGTCAGTTGAAGAGATGCACCTGTTCACGCTGGTAGAACGCGGCCGATATTTTGTGCTGCTTTCCTTTCCTCATACACAAAACCACACATTTCCTGCCCCTGTTCATTCTATTTGTCTGTTAAAATAAGTCCTGTCAGTTATAGAGAAGACAGTGTAGAAATTCGCAAACCACCTAAACAACACATTTCATGCCCCTACCAATTCTATTATTCCGTTTAATTACTTCTGTCAGATGCAGGGAAGTTGTTATCCAATGTAAAAAATTGTAAAGCCACCTAAACTACGCATCAGCCCAGAATCACGTAATTTTTCTAAGTAAGGGTCGTATTCAAAGTGACACTGCAAATTCCTAACTCCTTTTTTTTTTTCAATATATTCTGCTCATCACATCAGAATATTCACTTGCTGTTACTGATCGAAACTGTAGATATTAAAATGACATGAGCAGCATATACGGGAATGTTAGGGTGCAATATGCAAAATAAATGGCAAAGGAAGAAGTGTTGCGATGTCCCCTGTGCCTTCTAGAATATGGCCCTAAATTCTATCCAAGTTAATAATTCTCAAAGCACCTAAAACCCACCCACCCACCCACCCCCACACACTCTCTCTCTCTCTCTCTCTCTCTCTCTCTCTCTCTCTCTCTCTCTCTCTCTCTCCTTCTCTCTCTCCTAGCCTCTGTGTAACCCGTTATTCCACCCAAGTATATTTAGTCAGCTAAAAAAAAAAAAAATGTTCAGCATGATAATTCGCAAACCACCTAAACCAACCATGCCAACCACCTGCCCATTTCATCATTTCACTTCGAGTAAATTCTGTCAGATTCAAGAAAGCTCCTACACTAATAATTCTAGAACCACAAAATTTACCTATAGCTAATCTAATCATGCTAGGACTCCATTTGAACCCAAAAATTTATCTACAGCTAATCTAAACATTCTAGGACACCGCTAGTTACTCCTGTTTAATAATTCTAACACAACATACTTTATTCATAATCAATCTGACACTAAGGGAACCACCTAATTTATCCATAACTAAATCCAATTATTCTGGAGTCACCTAATTTATTCATAACTACGGTAATTTATTAGTTCTGAAAGCACATAAATTATCCACAACTGATGTACTCACTCTAAAACCACGTAATTTATCCCTATTTAATCATTCTGGAACCACAGAATTTATCACTATTTAATAATTCTAGAACCACATAATTTACTCATAACTCATCTAATAATTCTAGATCCAATTAATTTATCCCTATCTTACAGTTCCGAAAACACACAATTATCCCAATCTAATAATAATTCTGGAAACACATAATTTACCCATAACCTGCCTGATGGTATGCGTAACGTGAGCTCCCTCCCAACCAACCTGGCTATTGGCGAATTCCAGCGCTTAGCGTGGAATGTCTGGCGGCGCGGGAATGGAGCTTGTGGCGGGTTTATTCCCTGTTCGGTTTTGCATCCACGGTTTTACGGCTGTTGAGGTATTATTTCAGGCATCATCATCATCATCGTCATCATCATCATCATTGACACTTATTGTTATTATCATCATTATTATTGTTATCATTATTATTATTATCATTATTTTCATCCAGTATACTGTACAGGAAACATTAAAAACGTCGCTAAATAGATTAATTATACCAGTTTTCTTCTTCCTCTTCTTGATGTTCATCATCATCATCATCATCATCATAATTATAATCATGTCCATCATCATCATTAATATTTTCATCATCAAGTAAACTTTTGACAAGAAAATGGTAAATAAAGGTATCATTCCAGCCTTCTTTTCTTTTTCTTCTCTCTATGTTATTGTTGCTACGGACAATGATGATGAGAATGGAGTGGAATGTGTGGTGTGTGAGTGTGCCTGGGATGGGTCTATATCCTGTACTGGCTCTTTAATTTGTGACAGCTGCATTATTCCACAGCGTTCATCGTCAACAGCCAACAGTAAGCACAAAAGAACACGGCGGTTTAGAGGAGAGGATGAGCCTGTATCTCGCAGGGCAGGCTTGGGCGATTACTGCGAGGGGAACATTTTTCGTCGCTATGATCCCTGACAGTCAACGCAAAATATGTTAGCCTTAAGCATAAAGTCAGTGAACCCTGCATAAACAGACGGTGAACTCAAAGTATTGTCTACAATATACACTTTTTAATGAACCTGCTTTGTACGGTTGCACCTGACTTGCGTAACTCCATCAATAACTGGGAAGCACAAGCTTCTTCGTCACTATAAAGACGAACAGGCCTAATAATTAAGACAAGGGAATTGCATGTCGAGCTAGCCTAATTTATGTACAGGTATTGCCCTCCGTTTCCTAACATCATAATCAGCATCATCACTTGATATGGTATATAATCCCTTCAGCTAGGGGATGTCTTTTTTTGTTCATGCTATCGAAGGCATAGTTTTTTTTCAGTGTCAAGGAAACATCTCGCACTGAAAAGGTCAATGATGTCTTCATCAGAACTCTCCAAAACACTCCTAGGGAAAATCGTCTGCAAAAAGCAAGAATTTTATATATATATATATATATATATATATATATATATATATATATATATATATATATATATCTATCATCAGCAGCAGCCGTTTGAGTATCCACTGCAGGACCGGCCTATCCCGACCGAAGTCGGGACGATACAGCCAATGTATCTCTACCAAGTGGCTTAGGCTGTCTGGCAGAGATTGTATGTAGGGTGAGAAGTGCTTGTAAGTGTAACTGTAGTGTTGGAGTGGCTTTGGATGTGTGTGTAGTCTGTGAACCAAGTGTAATCGGACCGCGCAAGCCGACTGGGTGCAAGCATACTTTATAGTAAGCGACACTGGTTCAACCACAGGACCCCTTGTGTCCGTCAATGCAGTACGTGGCCAGGTGAACACTCCCAAAGGTTATTACCCTGGCGGGGCACGAACCCTGGTTCACCCGTGTACGAAATGCACACTCTACCACTGTACCACAGAGGCTCCATATATATATATATATATATATATATATATATATATATATATATATATATATATATATATATATATGTATGTCTCTCTCTCTCTCTCTCTCTCTCTCTCTCTCTCTCTCTATATATATATATATATATATATATATATATATATATATACGGTATATGTAGGATAATGTATTTAAATATATATATATATATATATATATATATATATATATATATATATATATATATATATATATAACTATATCTATAGCCATATCTATGTATCTATCTATATCTATATATATATGAGAGAGAGAGAGAGAGAGAGAGAGAGAGAGAGAGAGAGCATTAAAATAATAATGACGATATAATGAAAAGCGAAATAACAGGCAGGACAATCTAATGAAAGAAACGAAAAACCGACAAGGATATTAAGCTACAAGATAACACATGAAAAAACTGGCAATATTTAAAAAAAAAACTGCAAAAATAAACGCGAAGGAAAAAAATAACTGTCTTCCTTTTTCCTCCGTCGTTTCACTGCTGTCCGAGTCACTTGTGATCTGCTAAGCTTTTCTTTCACTGTTCCTGCCGTGGGGTACAGTTTGCATAATAAACAATATACTGTAAAATAAAATATGGTGGATATGGAACACTCGACATCCATTTGAGAGAGAGAGAGAGAGAGAGAGAGAGAGAGAGAGAGAGCACCATGTTTTGCGGTGGGCTGGCTGGCACTCCCGTCGTGTATTATTATGTAAATCAAGGGATCCCCGTCAATGCCTCCCAATCTCATCACCACCGACACGTACACAAGGCTTCATGCATCCACCTACACGGATCTACGTACACAAGGCTTCATGCACGCACATACACGAATCTACGTACACAAGGCTTCATGCACGTCTACACGGATTTACGTACACCAAGACAATGCACAAGGCATGAAGCACCCACCTACCTACATTACATTCACAAGGCTTGCTGCATCCACCTACACGGATCTACGTACACAAGGCTTCGTGCACGCCTACACGAATTTCCGTACACCAAGACACGTACACAGGGCATGATGCATCCACCTACATGAATGTACGCACACAGAATGACAAGTACACAAGGATTTATGCACCCATCCACACGGACTGACGTACACAGCGAGGCACGTACACAAGGCTTCATGAACCCACTTACACAGATTTAAGTGCATACAAAGGCATCATGCCCCCACGGACACGAATTTACGTACATAGGCATGTACACAGCAAATTAAGTATGGACATTGAGAGGCACGTGCACAGAATATGACGTATAAGTTAGCCTACACGCGGATAAACGTACACAAACACGTAACTTGGTCTATGTACAATCAAAGACAGAAGGCGTGTCCTGAAATATGGTGAACCATCTGCTGAAAAACTCAAGTTCTGGTGCGCTCTGCTTCGTGTCATACGGATGGTTGGTGGCACTGACATGAGATGCCATTTGCTCCAGGTGACGAGCCTGTGGATGCGAGATTATTTTTCATAACTAAGCGAAATAGATAATTATATAAAGCTGCGTTTTTCCGACTGCTACTTTTACTTGATATATATATATATATATATATATATATATATATATATATATATATATATATATATATATATATATATATCACGAAGTTTCTCATCTGTTCTCTCTCTCTCTCTCTCTCTCTCTTAATTCCATGTTAGGACCATTAACTCAATTAGCTAAAGACATATCTGGATTCTGGTTCTACTTCTTTATTGATTTAAATTCTGCTTAGCTTAAGATGGTAGGATAAGCTGTGATTATCATGACTTGTCATCGAACAACGTTGTTATATATGAGGACTGAGTTAGTGCATAATGATAATCGAATGTTTCGTTGAGTGACGAAATGAATCTCACAGGCCGGAGTTTGAACACTAACTTAGAAGACCGAAGTCTACGCACAACTATTCGTGTGCTTCATTCTACGTTCCATTCGTGTCTTACGAAAAAAGCATTGCTTACAGGTGCTACCTTCCATCGTTGTGACCATTTCCAGGTCCTATATTGGTGTGGTAACACTTGGGGGACCTGAATGATGACCGGTATCCGTCGTGCCTTCTCCCGGAACCGCCTAATTCACCTTTCTACAGTTCTGCTTACACCGAATTTTTGAACTATCTATTCGAGATTCTTTCCTCCTAAATAAAGTTATATTATGCCTTCTCTCATCGTTCCAGTAGTTGGACGCGTGTTGCTTTGCTCTATCCATCCCATGGTATACACCGGTACTAGGTTTGTCTGACGTTTTGCAGTTAAGGTGTAAGATGTAATGGCCAGGCAGTCATTGCCTGACCGAATATGGTTCACGTTTCGTCTCTCGGACGCAGCAGTTCTCGCAAATGGATGTTAAGGCGTCGGAATTTACAGGATTCGTTTATGCTGTCATCTCATCAGATATTACGCCTGAGGAAAGTCAGGGTAGCCAGCCACGAATATGTAGCTGTGGTAGAGCTCTCATAATGTTTCACGTTACCCTCAATCATCGGACAAAACCAGGATACGACTTTTGTCTTTCACTGTAACACTATACACAGAACATAACTTATGCAGTGCATTACGTTGACAGGAAGACCCAACAAAGAATAATCATCCAGCCCACACACCCCGGTCTTTTGTTAGTAGACTGGCTTCAAGTTCCACGCATTATTCAAATCCAAAAAATACATTCAGTGACTTAGTTACCTGCATTCCACAGTACGTTCCCGATAAAGGGGTCCAATTAACCAGCTACTACTACAGTATACTGTCCATAGCGCTGTCATTTCCATCGAAACCTGAGATGCATAAGAAACCACATATACCGTACATACACAGAACATCGCACCAAGTAGTGAATTACGTTCATGGAGCGGCCCTTGCAACACAGAACATCACGTACAGCTGCGGACATGACTAATTACTGACCCACCCTACAACGATAAACAGCGATAACTATACTATTTTTTACTTTAGCTTGGCCAAAAGATGCCACCTCTTCGTTTTCGTTGCCGAGTTGTAACAGCAGATTAATACTAAAATACGGCTAAGTGCCATGAAAAAGATACAGAGCCGTAGCATTCTTTTTCCGCCACTCAGCTACGTAAAAGAAACTGCGAAAGGTCGAAAAACTGGGTCGCGTTAAAGTAAAAAATAGCAAAAAAATAAAGCAACAAACTTTCCGGAATATCACACAAGGGCTCCATAATACTTAGACTAAAAATTGGAAAGATAATATTGTCACCAACTATACGTACAGGAGCAATGAACAGGGTCGTACACATGAAAGACATCACGTACAACAGACAACCTACAGAGAGATAAAACAACGCAGCGGGGTGTAGTCTCACTCTCCAACTTCAAGCAAGAGGGGTCTCCGGTGTACGCCTCCAGGCAAACACTTCCCCTCCACAGTAACTCCCGACAGGAATGGTCGACTTGCTCCATCCATGAGTTTTCCGTCCTCCCCTTTCGTTTCCTCCAGACATTTAGCCTACGGTATATTTAGTTAGGAGGGACTCTTCGAACATGGGGAGTTGGGTATTGCTTTCACCGACCCTTTCACCGTAAGATTAATAAACTTGTCTGTAAGCAGCAAATATGTAGTTAAAAATAAGTTACCTGACAATGGGTTGAAATCGTCTGGAGGAAGCAATATTGGGGTCAATGTGTTAAGAAGTTAATGGTGATTGCTTTCAACTACTTCCTGACAAGAGGTATCTCCGAAACTGACTGAGGGCGTCTGGCAGTATCGATGGCAAGAATAAAACACAAAATACAGAGGTTAATGGAAATGTTCTTATCACTTGAGAGAGCTCCATGAAGCTGACTAAATAATCTGCCCAGAACAACAACAACAATAACAATAATAAAACCGATTGTGGTGGTGGCAGTAGTAGTAGTAGTACGGTAGTAGTAGTAGTAGTATCAATAATAATAATAATAATAATAATAATAATAATAAAAACTAAAAAATAATGACCTTATATTTGCCGTTCAAATACCTTAGAAGACCAAACAAGAGTGAGCATCTCCTAAGTAAACATAAAATTGTCGAGACAGGTTGAAATAACTACGGCAATGTTGCACAGAAAAACGTCATGTTCTGTGCTTCAGTGAGGGCTTTTCATTCTTTATAACCAGATCCCCATTTTCACTGCTTCAAAGTTCTAATCAACTTTGTACGAACTTCTGATTTTTGCAACCATGGAAAGTGGTTAGGTAGAAAGCGTACTCATAAGACAGTGTTATCTTTCGCTAAATACGATTCACTCACTTCCAATCAAACATTTTCTACCGTAGCTATTATTTGTTTTCTTAGGTAAGAAAAGGAAAGTCTAGAAATTTTCTGTGGGTCTTGTTCTTATTGCATTAACAAATTCGTAAACGGTGTTGCTATAAGGTCGACTCTAAAAGTTCATCTCTATATTTCTCATGTCGACAACCCCTGCAGTCTAGTTATAATTTATATATACCGATATATACAACTTTTGCTATTTCTAGACGATACTATTAAACCTAAAAGAATCCTCTAGTCATGAAATCTGCTAATGAAGTTTATAGACATCACAGCCCTTCATTTAAAAAATAATAATTAAACGAAGAATTCTGCACACGATGTAGCCACGAGGTCGACCCTACAAGAAATTCTTTGGAAGTCAGTTTCTACATTTCCCAAGCTGACTTACTCCTTTCAATCCGATGACACTTAAAATTCCTGATACAGCTCATGCAATCTCCAGACGATTCTATAAGTCAGAAGAGCCTTGTCGTAGTGAAAGGTTTAATGAAGGCTATCTAACCCATTCATTTCTAAAGGCCTCTCCTAAACCATATTAGGTACATACTGTACAGTATATAAAAGTCTTACTATATCGGTTTCATGAATATAAGAACAAATAATGTCATCGTGTTGACAGAGCTGATTATTTCACTCTGATGGCGCATTTTTCCTTTTATACTTAAGGGTACTTTCAGATCAGCTTAGGAGGGACTCTTCGAACTGGAGGTGTTAGATAGCCTACAGCCTCCACTAACACCGTCACAGCTCAGTTTTCTCCAGAGCTGCATAAAATGGTCCGAAAGTAGTACGACTGGCTCCTTCACTCTGATTATGCATGTTTTTCTTTTTTTTTTTTTCAGTCTTGCTACTTCAAGACGTTTTGTTCACCTTATGGATTATTTTTCGAGCTGGTCGGGTTGGGTGTAGCCTTCATTTACCCCTTCACTACATGAGGTCTATCCAAAGCTAAAATCGCCCGGAGGCAGCAAAGACCAAATTAATACAAGGCACGCCACCCTGTTTGGGATACATGGCGTCTGGCAATGAATGAATGAATGAATGAACGTCACCGGTTTGGATGGATTATCGCGGAAAATGGGTACCTGTGTCTGCGGTGATGTTGCTCCAGGTAGGCTAAATGAAATCGTCTGGCGTTGCTTTTCTTACCCGCACAACACCAAGTTTCTAATTTTTCGGACAAAACCTTAGGCGAAAAGCGGTTAAAGTATTCTAAGTAAACTCCAGTCAATCACTCCACAAATTACAACAAAAGTTCATTTGGACTATGTCTTGGGGTTGAGCTTTAAACAGAATAACAAACACAACAACTATAAACCTAACTGAAACTAAAACTGAGCTTACGTAAGTCTAAAATTTGCAACCAATCCTTTCCACCACTCTGCACACAACACACCTTCATTTCTGGCTAGGATGTGGAATTAGGGTAGACAAATAACCATCTCAGGAACACTAGTTAAGAATCTAATTGAAACTGCAATCAAACTCGAGTATAAAATGTGCAGCCGAAGTTTCTCTGCAATTTGCATCCAAAATAACCTCACTTACGGCGTGGGAATGAGAGTAAGATAACAGGGTAACGACACAGTGCATTACCCACAACAGCGCTATCAATCAAACTGGAATCACTACCGGTACGTATTCATCTTGACAAGCCAAGTTCCAACCAATCATGCTTAAAAAAAAAAAAAAAAAAAAAAAAAAAAAACTTTATTGATGGCTTAGTAGAGGGATTGGGATCTAAATATAACGAAAAACAATTCAAAACACACACACACACACACAACTTTGCAATACAAATCGAACTAAATCGTTCCAAGTCCACCCCAAAATGATAAATGGCGAAACGGTGAACAATGCATTTCGAAATCAAATGACGTTATTTTCGGAGTGCAACAGATTTTCAAAATATTTTATGGGGGTTTCATAAATATTCGACTAAAAGATGGAAAAATATTTTTGCTCACAACTTTACTTACTTTCCAACCATTTACTATCACCGTACTGGAAAGCCTACACCATTATTATTTACAGCTTAAGGGTAACATTAGGTGAAGAGAGCAGACTGTATATAAAGCCATAATACCACTACAAGATCGTTGCTAGATGTCTAAGTACACTCCAGCCATTCACCAACCAAACTGAATGTAACAGAACGTTCATTTATGGCTTGGATGTAAAGTTAGGATCTGGGAACCACTACATCAACACAGCTATGAACTAAACTGAAACTGCAACTTTCGTCAGCTCGTCTATATACATTGCAAACATTTCCATCAATCTGCATATAGCAGAATTTGATTTAATCTCCGGAAGTGTGTAGCATCGATGGATAACGAAGACTTGGTCTATAACATGCACAACACCGCAAACCAAAATGAAATCGCTAAGTTTTTCCACATGGGAGCCATGGTGCATTTTCATAGGGACCATGGGGTAAAGCTAAGTACCACATCTAAAGTCACTGGTGATAGAATATTTGTGATTTTACTTTTTCCTGTCAACCATTTTGTCGGAGCATACCTACAAGCAATGAATTAACAGCTCCTCACACGCAAAAGCGACTCATTTGTCATGAACACCTTCGTCAAGAAAAGCTTGACTGAGTTTGAAATAAGGCTGGAACGCTATCCTGGTGTCAACAAACCGGCTGTCTGTTTCTGTTATTCTTGTCTACCAGTACCTCTCTCTACATGTAAAACTTTTTGCCCTCCACCTGACAAAATCGGAGGAGGGTGTTGTTAACACTGGCATCAATAGTGTCCGTCCTTAGAGCTGGGTGGCATGGCGGTTGGCCGGGGGTAGAAAATTCGTTTCCGGGCCAGAAGTCAAAAAGTATTCACTACAGTCTTGAAATTTCACAAAGTTATGTATCTTATAGTGAACTGGTGCCTTCTGATGGGTGTATATATATATATATATATATATATATATATATATATATATATATATATATATATATATATATATATATATATATATAAAATGAAAAGAATCCGGAGATATCAATGCAGCCTCTGCAAGAAACCTGAAGGGTCCACGTTATGTGTCCTCAAGGCGTTCTCCTTACTTTCACTTTTAAAGGAAAAGATTGGGGAACGGAGGGGTCAGGGCCGTTATGCGCTTGGTTGGGTGTGCAGGGAGACAGGGGATATGTGCTTGGTCAAATGGAAGGTTGCAACAGCGTAGCGTTGCCGATGTTTTTACCAGTTACGCACCAATTGAAAAGCATAATCGACCCGCCATGGAAGATTACCTCTTCTCTACCCTTTCTGTGTCTTGACCAGTGATACCTCGCTTGGTACAAATATATATATATATATATATATATATATATATATATATATATATATATATATATATATATATATATATACTGTACTTTCAATCCTACCACTACGTTTTGACATAACTTTTTGAGTACGGCATCTTTATTGTTAATCACCAAAGTTGTTATAATCTCATACCAAACACTCTCATTCCCGTGATGTTGCTTATTTACTCCATTTAATGAAGATGCTGATAAGGACCACGGATGTTATCGCACTAGTACCTTACCGATGGGGGATGGGGTGACGGCTGTTACTCTATTCTGGGGGGGAAGGGGAGAGGGCGGGGGGACACAAATGCTACAATTCCTTGTTATTCCAGCGGGGGTGGGAGGATGGCTCTGAACGACAAAGTTTAGGAACCACTGGAAGAGATACAAAAGATGGGAGTGACATTAGAATTAAAAGATACCGGTACACTACAACAACACAGCTAGGGGGTGAGCTGAAGCTCCAACATAATAGAGATCTCAAATCTCTTTCAGTTTAGGTGACGGATAGGTGTAGTCAGACTGGAGAGCTGATCTGACTATACCTTTTTTACTCTAACTTGGTCTAGAATTTCCATCTCCTCACCTTCAAGTTGGAGTTGTAACAAAAGAATAACATTACCGTATGACGCTAGTCAATTAAGAAGTTCTGTGGCAACCATATAGAGCTGTAGTACTGTCCCACTGAGCTATGTGAAACAATCTACGAAAGGACGAAAATCTGGGCCAAGTTAGAGTAAAAATATAATAACCAAGTGGAATCATTCTTATCTCATAAATGCTGGATTTCATGCAACAACAAATTAAGTGCTAGTCGTGGGAATGACTCAATTCCTTTATGTACCGTACATTAAATATTACTCCACTGCAGCTTAAATAATTTGCAGTGTCATTAATTAACACTGGCTACAACAAAACTTCATTTATGGTAACTATGCCTTTAGAGTGATTTTAGGATCTGGAGAACCACTGACCGAAACTGGAAGAGCAACTAAGTTCTACAGCTCTACACAATTTGCAACATAACTTCTCACTACCGTATTCTGCATACAACAGAACTTCATTAATGACTAGTGTGATTAACCCCTTGAGTCCGATGACGTATTTTTCCACTGTATTCTTGCTACTTATATTATTTTCTTCTGCATAAGAGACTTTTCGAACTGAAGCAGTCAGGCATATCTTCCATATCTCTTTGTTAACAGGGTTCTCTCCCACACTGAATACATTCGTCTGGAAGCAGCACGAATAAAATGAAAATACGTCATTATTGTGAAAGGGTTCATTTGAATCAAGAATCAAAAGAGTTAGCATCAACTACAACATTAACACTACGAACCGAAATGAAACCGCGAGTACCTAATAATTCAACATAATTTCTGCAATCAAACTTTCTACCAATTCAAATCCAACAGAATTTTTTTTTTAATTCAAAAGTAAGTCTGGGATCTAAGGATAGCTTAACTAGAATCAGCATCAAATGCTACCAACGCAATGTGCCGAACTGAAATCGCAGCTAAACTCGCCCATAAAATGTGTAACCAAACTTTCTCACCAATCTGCATTCTGCAGGACTTCAATTATGATCAGGAAGTGAGATTACACTATGTACGGTACTGTAGCCTATCCATGCCAGCAACTCCATGACGGGCACAACAACAAACTTAACTATCGGTATAAGACATAAGAAGCTAAAGTTCTTTTTTTCACTTACTTGCACACGACAGAACTTCATTTATGGTTTGGGAAAGGAAAGAAATATAACTTCAACCACAGCAGCACCGTCACACACAACTACGTAACATACCACCACCACTGATTGAAGTCAACTACCCAACAAACTGAATCATCTACCACCACAACCACTACGAACTGCTTCACCTCAATCAATCTACATCAACCACCACTACCGTTAACACGACAAAAGCTACTATTAACTACTAGTAACTGAACTCAGCTACCCAACAAAACCATCCCTTACTACAACCACTACGAATTGTTTCAACCACCCTACTAAACCACATTAATCAACAGCCACCACGACCAACAACAAAAACACTACCATCACCACCACTAACGCAACCACCCAATAAATTGAATCATCTACCACCAAAACCATTACATAGGTACTGGATACCACATCTGCCACCTCTAGCTACGCCACCAACCACCACCACCATACCAAAATAATATCACCACCACCACAACACCACTAAAACACCATCACCACCACCACCACCACTAGGCCAACTGAACGCAGTTACCCAATAAACTGAATCATCCACCACCACAACCACAACGAACAGCATGAACCACCCCATAAACCACATCAACCACCACCAAACACAATAACAACTACCGTTACCGCCACCAACTGAACGCAGCTACCCAGTTACCTGAATCATCCACCACCACAACCACAACGAACAGAATGAACCACCCCAACCACATCAACCACCATCAAACACAACAACAACAACTACCATTACCACCACTAACTGAAAGCAACTACCCAGCAAACTGAATCATCCACAACCACAACCACAGTGAACAGCATGAACCACTCTGTCACGGGGTTTTTATAATATCACGGTAATTTTGATATAAATGGTTAAATATTATTTAAATTGATATTTATATTCAATAATAATGAAGCGCAGAGACAATGATTGTCTTGCTACATCAAGCAACGATTACTTTACGCTGGCTTGTGCACGATTCTCTAAGAACGAGAATTTATAAACTTTCTCAACAGTACACAGCAGAGACTAATTACTCACAATTGCTGAATTACTGTACTGTTAGCCTCTGGAGAAAGTTACATCACCCCTGACAATAAATAACTAATACTAATAATAATAACATCAGGTTCTTGCTGATGCATTAACTCCTGGCACAACGGATTTTAAGTTAATACAACAAGACTGGTCTAAGTACCAGTTATGAATAGTAAATGTTTATACAAGCTAGGAGCTGTATGGAAAATAAGCTTAATTATGGAGAAATGAAAAGATTTTTACTCTACATTAAGCTCAAGAAATAGAACTGTTAAATTTATTAATCACAAAAATAAATTTAACATTACATTTCAAATCAAATTAAATGAGACGCACTCGCTCACTCACACAGAAACTAAATACTTACGCCTAGGAAAAACACCTTAACTAAGCTCTAAACTACAAAATACACAAAAGAAATACCAGTCGATGAATACTATGTATCACCACTAAGGTGGGAGGACTGGATACTGTCTCAGTGGAGCCTGGGTGCTAGCGACCTCTCACACTTCTTGGAGCACAGGACCTTCCTCCGTCACAACAAACACAAGACTGAATTCAAATAATGCATAGGCAGGACGACAAGCCACCAGAAGAAGGCGTGGCTAACGGTTGAGGAGCAGGGGCGAACGATAAAGAAACAATAGTATCGCTCAGTAGCGCACTTAGTGACGTGCATCAAATCGGTCACCCCTGAAAACGGTGACGAATGATTTGAAAAGTATACCCCGAAATGGAGAGAGAAACGGTTAACTGAGCGATACACAGTGAGTTTTCCACTAATAGTTCGTGGCTTCTCACAAAAAGGAAATGTCGCGAATTGATTCGTGACATTACGCCCCATGAAAATTAAATCTTTCTTCCTTCAGAAGAAAGATTTCAATATACATACATATAAATCCTAACTCAGTCACACAAGATTCACACTGTGGTGTGTGTGCTATCCTGCTACAGGAGAAAGTCGCAGTCGTCAGTGAGCGAAAAACCTCGTATTTACGTTAATAGAAGCAAGCTTGAGGGAAAAAACTCCGTGACGACGGTGAAAATCCTGTACTCAGGTCAAACTGAGCGAAAATTCGCTACATTTACACTGACAACTAATTGTTGTGTAGCGTGGTGTATGTAATACACGGTGTAGGTGTGACAGTTGTAGTGTAACTGTACCTACGTGTAAAATGACACAGTAAATAATATGGCGAACACTTAAGGCAGAGGAGAAGAGGCAGCAGCGTGCGGCAGATGATCAGCTGGTCCGCACAGCAAAACTGCTACACCCATTGCTGAACCTGCAAAACCAATTAAGGTGGAGCATCAAAAGTGTCAATGAGACAAAATTCTTATTATGTTACAATTACTCTCTCTGGCTAGCAGTCAGTACATGCGACGTACATTCGAGGTCGCCATTAATTATAGCACACGATTATGTTTCGACAAGTTGAGAATCCCTGTGCAAACTCGGGTCTTCCATAGCCTCGAACTGCACACGGGTCCTCAACCTGTGCCTTAACCTACAGTACTTATATTAATATCGGGAAGCTGAGAATCCTTGTGCAAACTTGGGTCTTCCATAGCCTCAAGTCGCCTCTGCAGAGTTCTCACTTCCCCCTTAATCTACAATACAATACTTATATTAGTACCGGGAAGCTGAGAATCCTTGTGCAAACTTGGGTCTTCCATAGCCTCAAGTCGCCACTGCGGAGTTCTCTCTCTCGAACTTCCCCCTTAACCTACAAAACAATACTTATATTAGTATCGGGAAGCTGAGAATCCTGGTGCAAACTTGGGTCTTCCATAGCCTCAAGTCGCCTCTGCGGAGTTCTCTCTCGAACTTCCCCCTTAACCTACAGTACTTCTATTAGTACCGGGAAGCTGAGAATCCTTATGCAAACTTGGGTCTTCCATAGCCTCAAGTCGCCACTGCGGAGTTCTCTCTCGAACTTCCCCCTTAACCTACAGTACTTCTATTAGTACCGGGAAGCTGAGAATCCTTATGCAAACTTGGGTCTTCCATAGCCTCAAGTCGCCACTGCGGAGTTCTCTCTCGAACTTCCCCCTTAACCTACAGTAAATCAATTAGGACCGTGACGCAGAGTATCCTCGTGCAAACTTGGGTCTTCCATAGCCTCAAGTCGCCACTGCGGAGTTCTCTCTCGAACTTCCCCTTAACCTACAGTACTTCTATTAGTACCGGGAAGCTGAGAATCCTTGTGCAAACTTGGGTCTTCCATAGCCTCAAGTCGCCTCTGCGGAGTTCTCTCTCGAACTTCCCCTTAACCTACAGTACTTCTATTAGTACTGGGAAGCTGAGAATCCTTATGCAAACTTGGGTCTTCCATAGCCTCAAGTCGCCTCTCAACTTCCCCCTTAACCTACGGTACATAATATGTATGTACAGGCCCTGGACATAATGTGTCCTGTGGGGCCAATGGGCGAGACGTCAGGTCTGCACCCACTTCACCACTACCCTGTCTCTCAACTGACTCAGAGATTACAGGTGTGGTTATAAATGGCACAGGAAGGGCATGTCCCTGAGTAGTGGCGATACTTTGGCACACACTGCAGGAACGGACAAAACTATCTATGTCCCGTCCCATCCCTGGCCAGAAAAAGTCAGCTCGGATACGGCCCTGGGTCTTCCTTTTGCCCAGGTGACCTCCTGAGGCTGGACAATGACCCCATTGTAACACTGCTGGGCGGTACTTGGCGGGAACGACAAACTGCAGTCGAACCTCGCCCTCGGGTATTCGTGACTCACAGTAGAGCCGTCCTTGTTTGCGAAGGAACTTGGCTCGACCTCCCCGTGAATACTTAATCACTCGACCCTTTTGTTTATTCCGCACGGCAGCAAGTGTCGGGTCAGAATGTTGTTCTTGTACAACAAGTTGACTGCACATCAGATCTTGCGGCGATTCAATGATCACTGGGGTGACACAGTCTGGAGCCTCAGTCATGGCTCGTGTCACCGCAGCAGCCGAAGTCTGAGTAGCGTCATCATCGGAGCAACTATCCTTGGCTCCTTGAATATTGCCTACTATAAAGTCAAATAGAGGCTCTGGCATGACAACTGCAAGTGTCGTACCAGTATAAAATGGAGATGCCACCTGGATACATGCCTCAGGGAACAATCTCACTGATCCATCAATAAGCTTTGCATGGATCTGTCGACCTGTATACTGCTCAGGCCGAACTAAACTCTGCTTAACAGAGCAACCTGAGGAACCATTGTCTCTCAGGACCTTCACAGGAATGCCTCCCACAAACCCTGGCTGTACAAGGAAGGTACTGTCACCTGTGGGAGGGCTCAGGGAGGAAGCAGCTAGCCACTCATGAGGCTGCTGAATTGATGTGGCAAACATTGTGCCTTGAGAGTTATATACTTGAGGGTTTGCACTCACTGCATGGGAAGATGGAACATTGGCCATCTGCGGAGGGGGGTTCACTGTCACTGTGGGACTAGTGAACTGTGGGGAAGTACCCACACTGGTAGGGAAGTGACCACTAGGCTGCTGCTGAGGAATAAAGGCTACGTTCGCTTCCTGCCTCTTTTGAGCTGGTGGTGGAAAAGTTTGTCCCGACAGTCGATTGCGTGGCTGATACTGCTGCTGGTTAGGGTACTTGTTGTACCTCTTCCACTCAGGTTTCTGAGTGTTTTGCCCCTGGTCCTTCCACTGCGGTTTTGGACCTTGGCCATTACTCTGAGAACGGCCTTGTTGCTGGGGTTCAGTCTGAGACGGCTTCCCAGACTTATCAGTATCTTTTCTGCTCCAGGTGTTTTGCTTACGAGCTTGATACCCGTATGCAGTAAAGAATGCGTCAGCCTTCTCTGCCATTTGGCTGGCATCTTTCACCTGGCAGATCTTAAGCTGTGCTATGAGCTCAGCAGGCCACGACCTCTCTAGCTGTGTACGCAGCATAAGGTCAATTATCCCCTCACGCGTGGAAGGAGTTTCATCTTTCTCCATCCACTCATTTAAGTAAGCTGTGAGACGATCAAGGAACTGAACAGCTGTCTCCTTGTCTTGGAGACGAGCTCGCATGAACTGAACTTTGGCGTCGTCTACTGTGAGACCATACGCCTTAATGAGTGCAGCTTTCATCATCTCATATGTGAGATTGTCTCCACGAATTCTGTGGAGAATATCGAGGGCAGGGCCCTCAAATAGGCTAAGAAACTGAAGCCGCTTAGCTGCCTCATCCAGTTGATATAAGTCTGCCATGTCCTCAAAACGAGCTATGTACGGCTCGATTCGCTCGCTTTCCTTGTATGAAGGAAGCTTGATGCGTGGGGTCGCCAGGACATGTGCAGGAGAACGCTCGTGGAGCTTTGACCAACTGCACCAGACGTGTCTGAAGCCAAGGAATCTCGCTTGAGCTTCAGCACTTCAAGTTCATGTTCTCGTTCTTTGTCTCGTTGTTCACGCTCGTATTCGCGCTGTTCTCGCTCGTGTTCGCGCTGTTCTCGCTCTTTTTCTAACTCGAGCTCGCGTTGTTTCTGCTCGTGTTCAGCGCTCCTTTTCGCGTTCCTCACGCTGTTCTCGCTCGTATTCGCGCTGTTCTCGCTCGCATTCGCGCTGAATCCTACGCTCTTCACGAGCATCTTTCTCACGTTCTTGCTCGTAATTGAACCGTGAGAGAACGTAACTCTGTATTTTCTCTGGGTCTGTGAGACCAATATCTTTGGCTTCCTGTACATATACAGCTGTAGCCATGATGCTAGCTCAATTTACTAAGTAACCGAAATCGAGTACTGACTGCTTAGCGACGAATACTAATAAACACAAGTAAAGAATACAGACACAAGCTAGTGGTGACCAGTCTTATCTAGTTAACTGGCAAAAATAAATCAAAAATGTAAATGACTGGGAAGACTCAATAATAAACACAATGGGTACGGCGACTTCCCAGAAGCGAATAAAATTGTCTGGCGTTACCAAAAATAAACTAGAGTTAAGTATTCTTTTGATTAATAAAGCAAAATTCACTTGCTAAATTAAGGGTAAACACCAGTAAGCTTGTGCCTATAAACTTTAATGATAAATACCTAAATATGAATGAGTGAGCACTATCTCGTGAATAGCTTTAGAGCTAGGAGTTAATATCCTGGAATGAGGTCGCCAATTGTCACGGGGTTTTTATAATATCACGGTAATTTTGATATAAATGGTTAAATATTATTTAAATTGATATTTATATTCAATAATAATGAAGCGCAGAGACAATGATTGTCTTGCTACATCAAGCAACGATTACTTTACGCTGGCTTGTGCACGATTCTCTAAGAACGAGAATTTATAAACTTTCAACAGTACACAGCAGAGACTAATTACTCACAATTGCTGAATTACTGTACTGTTAGCCTCTGGAGAAAGTTACATCACCCCTGACAATAAATAACTAATACTAATAATAATAACATCAGGTTCTTGCTGATGCATTAACTCCTGGCACAACGGATTTTAAGTTAATACAACAAGACTGGTCTAAGTACCAGTTATGAATAGTAAATGTTTATACAAGCTAGGAGCTGTATGGAAAATAAGCTTAATTATGGAGAAATGAAAAGATTTTTACTCTACATTAAGCTCAAGAAATAGAACTGTTAAATTTATTAATCACAAAAATAAATTTAACATTACATTTCAAATCAAATTAAATGAGACGCACTCGCTCACTCACACAGAAACTAAATACTTACGCCTAGGAAAAACACCTTAACTAAGCTCTTAAAACTACAAAATACACAAAAGAAATACCAGTCGATGAATACTATGTATCACCACTAAGGTGGGAGGACTGGATACTGTCTCAGTGGAGCCTGGGTGCTAGCGACCTCTCACACTTCTTGGAGCACAGGACCTTCCTCCGTCACAACAAACACAAGACTGAATTCAAATAATGCATAGGCAGGACGACAAGCCACCAGAAGAAGGCGTGGCTAACGGTTGAGGAGCAGGGGCGAACGATAAAGAAACAATAGTATCGCTCAGTAGCGCACTTAGTGACGTGCATCAAATCGGTCACCCCTGAAAACGGTGACGAATGATTTGAAAAGTATACCCCGAAATGGAGAGAGAAACGGTTAACTGAGCGATACACAGTGAGTTTTCCACTAATAGTTCGTGGCTTCTCACAAAAAGGAAATGTCGCGAATTGATTCGTGACACACTCTACTAAACCACATCACCCACTTCTACACCACAACCACCACCACTACCACTACCACCACTACGAACTGAACGCAACTCGCTACACACCAAACTCCCGTCATTTAAACTTTTCGGCTTTTTATTTTTTTGTTCTGTTCGCAAGCCAGCCCAACTAGGAAACAGGCCAACCAATCCACACACACAGGCCTGATCACCCTCTCCTCACAGCATCATTTTGGCTTAACTGCTGCCCCTAATGATGACAATTAAGCTGATGCAAACTGACAGTGTAGCTACATGTGCGGTTTTCTTTACCTGAAATATGTAAGGTGTTTACTAGTATGCCTAGTCTCTTTATGGGCTCTCCCGTGGAACTCAGGCTTCAGAATCTTTAATAATAAAAACAAATACAATAATAATAATAACAATAATAATAATAATAATAATGGCAACCTCTTCAATCCTATGTGGTAATTTTAAACTAATTTTGTAATCTCTACAGAAGATTTAGTCTGCCTGGGATGGACTTTCGGAACTGTAGTGTCTAAAAATAACCTTCATTAACTCCTTCACTACAAAAGGTCTCCTTTGTGGGGAAAAATTGTTAGATAGCAGCAGGAAATATAAATTATAATCGGAGTGTAATGATAATTTCTATCTCATTAAAATACCATACCCATCCAGATACGGAGTTTTATAAGCATCGTTAGCTGCTGTTCTCTGTTTTTATTTTTATATTATTTATTTCATTTATATAACTTTGTATGTCCTACGGTAATCTGTTCAACAATGATGTGATACTAGGTCTCAGACCTACGGTATTTGAAGTTTATATTACCCAAGTCAAACCAATTTTAACCTTGAAAATTCAGAAATAAAACTCATCCTGTTTTAAAACTGTCTTCATCAGACGAGGAAACTCCATTAGTTTCATCAAAATTCTCCTACTGGTTACCACAGTGTTCTAAACTGCATAGCAATTTAACATGAAGAAGACACCAATAACTTCAGTGGCTTACCTTCCGAAACGCACCTTAATTTCAAATCCTTCCATCCCTTCAATTTTATACTATTTCGTTTTTTTCTTACTATGATGTCTTTCGCTATAAAAACAACTAACATCATTCGTCTTAAAGTAGTAAGGCAGCTCTGGTACCACTAAACCACACTCGCCTTTCATTCCTCAAGTTATCGAAACAACCACACTATTCTTCATTATGACAACATGAGAGCCGCAATATGGCATCATTTCGTATTTCAACCTTTATCAGTGTAAACTGTGAATATATTTTACATTTAACTATTCCTAGCAACATAGACTACATGCCGTAACTTAACAAATATTTAAAAAGTGAGTATAGATGACCCTTATACAATTCTCAGCTACTCCTCCGGGCGATTTATTGTGTTGGGGGGACAGTTCACTCGCGTTCTCTGTTTTCCACGTGTCATCGGCACATTTCCCATTCCCAATGCCAAACCCATGCCCACACCAGCAGAATGAGCAGTCTCCACAAGATATCGCCATGTGAATTTCTAGTGAAGCCTATTTGCAGACCACCTTGCCAGGGAAAGAAAACAAAATACATATTCGATGGTTAACTACCATATATGCCACATTTTCCCAATTCGTGTTAAATACCACAGTTCATTTTAATCCCCTGAACGTTGCCTGAAAGGGACAGGTTTTTAACGAAAGACGACGTTTCTGCCTATGAGAGAGAGAGAGAGAGAGAGAGAGAGAGACGTATCTGAGGCAAGTGTCATCTACTGTATATGCAAGGCACATGGAAATCAATATAGGCTATTTATTGCCAGGCGCCAAATCCCAGATATCATCCAGGGTTGCCGAGATACGCAGCCTCCATGCCCCTCTCTCGCAGGTCTTTAAAGTTCTGCCACTTCACGCCTCTCTCCCTCACACGTCAATAATTACAATAACTTTGATTCCCTAATTAGCCTAACGTGTTTAATGTTATCTGTATTAAAATGCTGCTTATCTAAATAGTAATGAGGTCAGTGTGGATGATCTGGGTTTTCAAGCATAATTAAGGTGTTCAATGCTAACTTAATAAGACCGTGAAACAACGCACATATAACATCCTCACAAAATTCGTGTACATAGTTCACGTTTTAAGAGGACAGTCAGACCAAAACAATACCCGCGGTTAAAGGGTTAAAAAATCCATTATTTTACCCAAAATCTCTATCAGTTAATACACAACGTTATAAAAGTTAATGGAACCATAATTTTAGGCTATGTAAATAAACTCACCTTCCAATATTTTGTCTTTCACGTTCGTCCGTCCCTTCAACTTTGGCAACATTTTCATTTTTTTTTTTTTCCAGCGACGACTATTTCGCTACATTATCAATAATCATCATTCGTGCTGAAGTACCAGGGCAGTTTTGGGATCACCAAACCGCATATCGTCCGTAATTCATTGTACTGTTATGCACTTAGACACACACAACACCGAGTCCCGATGCACACTGATCCCAAATGACAAATCGATAACATGCAGCTCGCGATATGGTAACACTCCAAATTTCAAGTTCAATGTGCTAATGAATAGATCTTTCCATTTAGCCGCTATCAGTACACAAGATATATAGCTATGCAGTCAGTTTAGCATAACATGAACAAAGGCACAAAAATATTAAACTACTGATTTTATCAATTTGCCGACATTAACGCAGCTATCAGATTCGCCACATTTCCCCTTGTTCGTGTTGAATGTTTCATGTTACCTTTTTAAAACCTTGGGGGTTCCTTAAAAGGTTAACAACGGAGGACTTTTAAACATGAGAGAGAGAGAGAGAGAGAGAGAGAGAGAGAGAGAGAGAGAGACTTTTTCCTCGTTGCAGATGCCTAGTTTCTGACAGGTTGGAAGAGGTGGGGGGGGGGGGAGCGAAGTGGATGCATTAAGCAAATGTCATCTACTGTACTGTATACGAAGACTACATGTAAATAACGTACTATCTATTGCCTGACGCCCGATCTCGCGGTTGATCCAGGGAGGCCGCGACAAAGAAGCCTCCGAAGCCCCAGTATTGCCACTCGATAAATATGCTCCCTCGTCCCTCTTCCTCATAAATTTACTTCTCTATATAACACAGGACCTCTTCCTTATCGTCTGTTTCTTTTACATAAGAGTACCTCTTCCTTTTCATATATTTCTGTATACACCACAGAACCTCTTCCCTATAAGTTTATTTCTGGTAATACCACTAAACCTCTTCTCAGTTTTATTTCTGAATATGGCATAGCACCTCTTCTTTATTCGTTTATTTCTGTATACAGCACAGTACCTCTTCCTTATCAACTATTATCTAGCAAAGTACTTCTTCCTTACCAGTTTGTATGTACGGTACGGTATAACTGGCCCTCTTACGTATCAATTAATTTATGTATACAGCACAATATCTCTTCCTTATCAGTTTATTTCTGTATATAACACAGAGCCTCTTCCTTATCATTTATTTATGTATGAAGCACAATATCTCTTCTTTATTAATTTACTTCTGTATATATATATATAGATAGATAGATAGATAGATAGATAGCACAGTACATCAATTTACTTGTGTAATGCACACCCGTATTCTCTGTTGCGTTTGTATGTGCTATATGTAGATACTGAACTGCCGCAAATAACAACTGAAGACAATCAAATGTAGCCAGCACAATAAATCATTAAGGAATAGGTGATAGGGGCTCTCCTTAACAAATGAGAATATGGACCCAATGCTCCCTCATCATTAACATAAAAATTTAAACTTTGGCAATTAGGCTACAACGTTTACTCGCACCAGTACCTGTTAGTCTCTCTCTCTCTCTCTCTCTCTCTCTCTCTCTCTCTCTCTCTCTCGGCCTAAAACTGCCATCTCTCTATGCTGAATACTGAGTTGTTACTTGAAACTAAGCCCAAAATATGAGGTTAGCCACGAAAAAGTGTAATGCAAATGTAGAGCGAAGCACTGTCTGGGCCAGTTTGTAAAGGACCTTGTTACCTTACGTTGTCCCACACACTGGATACGTCTGCAGGATATTACTGGCACGCCTTTCAATGTAATTGCGCACTTTTAAATGCAAGGCATGTACTTTTAAATGCAGGTCAGTCTTTAAATGCAAGTCACCCACTTCACATGCAAGTTACGCAGCTCAAATGCTAGGTATGTACTTTAAATGCAGCGTAGGCCTACGCACTTTAAAATGAAGTGTATTTACGGTGCGCACTTTGTTATGCCCATTAATGTAAGGTAGGCTTATTTACGATACCCACTTAAAAACTTAACTAAGGCACCTGTATAAAACTATGAATAAAATATGGGAACCCATTAGTTTCATCAAAATATCTATCAGTAATTAAAAAGTGGTAGTAGCAAACCTCAACAGCATCACAATATTTATCTGACGATAAAGCTATGATTTTGAATTTATCACCTTCCAATGTGACGCCTGCATCTCCCATCCGTCCGTCTCTTCGCCACTGCATACCGTATTTCGTTTATTTTTTGCTACGACGACTCTTCCGCTTTATCTGCAACCAACACTATGCTTCTTGAAGTAGTTCGGCAGTTTTAGGGATCACTGAACCGCATTTCAATTGGCAAGATTCGTCAAAGTGTCCACTTAAATACATGCACAATCACACTCTCTAAGTCCCGACGCGCACTGAAGCCTGAACTTCAACTCAAGCGGTGACCGACCAACCAAAAAATGGTAAATCTCGCGCTCCGGCATCGTTCAAAATATCACTTTTACTTTATAACATTTGGCCATTTCTGTTGCACGAAATACATAATAAAACATAACAACAATACAGGAGTTTTGTTATAATAACTAAAGAACGCCAGAAAAAATATCAAATACTGATTTAATCAGTTTTCTGGCTTAAGTTCGGTTGCCAAATGCGCAACATTTCCAACCCCTCACCCCACACTCGATGCTGTCCATTTAAAGCCACGGGAGCTATTTAAAGGATTCGATAATGAATGGGAACGTTTAAATCTAGAAGAAAAAGTTAAAATGAGAACGGTGAATACTTTTCTTGCTCGTCATACTACCATTTCAGTTTGTATTTAGACTACGATACTTTATCAGCAGCTTTGAAAATTGTATGCTTCTACTCAAGACAAATTTTAAAATTTGACATTGAAAAGGATTATGGATTCCTCAAAGAACAATATGAAGGAATACATGACAGTCCTTACCTTTTAAAAAACAAACAAACGACCAGTGCTTCGTCATTCTAACAAGAAAACATTTCTAGTTCATAAATCTGGTACGAATCTCAACCCATTATGCTTGTAAACAAATAAATGGAGCTACTTGATTATCGTCTAAATGCCCGTTCACGCCGAGCATGATACCTACCTGCATTGAAGCATGACGCTGAAACATGCTGAAAACAGTGGATCACAAGCAGGGATGGTGCTTCACTCCATCCCGTCTGCACGATAATTTTCCACGCACTCTTTTTCCAATACTAAAACACTATAGGTCTCCACAGACAGTGTGCAAGGGCCTTACTGGTGAAGCTTAAAAGAAGGTGGAGGATGCATACGAGTTAGAGCGAGGAAGCTCGAAGTAGCTTACACTGATTCTAATATACGGTATTATATCCCCCTCGGACCCATTTCTATCTATATTCCTTTATTCTGCTACCATCATACGTTTTATTCGGCTGCAGGACACCCCGGGTATGAAAGAGTTGTAGTCTGTCTTAATTTATCTCCATTTTACCATATACAAAAAAATGACAAGATTGAGAGTTTAATTGTTAATTATAATAAGCCTGACGTGTTCACACTAATGTTCCAGTTAGCATATTTTTAGTGTCGCAATACACTTTGAAAGGCGACTACACTATACCCCTATTTTTTTTTTTTTTTTTTTTTTTATTGAGGCGAACATGCACTTGACAGATTGATGATGATTGGCTGAAAGCAACATGTCCAAAAAATATTTGCTAACCCAGATTTCCCCCTCAGATATTTGTTGTCAGTTAATAATGTTAGATTATG
This sequence comes from Coenobita brevimanus, assembly GCF_032717465.1. Classification (NCBI taxonomy): domain Eukaryota; kingdom Metazoa; phylum Arthropoda; class Malacostraca; order Decapoda; family Coenobitidae; genus Coenobita; species Coenobita brevimanus. The sequence continues at coordinate 58,701,368 of NC_137053.1, forward strand.
AAGTAATGTTGCATTCAGCCAATCATCACCAATCTGTCAAGTGCATCTTCGCCTCGATTAAAAAAAAAAAAAAAAAAAATGAGTATAGTAGTAGTGTTTTTATAATGAGGTCCGGATCTGCAGCTTATGCTTCAAGTGTAAAGTTTCTCATAATTAATGCATCTCCGTGTATGAGGAAAATAGAAAAGTTTTGCAAGTAGGGTATAATTAATGTTATTATGTGCATCAATGCTGAATAAATTAAATTTTTTTCCCTAAAACTGCAAGTAAGCAAACATTTCTCAGTTCTTACCCTGTCCTTCATAACGGGTACTGACTCTTTTACGTGGTGACGCCTACCGGGCCAGTCTACTGCCTGGTTAATGTTCCTAAACTCCTCTGTCCCCCGAAAGGAGGAGGTACGCTTGCATGAAAAGCGCAACTTCAGCCTCCAGTCCACCGGGTTCACGTTTCAGATGATTCTGGGTCAACATAATAGGCTGTCTCAACCCATGTGCCGTAATTAATGAATATGACATAGTTACTATATGTAGTATAATTATTCAAAAGAGTCCAGTGTTAAATAAAATTCCTAAGTGTACCAACTGCAGACAAATGGTTATTCTACTTTTTTTTAGGCTCTGCAACAATTTCTCTCGGGTAACCCCTTGAATCCGTTGATTCTCTCTCTCTCAATTCTTGCCGCTTCAGAATATTTTTATTAAACTTAGGAAGAACGTCTAGCAGAAAAGGTGTTAGCCGCCCTACCTAACCTATCCGTATCAAAAAGTTTCTCCAAATCTGAATAAAATCGTCTGGAAAGTAGCTGGAATAAACAAACAAGGACGTTATCGGACTGAACTTAAAATTACTTCTTAGGCCAGACATGTGGTTGTATTCTGAGCGCACTGGAGACTTCGTAGCATCCTTTCCTTAGCGATTTATTTTGCATATCACACGTTTAATTACCTTGCTATTATTTATTTACGTAGTTGTATCTTCGACGTGGTTTGCATCAATCACATACAAGAGGACACTGAGGCGTAATGTGCAGAATAAATCGCTAAGAAATATGTCACGAAATCTCCAGTATCCCATAATCTTCTTCGACCTTTTAAGAGTTCGGTGACAAACAGACGCTAAACACGCTTCCTAACCTCTTCCTCCCCCCCCCCCGCCCCCTCCCGGCTCCAGGCACCTCTATATTTATCGGACACACGCTCGGCTACACTGAGGGCACATTATCTCCAGGCGCCGAGCTGTAAAGTACCGAAAACTTCTTAACCTTTAAACTTCACCTGGCCTCACTGGAGATCAGATTTTCCCGCCAAAAAATTTTCCCACTTCTTTCTTATGCAAACAAGAAGGAACCAAAGGCAAAAATCGTTCCCTCCAAGGAGAGAGGGAGAGAGAGAGAGAGAGAGGGAGAGAGAGAGAATAAATCTTCAAGGAAACAAAAATTTCCTTGTTTCTAGACTTCTGACTCATCCTATTATGTGCTATCAATTTTAAGTCCCAATCGTCAACTGTTACTACTCCTATCTTGTCCCGAATTCACAGAGAAACTCAAAATCAATATTGTCTGAAGTAATATTCGTTTTCGGTGCTAGAAAAGGACTAATACATATCACTCAACTTACATTCCGCAGGGCAGTTTCTCGTGTCTTGTGGGGACGGCTCAGTCAGTGCCATTAGTATCGACCCTTCAACATTTATTCATTTACTACATACCACAACCACGCTCACACCAGCCGACTGAGCCTTTCCCTTCAACACATGAGATTCTGCCGCGTGAGTTTCTTGTGCAGGGCTTAAATAATAACAAAACTACTACTACTACTACTACTACTACTAATAATAATAATAATAATAATAATAATAATAATAATCCCCGAAAGGAAGATGGTGAACTGAAGAGGGGCAACTTTAGCCTGCAGTCCACAGGATTCACGTCAAGATGAGCCTGGGGGCACAACAACAAGAATTCTTCTTGTACTAGGCAGGGAATATGAGAAAATTTGACACTTTCCTTGTCCTTCCTCCAGTAACTAATTCACAGATACGAATTAGAATATTTATCGTACGTTTGTATGTAAATCCCAGAACTGCTGATGTTTTCTCTTTAACTTGGCCTAAAATTGCCATCTCTCCAACTTGAATGGCGAGTTGTAACAGCAGAGTAACACTAGAATATGTTGCTAGTCACGAAGAAGTGCTGTGCAAAGCGTATACAGCCGCAGTATTGTCGTCTTCTGCCATTGAGCTATACAAAATAACCTGCAAAAGGACGAAAATCTGAGCCAAGATAAGGTGAAAAGAGTATAGCGGATACTACTACTCTGGCTGCTGGGAAGGCGTACAGATGAATAAAATTGTCTATAGTCTGTCTGTTTTCACCCGATGAACATCGCTAACTCCTTTCTGCTCAGTTGATGGCTTAGTGTAATTAAACAAGAGGGCTGATTTGACTAGTAACTAAGGAGACTCATTCCTGCCTAATAACTAAATAAGTCTTACTGAATTTCAAGCAACCCCAGCCTAGTATTCAGGATGTGAGACTACTCCAGTTCCGTCAGATGAATATAAATCGACCCATAGTGTTAGTTTGAATAAATGCAAACAGATAATTGGCATGGCGTGTAATCCATTCTCTGATTTTTTAAAATGAACCTCCCCCCTCCCCATCTTTCTTCTACCTCTTCTTTCTTCCCCCCTCCTCATCAACCCCTAGTTCTTGCTCCCTCCCCTTCCTCACCTATCCCCCTCCCCCACTTTGCCTCATCCCCTTTCCCTCCTCTTCCTTCCCCTCTCCTCTCCCTCCCTTCCCATTCTCTTCTCATCCTCTTTCCTTTTCCATGCCTCTTGTCTATCCCCACCTTGCCCCCTACCGCAGCTCTGGCCCCCTCCCTTCTCCATTCCCGTCCCTTCCTTCCCATCCCCTTCCGTCTCTCTCCCCTTCCCTCTCTCCCCCTCCTCCTCTCGCCTCTCCTCTCTCTCCCTCCTCCTCTCCCCTCCCCTCTCTTCTCCTCCTCTCCCCCTCCCCTGGCTCTAAATGGTAGGCTGATCCCTTGGTAATTAGCGGGGTTATTATTAAGGAGGAGTGGTTCATTCACACGCACGTACAGTCACAAGCACACTCACTCAAGCACGCACACGCAAATTTACTCAACACGCACACACAACCACACGCAAACTCAAGAATCCTCACACAAAACTACTCAAGCACGCATACGCAAATTTACTCAACACCCACACGCAAACTCACTCATGAATACATACACGCAAGCTTACTCAAGCATGCCCACGCACTCACCCGAGCAAGCACACGCGAAGTCAAGTCACTTGCCCACACACACACACACACACACACACACACACACACACAAACGCACACTCAAACAAGTAGGCATGTAAAGTCAGGCTCACAATACACACACACACACACACACACACACACACAGTATAAGATCATTGCTACATAAAATGGAAGAGAAATCGGAAAGAATTATACTAACTGGGGACTTCAATACAAATATAAATTGGAATACTCTAGATATAAATAGCCAAGAAAGCTGTTGGGACCAAAAGCTCCTGGATCTCGTACAAGAGTTTTTCTTAACGCAACATGTGAGGGAACCACCAGAAAAAGAGGACTTGATGTACCTTCAGTGCTAGATCTAATATTTACTAGGCAAGAAAATGACATTGACAGTTTAATATATCACCCTCCACTCAGCAAAAGCGATCAGGCAGTACTAAATTATAACTTCAGGATAGCATATGACATAGTAAACAGCAATGACAGTTACAAAAAGAGCCTAAACTATAAAAAGGGAAATTATCAAGACCTAAAGAAGTATTTCTTAGAAGTTGATTGGGAAAATGAGCTTAGAGGACAAGATTTAAATGCTGTATATAAAAAAATTTTGTGAGTTTTATGAAATAGGAGTCCAGAAGTACATCCCACAGCACAAAGAAGCAGATAAGAAAATACAGAAATGGTTCAATACAGAATGTAAAAAATCAAAAGAAAGAAGAGATTTGTTGTGGAATAGATACAGAAGACACAATAGTGAATGGGCGTATAATAATTACAAACAGGCAAGAAACGACTATACAAGAATAAGGAGGGAAGCCCAAAAACAGTTTGAGGAGGATATAATAAATAAAAGTAGTGATCAACCAAAGCTGTTTTACAGCTATATCAGAAGCAAAACCAAAGTAAAAGATATAATACAATCCATTACGGACGAGGGAATCACTTATACACAAGAGAAAGATATTTGTGAAACACTAAATAAGAATTTCCAATTAGTTTTTACAGTAGAAAAAAATTTTGAGAGGGACTATGTGGAACACGCATGTCCACACATACTACCAGATATACAAATAGCAGAAAAAGTAATACAGGAGGAGCTAAGTAGATTAGACAGAGGAAAAGCAAGTGGTCCTGATGAAATTTCATGTTGGGTATTACGAGAATGTGCAAAGGAGTTAAGTAAACCATTATTTTTAATTTTCAAGAAATCCTTGAGTCAAGGGAAACTACCTGATATTTGGAAAAAAGCAAATATAGTCCCCTTATTCAAGAAAGGAAATAGACAAAATCCTCTCAACTACCGACCAGTATCACTGACCAGTGTTGTAAGCAAGGTATTAGAAAAACTTATAAGAAAAGCTTGGATAAATCATCTAGAAGAACACAGTATGATAACAGAAAGACAGTTTGGTTTCAGAAAAGGAAAATCATGTGTTACTAATCTGTTGAGCTACTATGACAGAGTAACAAACACAATACAGGAAAGGGAAGGATGGGTGGACAGTATCTATTTAGATTTCAAGAAAGCTTTTGACACAGTACCACACCAAAGACTTTTATGGAAACTGTACCATCAAGGAGGAATTCGAGGCAAACTGTTTTGTTGGATGCAAGATTTTCTCATAAAAAGAGAAATGAGGACAGTACTAAGAGGAAACTACTCATCATGGAAAGAAGTGACTAGTGGAGTACCACAGGGTTCGGTGCTGGCACCAATCATGTTTTAAGTGTATATAAATGATATAAACAGTAACACTGGAAATGAGAGCTATCTGAATATGTTTGCAGATGATGCAAAAATACAAAGGAGAATTACTAGCACAGACTCTTGTAGGGAGCTACAAGAAGAATTAAATAAACTTCATGAATAGAGTAGTACATGGCAAATGGAATTCAATGTGGACAAGTGTCATGTAATCAAGTTTGGTAAAAGTGGAAAAAGACCTGATTGGGATTATAAGTTAGGAAATAAAACCCTATACACATCAGAAAGACAGAAAGATCTAGGTGTGATTATCAATAACAGACTATCTCCAGCTGACCACATCAGCGAGAAGGTGCGGAACATGTATACACTGCTTGCAAATATGAGAATAGCATTCACATACATAAATGAAGACATGCTAAGAAGGATAATAACATCATTCATTAGACCAACTCTGGCTTATGCATCAGTAGTCTGGAGTCCTCATCTCAAAACGCATATAGACAAGACTGAAAAAGTTCAAAGGGCCGCTACAAGATGGATACCAAGCTTAAGGGACCTAAGCTACGAAGAAAGACTAAATAAACTGAATCTACCAACACTACAGGAGAGAAGGAAAAGAGGTGACATGATAATGCTATATAAGTGCATATCAGGAAAGGAGAAAATAGACATAAATGATTACTTAACATATGGAGAAGCATCAGCAAGAGGACACTGCAAAAAACTGCATAAGAAGAGAGGTGATAAAGACGTAAGGAAATTCAGTTTCCCAAACAGAGCAATTGATCAATGGAATGCACCACCGAATGAAATAGTGTGTGCCAAAACAATTCACAAATTTAAGGATATGTACGATAAATATGGTTTAAGACACGGGACAGTACGAGCTTGACTCATTCCTGTAAAGATACAATTAGGTAAGAACAATTAGGTAAGAACACACAAACACATTCACAGGTTACCATCTCCTTAGCTTAGGTTAATCTCTCTCTCTCTCTCTCTCTCTCTCTCTCTCTCATTTGCATAATCACATCCCGAGCCGCGATAAGACAAAGCAAGACAAAATTCCTTATCGTTTAAAGATGAGGTTGGTCACGAGGAGATTGGGGCGTATTTAGTGTGTGAAAGTGAATGAGAGAGAGAGAGAGAGAGAGAGAGAGAGAGAGAGAGAGAGAGAGAGAGAGAGAATTAAATAAACACTAGAACCACAGAGTAAAAAAGAAAAAAAACTTACCATGGCGACTTTGCTACGCGCATACTTTAACCCCTGCAACCCGATTATATCTCTCAATATAAACTATACTCCTTTCACTTTAACTAGGCGTAAACTTCCCTTCCCTCCATTTTGGGTGCTGAACTATAACCAAGAGACGAACACTAGAATAAGGTGCGAGTCGCGAAGAAGTGCTATGGAAAGGATGTAGAGCCGTAGTACTGTCTTTTTCTCCCACTGAGCTACGGGAAATAAGCTGCCAAAGGACGAAACTCTCGGTCTAATTAAATGAAATATAAACGACACTAGATATGACTTAGGAAATCCTCTGTTGTTCATTAAGGCTGTACCTAACCCTTCTAGTTACAAAAGGCGGTATTCTGGTAAGGTTCGGAAGCTTAGTAACGCCTCCTCCATACCGACTTATTTCCGATTCTGCTCCGTTACCCTATACTTGTGTGTTATTCACGCAATCTATGTCGATACTGAAAAGACATAAGAAGCAACCCAGGGGATTATGAGTAGTTTGGAAAATAAATCGTTAAGGAAGAGAATGCGCGCCAAAGACTCTCTAAACCTAACTATATCGTCTGGAGAGCGCTCAAATAAATAAAAATATGTCCTCGTAGTGAAGGGACTGAGTATTATAAAATCTGTCTACTGTCTGACGCTGCCAAAGGACCTCCAGGGCCGGTATTCTCGTAGGGTAAGGAGGCTCCGTAGTACCTCTTCTTTAGCGATTTATTTTTGGATATGGGTGGTCACTATCCCTTTGCGCTTTATTTATGCAGAGTATGGCAATATTAGAAGGGCATGTATGATTCAAAACAGAGCAGTAAAGTAAAATAAGCAAAATAAATCCCTATGGAAAAGGGGTTAGGGAGCATCCAGTGAATACGGACCCAGGTATTTCCCTCTGTTTACTCGTACTATGTTCATTGTGTTTTCACCTAGAGGAACTGGGTCACTCCACAACTTGGGTACTAACTCGTGGATGCAGGAAATTCGATGATCTTTAGCTATGAGGCTCGGCTGAGTCTCCTTGGTTACAAGTCAAAACAGCCCTCCAGCCTTACTACATCTGGGTACCAACTGTGCTGAAAGAAGTTGTGGATATTCTGGTTGGAGTAAACGCGCATATGCTTGGGGCTTCTTTTGTCGAGTCCACCCCTCACAGGACGAGGCGTCATGTAACAGACAGATAGATAGATGGATAGATAGATAGATAGATAGTTCTTTATAAATATTACGGTAATCTTATAAATTAGTTAAATATGTTGGTTATAAGAGAAAGTTGAATAAATTACCGATAAACGACTATAAAATAAAATAGTAACTAAATAAAAGTTACTACTAACTGCTAACAAAAACTAATTAAAACACTAAAAAATAATCACCATCATCATCATCCCAAACAATTACAGAAAATCACAATACTAACTGTCACTAACCTTTCCAATCCCAGACCGAGCCGAATCTTTGAGTGACGAATCCTGCCTCCCTTGATCCCAGCTGTAGCTTGGATGGATTCGCCAGAGCGTGTGTTTCGGCCCCACTCGCTCACTGGCTCCGAACTGCCTCTGTTGCCGAACCATCCTGTGCCACTAATGATCGCGTTCGTATTCCGTTTAAATTCGTATTCGTTAGAGCTGTGCAGTACATATAGGGCAATTTAATCCATTTATTACGACAGGGATTCCGCTTGGAGCAATAAAATCGTTTGGCTGTAGCGGTATAAAAATAAAAAATAAAAGGTGAATGGAGACACGTTCGAATTTCTTTTCTAAGAGAGATTTGCCCTAAACTGAATAAACTCGTCTGGCTGTAGCATGAACTATGTCTCCTGCTCAAAGCTTCACCAATTTCTGAATGGCTTGGCTGTTTGAGCTTCTGACAGCAAGCCCATCTCCGCATCCTCCCTCTGCCTATACTAATTCCCAAGCCAAAGTTGATTGTTGCGTCCACGTGCCTAACAACCTTACTCGCTCGGGTTCCTGAATTTGAATCTTCTGACTTCCCTTCGCAATGGCTACGGCTATCAGGTTAACCTGTGACGAAATATATATGTGCTGTATACTTATCGCTTAACTACTGACTGTCCAGATTCCTTTATTAACAAGTGTCGTTAAAAATGAGTTTAACCAACTGCATCATACGTTTGGATCATAATCTCTTCGGTACGGTGACACCTATGTTTCGATCTTGTTATATAAATCGTAAAATTTTATCCGACAGAACTGGGTCACTTCCACGATTTGAATACTCAGTCGTGGGTGAACGAAACTTGAAATGCGCGCTCCCGCCGCCAAACCCCCCACCCCACTACGGAGCCGCAACCCCACTCCCACTCCAGGAAAACACCACAGTGGGCCAGGTGGACACTACGCCGGCCCAGAGCGAGAAGGGCTCAGGTGCGCCCCGAACTTGTGTCCCTCTCCCCCTCAATCTGCCCAACCACGACGTCGCAGTGATGGGCGACTACATCTCGACCGGACCAGCCTTCGCCAGGATCGGGGTGGGACTGCTCCAGATACAGCGCCAGGCAGCACCGCGGTAATGTCCACTGTATGTACCGGGGAAGGGACGGCCACTGTACGCCCTTCAGCTGTTTCCCCCTGCAGCACCGCGGTAACGGCCACTGTACATATAGGGGAAGGGACGGCCACTGTACGCCCTTCTGCTGCAGTCACATCTGGAGCCCGCCTCGGTGTGACGGCCACTGTATGCGCACCGACAAGCAAAGGCAGGAGAGGTGGAACCGCGACGACGGCCACTGCACGCGTTGGGGAGGGAACGGCCACTGTACGTCCCTCATCCACCTTCTCTTCCTCCTCCTACGGGAGTAGCACCACGGTAATGGCCACTGTATGCGCCGGGGAGGGAACGGCCACTGTACGTCCCTCATCTGCCTCTTCCTCCTTTGGGAGCAGCACCGCGATAACGGACACTGTACGTACCGGGGAAGGAACGGCCACTGTAAGTCCTTCTGCTGTTAGCCCAAGGGACTGTGGAACCATGGCAACGGCCACTGTACGTGCCGGGGAAGGGACGGCCACTGTACGCCTTTCGTCCACAGTCCCGAGGGTTCTCCTGGAGGAGAAGGTTCCTGGCGTGGCCCACCCTCCGCCCGGCGGCCGTGCGGGACGCCCCTCTGTCTCTCCCTCCAGGTGTGGTTTCCCAGAAGTGCTGCCGTTCCAGGAGTGGTGGCGAGGTCCGATAGCTGAAGGCGGGATCCACGCCCTCCAGCCTGCCCCAGGACGACCCAAGGACGAGGTGCCGCAGCCAGCTCCTGACGGCACCCCAGCCTAGAGGCGACCGCAATCCCCGGCCTCCCAGGGACACCCCTCGGCCGTCAGGGTAGGGCCGACCTGGCCCCACTCACCGTCGGCCCTCCGCCTGGAGTAAGAAGCGGCAGGCCAGGCTCCTGACTCTGTTTGGCCCCAGCCACGAGGGCCACTCCCCAGGTCGAGGCCCCGACAAGAGAGGGCCTCCCTGTACCTCCGACCAGAAACGTGCCCGGGCTGTGACGCCCCTAGTAGCAGTCCCGTGCCTACTGCGGAAGAACTCACCTGTAGGGCTCCCTCTGACTCCCGGGCGCCACCTTGACTAAGCCCAGACATCGGCAGCCCAGTGACGACACAGTGAGATCTCAGTGTTGTACCAAGGACATGAAGTGACAGTGCCTGTATATTGTAAAAACAGTGAGGGAATGAATACCAACATTGGAAGTGTCTCTAACCTAACGTACCCAGTATACTGTGTCGTTGCCTAAGTTCCCAGGACTAGAGTAATATACAAGTGCTGTGGCGATACCTAAGTTCAACAGACCAGTATACTATATAAGGACTGAGGAAATAGGACTGTATGAACTGTGTCACCATCCCTCTGTATTATTCTCCTGTACAATAACTCGACTCCCTACGTGTCAAGTGGGTTGGTGAAGGATTAGTGCCCCTCCCTGTAAAACAAATAATTCTAAGTCCTTGGCCACCCCATGTGGGATTATGGCGTCTGGCAATGAACAATAACTCGGGTGTTATCAGTGTATGTGTGACGTGATGTGCCATTGTTAACTGGCCTGTCACTATACCCGTTCCACATCTTGTATACCATTGTATGTATATTGTAAGGGAAACTGGATTAATGCAATATATGTGTTAAGGTATCCTGCCGAGTTTTTATGCTCTGTTCCTTTGTAAGTGTTCTAGTTCCGGTCTCGAAAGAGGACCCCGCTCAGTCGCTGGTGTCTTTAGGACAAGAAGTCGCCCTAAAAACATCCAGCATACAAAACTGGATGAGCCTTAGTTATGAGGCAGGAAGAGTCACTAGTTCTAGGTCAAATAGATCTTCCATCAGTTGAGCTGAAACGAATATAAAAGCTTTTGCAGCTTAAACAAACGCACTATACTCCAAGACAGTTTTATTCAATTAGGCTCAATATAACACCTCTAGTTCTAAGTCTCTCCGAGGCTAATATAAGTAGCCTAGAGCCAACATGAACACAATACAAGAGGGTGTCAATGTGGTAGTTTTCAGTGTTGCTGGGGTGGACTTTTCTTTTGTAGCTACACATAATTGAACGCCTAAGTACAGCTTGTTTGTTCTACCCTGACAAAGATTCTTAACTCTTTTGAGGTCAGTTGATGATCAGATGCAATCAGACTGGAAGGTCGACTTGACAAATAGCCAAGGAGACTAATCTCTGTCTCATAACTACGACTCACTAAATTGTAAGAAATCGCGAATTAGTATTCAAATTGTGGGAGGGGCCCAGTTCCGTCAGGTGCAAGCAAACCGACTATAACTCCCGTATTCTGGTGGGCTGAGGATGCTCCCTGTCCCCTCATCCTGGCACTAAATTAATGGCTGCGCTTGTACCCATGAGTGAGGCGACTGTGTGAAAGCGGGTGTCGTTGAAATTATGATCACAGCCATAACTGCAGCACACGTTTGGACCTTAATGTCTTTAGTATGGTGGCATTTTTTATTCAGTTACCTTTGTTACTGGTAAACATTTTTTTTTTTTTTTCAGTTTACGAGAGCCCCTAGTAGTGATCTGATAAAGGTTACATCTAACCCCTCCAGTTCGAAAAGTCTTTCAAAAGTTAAACACACAGGTATCCTTGTCGCCACCCGATTTATATCCATTTTCTCCTTATAAGTATCCCCCCCCTCATATATATATATATATATATATATATATATATATATATATATATATATATATATATATATATATATATATATATATATAAAATCATTCAGCACCGCTTGCGCCCATGAGTGAGACGACTGACTGAATGTGGGTGTTATTGGAAATATATGAGTACAGCCGTAACTGCAGCACGCGTGTGAACCTTAATAGCACCCACACACACCTGCAGCTTCAACGTAATTTATTTAATGGATCCAAATACCTTCGTAATGATCTAGCGAATGGCTGCCTCACGTAAGCTGCACTAATTGGATTCATATTTATCTCTCTAACAGCATCTATCACCTATCTATGTCTGTTCATTAACTGTAGCTATCAGTACCATTCTGCTTATATCTGTTCATTCATCCATCCATCTACCTATCTGACTATCCACCAGTCTCTCTGTCCATCCATTAACTGTTCATCGATTCATCAATTTTGACCATCCACCCAACAGTCCTAGCTGTCCCTCCCTCCTTCCATCTGTGCATCCATCCTTCGATCGATCTGTCTGTCTGTTCGTCCATCTCTCCTTCCATCCATCCACCTTTCTGTTCATTCATCCATACAGCCATCTTTTCATCCATCTATCCTTATACCTCTCGGACCTTCCACCCTCTAATTATAATATCTATCCTCCAAAAATATAAGAAAATGCAAATTCAACAGATACACCGACAAGAGAAGTTTTAGGTGATCGGAAGTATGGTCTAGATTGTCACTCTAATGATACACTTCTCTACTTGTATTTTTTTTTTTTTACTTTTTCCTATTTTGGGAATCCACCCAATACATTCATATTTGTGGGAATACGATGTTGGTGATGGTGGTGGTGATGATGGCGGTGGTGAAGGTGATTGTAGGATGATGATGAAGATGACTGTAAGATGATGATGATGTAGGACGATGGTGGTGGTGGTAGTGGTGGTGGTGGTGGTGGTGGTGGTGGTGGTGGTGGTGGTGGTGGTGGTGGTGGTGGTGATGATGATGATATGGTATTCGATTAACCACACAATTAGCCCCCTTAGCCTGCGCTGTTATATTCTTGCTTCCATCAGACAATCTTCCTGCACACAGGACACGGGTTAAGCAGTACTTAACGTGCATCAAGTACCTTCATTACTATAGGGTGTTCTAGGTTTTAAAAAGTATTCTGGTAAATGTAAGAATTGAATTAAAATGACGCACTCTGACTGAGGGGGTTCATGATAGTGGGAATACAGTTAGAAAGATGATGATGATGATGATGGCTACCAGGGTCTACTGAGAGTTCAAATATTACAGTGCCGTAGCTCTACATGCTTTTTGAGCAAGGGAAGCGCATACAGCGGTAATTATTTCAACGGAAGGGTAAAAGTGCATGCAAGCTTCAATTTGGTATTACTACTGTTATTATTATTATCATTATATTATTATTACACAGAACGTTATGGGCAGAGCCAGAAGAGTACAATAACTACCACAGCAGATTCTTGGAACACTTGCGGGCACTGGGTACGATCAGAATGCGTGCCAAATAGCCACATAAACTCAGCAGAGAAAGGGAATCAGTAGGCTATATGTGTGTGTGTGTGTGTGTGTGTGTGTGTGTGTGAGAGAGAGAGAGAGAGAGAGAGAGAGAGAGAGAGAGAGAGAGAGAGAGAGAGAGAGAGAGAGAATTTCATTTTTTTAAATAAAAAAATGACTAAAAATTTAGGGACTTGCCAACACCTTCGCTCTTCATAGCATTAAAAATGAGCCATTCACTATAAGGGATCTTCTGCCCTAAAATAGTCTGGCGAAAAAAAAGAATAAAAGCTACGAAGCGTCCTGATCAAGATATTACTGTAGCTTGTAATACCCTCACGACAGGAAGGCTCTCATAATATTTATTTTAAAAATTAGTTTAACCGTAGCAAAAATCAAACCTAAAAGATTTTTTTTTTTTTTTTTTTTTTTTTTTTTTTTTTTACTGAATGGGTTAACGTCGATGAGTCTGCCAATGCATTATTCAAGTCCTTCTCTCTGTAGCTTACATGTGATTTATTTATTTATTTTATTATTATTATTTTTTTTTGACAGCGTTTGTACCAAAATTCTGGATGTTTTTCATGGGACCAAACTCTGTGTGGAAGAAAAGAAAATGAGTTCCTAGTGCTGGCCCACAAGACGGTGGTCATTATTCATAGCCTTGCCACCAGCACTGGAATACTAACACCCGCAATACCCTTCTTGCTGAATTCTGAACACAGTATTTTTTAACTTTCTCAAACTTCTCACAACCAGCCAGCCTTTGTTGTCCTTAGTACCAAAAGCCATGGGGGACAAATTCATAGAAAGTTCTACCAGAGTCAAGCATTTGCACTGAAATCATTTCGGATAGTGGCCAGGTACAGCCTCGTACAATATGTTCCAGGCATATCTGGTTATCGCAATTATGAGGCATCATAGGAGACGCTTGGTACAACTAGCATGCCACCAATTAGCCTACGCAGTGTTTCTTTGCGGGGTGTCATACGACAGCAGTGTCAGGGACCAATGAATGCTGCGTATATCTTATTTATAACAATAACTTTTTAAACTTGCTCTGAACGGTGATGTTAGTGTTTTGTGCATCCCACTTCTGAGTAGGGAAGAGGCTGGCTTCTATGCACCTTCTTCCATACAGTCGCATCGCCCCATAAGCCAATTTTGCATGCAGGTCCGTCGCACTCGCTGGCAGGATCCGAGAGGAGGGAACGAATCCTCGACGCGCCAAAACGAATAGCTGGCTTTTTTATTTTATATCTCCGTGTAGTAATGGTAGGTGGGGGCACTCACCATCCACTCACTCGATGTAGTGCTGCTATCAGGTGTCTGCCCTTTCCTTTCCTCCATCCTTTCCGTCCATCCTCTTCTGTCTTTCTTTCCTTCAGTCTTTCCTCGTCCTTCTGCCTACAGGTGACTTTACACTCCCTCTTCTGTCTTTCTTTCCTTCAATCTTTCCTCCTTCTGCCTGTGGGTGACCCTACACTGAGTGACGAGCCAAATGGTTTCCTGTACACCAGGAAACCATTTACTACGCTGGGTGGTAACCATATAACCAAATTTTGGCACCTGGTGGTTGAGTGGGTAACTATTGTTCTCCAATCGGATTGAGCCGGTGTAGGTTTATATCCAAGGGGTGGCTGGGGTTTATTGCTCACGTACTGCCACCCTGAGATGAGTGAAGCTGGTCACTCTCGTCTTAAATGTCAGGACCAACTGTCTAGCCCCGGGCTCCTACGCTCCTCATGGGGCAACGTAGGATTGGATGATGGATGGATGGATCTCCGTGTAGTCCATTTTTACGGAAGCCATATGGCAGTAACAACAAATTATTCTTAACCTTAGAAACTAATGGTTGTATGCTTAAACAGTAAACCGCTAAGTGCAATGCAAGCTCCCTATTTTTAACACCGATTCCTGAAGCACGAGGGTAATATGAAATAAAGTTTGTCCCTCCAGTATCGTCGCTGACTGCACTAGTAATGTGGGGTGCAGGGCGACCAAAACTAATAGCTACAAGTGCACCGAAAATTACAAGAGAAAAATGTGGGTTTGCGTTCCTCTTTGCGATTTAACATTTTAAGCATAGGTCACTAACAATCCAGATTGAAATTCCAACGACGAGTCATAATAAATACCATCTGCTAGGCATCCCAGTAGTAGTAGCAGCAGCAGAAGTAGTAGAACAACTCCAATGTGTGTGGCCGAGCAGACACATCGACTGCAGGCAAGCCATGGCCCCTGCAAGTTTGTCCCGTGCAGCGAACCCATGTTCCCTTATGCGGTGGACAACGTCTCACCATAGTGAGGTGCAGGGAGTAGTGTGGAGATTTGGGTCTCTGGACGCAAGCCGTATTTGCGTCTCCAACTAGTTAACTTACCAGCTAGGGGCACCACAGTAATCGTAGGCGCATCACCCCATTATCTGGTCATTATATAGTTAATATCCAGCGTTGTAAATGGTTTCTTTAATTCTTGGGTTACATGAAACAATTAAGCTTACTCAGTGTAGAGTCACCTACTGAAGTAATAGGCAGCATGTTATGCTGGATGTTTTTTGACCGACTTCTTGTTCTAAAGACACCAGCGACTGAGCGGGGTCCTCTTTCTAGACCGGAAATAGAACACTTACAAAGGAACAGAGCATAAAAACTCGGCAGGACACCTTAACACATATATTGCCTTAATCCAACTTCCTTACAATATACATTCAATGGTACACTGAATGTGGATCGGGTATAGTGACAGGTTAGTTAATATTGGTATATGCACTGTGCTTACACCTGAGTTATTACACAAGAGAATATCACATAGGTATGGTGACACTGTTCATATGCTTGGTCACGTGGACTTTGCTTGGTACACTGGTCTCTTTGCACTTGAGTATCGCCACACACTAGTATATTACTTTGGTTCTGGGGTGCTTAGGTACTAACACAGCACTCTGAGTGGACTGAGGTAGAGACACTTTACGGGTGGTGTTCCTGTCTCACTGTTTAAATAACACACACAGTCACTGTCACTACTGAGTCTCTAACACGACACTGAGGTCTTGTTGTGTCGTCACTGGACTGTCGGAGTCTGGGCTCATTTGAGGTGGTGCCTGGGAATTGGAGGGAGCCCTACTGGTGACCCCTCCTGCAGAAGGCATGGGACAGCTCTCGGAGACGTCACGGTCCGGGCGCGTTTCTGGTCTGGGGTGCATGGAGGCCCTTTCCTGTCAGGGCCTCGACCTGGTGAGGGACCCTCGGGGCTGGGGCCAAACAGTGTCAGGAGTCAGGCCTGCCGTTTCTCGCTCCGGGTGGAGGGCCGACGGTGAGTAGTCCCGCCCTGGGGTCCGAGGGCTGGCCCTGGGAGGCCTGGGACTGCGGTCGCCTCTAGGTTGGGTCGCCGTCAGGGGTTGACCGCAGCACCTCGCTTGCGGGGCATCCGTCTGGACCCGGCGTCGTCCAGGGGCAAGCTGGAGGGTGTGAACCCTGCCTTTAGCGACAGGACCTTGCTACCACTCCTGGAATGGCAGCACCTCCGGGGAACCACACCTGGAGGGAGGGACAGAAGGGCGTCCCACGCAGCCGCAGGGTGGAGAGTGGGCCGTGCAAGGGACCTTCTTCTCCGGGAGAACCCTCGTAACTGTGGGCGAAGGGCATACAGTGGCTGTCCCTTCCCCAACGTGTACAGTGGCTGTCGTCGTGGTTCCACAGTCCCTTGGGCTAGCAGCAGAAGGATGTGCAGTGGCCGTTCCTTCCCCGGCGCGTACAGTGGCCATGGCCGCAGGGCTACTCCCGAAGGAGGAAGAGGCAGATGAAGGACGTACAGTGGCCGTTCCCTCCCCGGTACGTCCTGTGGCCGTTACCGCTGTGCTACTCCCGTAGGAGGAGGAGGAGGTGGATGAGGGACGTATAGTGGCTGTTCCCTCCCCGACGCGTACAGTGGCCATCGTCGCGGTTCCACTCCTGCCTTTACCTGTCGGTGTGCGTACAGTGGCCGTCACACCGAGGAGGGCTCCAGATGTGGCTGCAGCAGAAGGGCGTACAGTGGTAGTCCCTTCCCCGGTACGTACAGCGGCCGTTACCGCGGTGCTGCCTGGGACTGTATCTGGAGCAGTCCCACCCCGATCCTGACGAGAGCTGGTCCCGCCGAGAAGCAGTCTTGCATTCCTGCGACGTCATGGTTCGTCCGGCCGAGAAGAAGTCTCGCATTCCTGCGACGTCGTGGTTGGTCCGGTTGAGGGGAAGAGGGACACAAGGTCGGGGCACACCTGAGCCCGTCTCGCTCTGGGCCTGCGTCTCGTTTACCTGGCCCTCTGTGGTGTCCTCCTGGGGCGGGGATGGGGCTGCAGCTCCGTAGCGGGGCGGGGGGTCCGGCAGCGGGAGCGCGCATTTTACAGCACTACAGCAAGTAAATGATGGTCGCCACCACATACCGCCAAGACATTTCAGTAAGATGAATACGTCTACTCTGTAATCATACTCATCGTTAAGTGTAATAAATTTTATTTTGGCTTATTATTCATGTTTCTATGGAAGGGATAACGTTTAGGTTGTCATAATATTAACACACGAAATTCTTACCGCTGTTATATCACATTACGGTACATGAAACAGAACAGAAGAAATTAAATATTACCTGGAAGCTCTCTAGATTGTTAAAATCGTCTGGTAGCGGCAAGAATAAACTACAAAGAACACATTGTACTGGTGGATATTAATGGAAAACATCATGTAAGGAAATGAATAAAATGTAGCAACACTAGCTGTGTTGCCAAGCTGGGGTCCTATAACAACCAAGTCTCATATGATCATTGCTGTGTGCACGGGATTCTAAGTTTTCCATTGATATTAGGTTTGGCAGCTACTATTATACTGTGAATCTTTCACGGGGAGGTATTAATATGTATGTTAATCCTTTAGTATATAAAGAGAAAATTATTTGCCTCTCAGAAAAA
The DNA here is from genome assembly GCF_032717465.1 of Coenobita brevimanus. Taxonomy (NCBI): domain Eukaryota; kingdom Metazoa; phylum Arthropoda; class Malacostraca; order Decapoda; family Coenobitidae; genus Coenobita; species Coenobita brevimanus. The sequence continues at coordinate 58,719,235 of NC_137053.1, forward strand.
AAATCAAATACTGTATGTAGGTGGGTGGAGACTGAGACGGGGAGAGGGGTTGAAACTGGTGGTTGGCTGGCTAACTGTGACATACCTATGACATCATTTGGGTATTTCCTCCTTACTGATCTAGATCTTTTTATGGTCGCTATGATCTTAGGGTTGGCCTGAGCATGCTGACCATTAAGACTAGGGCTCAGCATCAGCTGAAGAGGATTTATTTCACACCTCAACTATTGATTTACAATTGCAGTCTGTACATAACAGACAGATGGGTCTGAAAACTTTTTCTGGGTTGGCCGCATCAAGGCTTCACTTTCAGGAATAAAAATCGACAAGAAGGAAAGGCAAACTGAATTATGAGAATGAATGCTGTCAAATTGCCATGAGCTTTCTCTAGTCTGAGGATGTATTTGTATTTTACAGTATTCTGTTGGAGTATATTTATAATGAAAGCGTTATAGTGAAGACATTATTGAATGCTATATTCAACTCTCCACTTCAAAAAAGTCTCCTGAGCTGTGTACTCAGTGAAGTGATTAAACAATGGTCTAACCTAACGAGACCTAAATTTAATGCCATATGGCTTATTGCCTCATACCTGAATTTTGTGCAGAGGTGGCAGTGATAAGCTTCCATAGATTCAGTTACACTTACGGGTTTACTAACTCTGGATGTGAAATTCCTGCTTGCCCAGTTATTAGGCTACAGCTTAGTTTAGCAAGATTTCGTAATCTCCTGAATCCAGTCATGCCTCGATACAGAATGATAATGCATCAAGCGAAAATCCGTCGCATTGAGATGTATTATATAACGAGGTTGATATAACACTGGCTCAATGGGGACAGGGAGGGGGGCCTATGACCACAAGACCTAAAAAAAAAAAAAAAAAAAAAAAAAAAACCTCTCTCACCCACCTGACGTATGTCCTAGGCCAATTCGAACTGTCACCAAGGGTAGCCCCTGAGGCTGGGGTACAGCTGAAGGGCCTGGACATTCACTTGAGGTCCTCAAGAGGAGGTGAAAGGAGACATGGAGAGTGAGGCTGTGAGGTCAAGGGAAAGCAATGCAGTGAGGCCGAGAGAGAGCAAAGCGGTGAGGCTGAGGGAGAGCAATGCATTGAAGCCATGAGAGAGCAATACAGTGAGGCCAATGGAGAGCACAGCAGTGAGGCCATGGAAGAGTGTGATGGTGTGGCAGCAGGGCAGCATGGCGGTGTGGTGACGGGGTAGTACAGGAGTGAGTCAGGTGGCAATAAAGATGAGACAGACATAGTGGTGGCAGGTAAGGCAGGATGTAGCATTTGCACCTCACTCACTGATGGCCTTAGCTCTTCCTCAGTGCTGGTGGCAAGGGGAAAGGAGGAAGTGGTGGTCTGCTGGGCTGCCTTTTTCTTAGCTGCCAAGAGCTCCCTGTACGGCCTTAAGTGTTGCTCTATGATGCATGTCACTGCGTCACTCCTCACTGGGTTCAGGTCCTTGTCCTGGATGTGTGAAATTGCCTTATCCATCTTTGCTAGGGAACTCCTTCAAGGTCTTTATATCGAGAACACGAAGGGGCTCATCCTCCCTGCCGTCCTCTCCAACTTTCTGTGCCTCTGCTACCAGTTTCCTTGGTTCAGCGAGCTTTTCTATCACGAGGTGGTCAGTGTGGCTATCCAGGACCTCTTAAACATCTTTGTTGACCTCCTCAAACCTCACCTCGTATGAGAGGTTGAGGATTTCATGCTAGACGTTCTCCACCGCCAGGAACCCCGTGAGGAGTGCACACACTCTGGTCATACTTTTCGCCCAATAGAATTCAGTGTGCTTGGCTGCACCTTCTTCCACACTGCTGTGAAGCTGTCAGTGGTGTTCTTGATATTATATTTCTTCTAGAAATGCTGCACTGCATTAGTCTCCCAAGTCACTTGCCCTCACCATTTGCTCCATAGTGCGGCAAAGATAATGGGCTTTGAAAGTGGCGATTACATCTGGGTCCTTTGGTTGGAGCAATGATGTTGTGTTGATATCCACTCAGTCCTCCATGCTGTCAGGGTGGCTCAGGGTCTTGTCCACCATGAGAAGGAAATGGTTTGCCAGACTGATCCAGCTGGCATAGTCATGCAGGTGGGGGGACAGGTATCCTGCTACATAAGAGTGGCAGAATGTGGAGGTTAGCCGAGCCCTGGAGTTACTCTGAAATAACCCCACGGTTCTCCTTCACATACCCTGCCAATGCTTGGGGGTTCTCCAAATGATAAACAAGGAGGAGTCTGAGCTGAAGGTCCCCTTCAGAATTCACACCAAAGAGGAGGGCGAGGTAGTCCTTGGCTGCCTTGTACCCTGGCACATGTTGTTCTTCCTTGCTTACGTCTTCTAAGAAACGTATTTCCAAAACAGACCCGTCTCATCAAAGTTCAGGACCCGTTTTGGAGAGTATCCCCCTTCCTCCATGATTGCCTTCGGCTTCTGAGCGGAGGCTTCAGCTGCCATGTGACCAGCATTAGCAGCTTCCCCATGCATGGTCACATTCTGTGCCCAGCATAGGCCTTAAACTGCTCAGACCAATCTATACTGTCCTTGAACTCTTCCTTGCCTCCATTCCTTGCTTATCCCTGAGATCCTTCCACAGATTGAGAGCCTTAGAACAAATAAAACTACTGTACGACATGGGTTGCTTTGCTTGGTTAAGTTCATTAACCCACAGCACTGAGAGACGACCCCTTTCCTCCATTATGCGTTCCTTAGTTCTGATTAGTCACTTAACAGTCAGAGTAGGCACATTCTGCAATCCCACTAGGACAGCATCAGATTTCTTTATTATCACAGCGACAGTGGACTGGGACAGCTTTAGGGCCTTGGCAATCATACTTACTCCATGCCCCTACAATTGGCACTTAACAATGTCAAATTTCACGTCACAGGAAGGGCTATGTCTTACCCCTTTAGCCTTGCCCTTGGCAGCATAAGTAGCACCAGTTTTCCACTGGGAGTTGCACCAGACATGATTTCTAAGTTACAAATTTCGCTTTTTTCACACATAGAAAGTTTTCGTTTGACTTATTATCTCAAACATTATTCGTTGCATACTTGCACTGTTATTGGTGATAGCAATGATGTTTCAATGGCCTTACACATGAAAAAAGGTCACAGGTGTGGGACATGAATGAGTGGACAACTGAGATTGGGTCTTCAAAGAGGTGACATGAAGAAGGCCACCTGCACAGAGGCCTGAGATGAGGGTTCTGTGCATGTAAACACTGGGTGGCCATCTTGGGTCAAATGTCTGACTGTCAGCTTCCATGTGTCACCTTATGTGCATGGGATTGTCGAAAGCGACCATCAATTATAATTTTAGCAAATTTCAATATTGTTATTGCGAAGCTGGGTATAACTTTTAGATCATTATTCTAGTGGTTAATTACATACCAAACAATCGCATAACAAGGCCTGACTGTATATTTGCTTATTCTTACTGTTTCCACATGATTTTCTTCAACTTCACATAGCAACAGCCTCTTCTATGAAAGGGGTTAATGAGGGCTGGACTTTATGCTGCCTACTTACTTTTACTCTGAGTCCGTACACCTCCCAGAACTGCCGATGTTGGAGAGGTTCTGGTTGTGTTCAGCTTGGTGTTCTTTGACTTATTAAACCATCCATACCATCATCCAATCCTACGTTGCCCCATGAGAAGCGAAGGAGCCTGGTGCTAGGCAAGTTGGTCCTGACGTTTAAGCTGACAGTGATCAGCCTCACTCATCCCTATGTGGCATTATGTGAGCAATAAACCCCAACCATCCCTTGGATATAAACCTACACAGGCTTAATCTGAGTGGAGTGCCTTAATTACCCACTAAATCACAAGGCGCCATAATTTGGTTATGTGGTTACACCCAGCATAGTAAATGGTTTCCTGGTGTACAGGAAACATTTGGCTTGTCACTCAGTGTAAAGTTGCCCATAGGCAGACGGAAGAGGAAAGAATGAAGGAAAGAAAGACAAGAGGGAGTGTAAGGTCACATGATGTATTTATTTAAAAAAAAAAAAAAACTGAATATCTGCCAAAAAAGAATACCCACACAGTACTTAGAATGTGTCAAGAGCTAGTACTGTATTTATGACCACAAGTATCCATGCCCAAGATCTACTTTGCAGATAGAGCAATTATTCTGGTTTCAAAGAGGTTTTCTCAATGATAAGTAAGCAGCTACCCTGATACAATATACCAGTACAGAATCAGTGATAGCAATAAGCACTGACCATCAGATGATCAATGTGTTTTACCCAAAATTATTTCTGCCCAGTCTTCCCACCTGATGCCTGCACTGTTCTACCAAGTGGAAGTAAATAACTTGGGATGGTTCCTTTCCTTGGCTTGGACAACTGGAGGTAAAGTGGGGAAGACATGGCAACAGTTTATGAGAGGACTCTCAACATCCACATTTCTGCCCCCAAAGTTTGCATCTTTGCTTGAAAGAGTGGTGATTACCATGAAGTTTGCATCTTTGCTTGAAAGAGTGGTGATTACCATGAAGTTTGCATCTTTGCTTGAAAGAGTGGTGATTACCATGAAGTTTGCATCTTTGCTTGAAAGAGTGGTGGTTATGATTGCTCTTTCAATCAACAAATCAGGATGGTTGACCTTATAGCAAAGGACAACAGTAATGACATATGGTCCAGCAACTACCTTCTTGCTGTTGTCTTTATCACTAAAGCGGTTTTGGTAGCCAACTAGGCTGTTTGTCTCCCCTCAGTACCAGAGTACAAAGCATGCAGTTTAAAGGCTGGCATTCCTGCCTGATCATGCAGTACTGTATAGTGGTCTAATCCAAGGTGTAGTGCCCTGGGAAAGTTTTGTGTCAGCAGCCCTTCTTCCATTTATGGGTATTAAGAATGAAAGGAAGGGCTACAGGAGTGAAATACATGTGGAAATACCATGCAGATACAAAAGAACACACTGAGATGGTATGGACATCTACAAAGAATGGAAACAGACAAGGTGCCAAAAAGGTTTTTGCCATGGTGAGATAAAAGGTAGTGCTGGCAGAAGCACACCTTATACGGTATGGAATAAGACAGTTGGGCAGTATATTGGTGAGGGAGAAGTGTTTGTAAGAGTGAGTGAGGTATGTGAGGGTAAAGTGGCCTGGAGGCATTTCTGCTAGTCATCTCCTGTTTAGGGGTTCCCAGGAGGGAGCAGGGCATGAGATGAATGACTGACAATATAATGATAATGTTTGTTGGGAGGAGAAACAAGAAGTTTGTTATGAGTATGAAAGTTATAACAGGTGAGGAATGAGTGTCACAGTGTAAACTGATAGTCTGTGATGTCATGCTGAGGAAGTTTATTTAAAAGGAAAGCTTTTCAAATGACAGAGGAAAGTGTGAACTTAAAAGACAAAGTAGGATGACCTTCACAAGCTGAGCTGCTGAAAGTGACTGATGCAAGTAATGAATATGGAAGTGTTGATGGATGGTGGGACTCTCTACAGCAAAGTCTGCTGACTGAAGGCCACAAATGTACTTGTGGCTGGACAATCGGACCCCATAAATATAAGGTGTGTTAGAAAGATTTTGTGGAAGCAACAATTAGAGGAATAAGGGAGTGGTTTATAAAATGGAAGAAAGGTGAGGTGATAAGGAGCTGTACTTGGTGAAATGCTGGGCTAGGGCCGAGGTACAGACAGCAAACCTAAGGGCACAGAATGAAATAGTCTAACAAACAAGATCACTGGTCCTGACGGGACAGCTGAGATATTCACGAGAGGAAAGAATAAATATGATACAGGAAAATCAGGAAGTAATCAGTCTGGAATAATACAGGAATGTTAGCTGCTGCAAAAGACAACTGAAACAGAGCATTGTCAGAACATTCCTGCAGAGCCAAAGTAGAACATACATATTAGTATTTCTTCCTTTTATTAAAAAATACCTACACCAGTTGGTGCTTCATTATTAACTGATGAGTGAAAAAGGCAGGTATACCTAATGAATATTTAACTTCAATTTACTCTTCAAACTTCTTTATATACAAATATGCTACACAATTAATTCATCACAAATATTTCATTAGCTGTAGTACAGCTCTGTATCTTACATTTCTAACGAAGTGCATGTCAATGGACTTCAGTGTTATGTACGAGTAAATTCAATAACCTTAGGGTAATGTTTCAGTTCCTCAAATTACTCACCCATGAAGTATAACACATCAGATGAAGTCATAATGAGTCTGGTTTTTTGCTCTGAGGTAACTAAATAAAAAATGATAATTACTGTACCTATAACAGTATGCACATTAACAATCATAAGTAGAGTCAAAAGAGTAAAAATAGCAGCTACAGTCTGGGAGTTGACTGTTTAGTGGTGTCTGAATTTAGCATTGGCAGCTCTAGAATCAGTTCGGTTTAAGTGATAGAGGAGTCTCTCTTCAATACGTCTTGCTGCAGCAACTGTCAACACCAGAGTCTCGTGCTTCAGCATGGAGTAAACATTCAAACCTGCAGAAAAAATAGCAGAAAAGTAAAATCTTGCCTGAAAGATAATAATCAGAGCAATTAGTAAACATATCACTACTTAGAACATTCAACATAGCACTGGAAAGCCTAATAATCCTGGGTACTGACACAGCATTAAGAATTATATGCTTTAACCATCATTATCATCTAGTCATTGTTTCCCACCTAAGGACAGGGTGAAGCAGGGTCCAGAGAGAAAGAATTGCCTGACAGATGGGGAAACTAATCGAAAGTCTGCACAACTGAACGGGACACACTATCATTCTCTTACCATCCAAGCCCCAGGAATCCTGACTCCATCTTGCAGGCACAAACATCCACACTCAAGTGCTTCATAGTATTATATATTTTGAAGATGATGCACTTGATTAGAATGCTATCAATGCACATTTGACATGCACATTCAACACAACACGATCTGACACCAAAGATTACTACTACTACTATTATCACCATACTAAAAAAAAAAAAAAAAAAAAAAACTGATAAACCTGTCAAAGATGCCATACAGGGCTCCAGTGTGACATTACCTAGAAGGTATAAAGTTATCGTATGCATCGTTTCGTTTCGTTTTTGAAGACTCCAACATACTTGCATACGTCGACCTTGATCATCTAATGGTGGCTCTCCATGCTGCTCAATCCCTGGCAGGTTCCCTATTCAGACCCTTATCCCTGAGGTCACACTCACTGACCTTGTCCCAGGTCTTTTTTGGCCTACCTCTCGCAATCCTACCCCTAACGCTAACACTTCTCGCTTTCTGTGCCCATTTATCATCTCCCATCCTTCCCATATGCCCAAACCATCTAAATCTACATCTCCTCATCACAACACCAATACACTCGCGTCCCATCCTACCTCTCAACTCTTCCTAACCTAGCCCCACCAGGCCTCAAACTCTGGGATGCACTGCACAGCCACCTTATCATTGTCATTTCTGTACATTTGAGCCTGCGAATATCCTCTATCTTTACTGTCCAGGTCTCACTACCATACAGCAATACACTCCTAATACATGACACATACAAAGATCCCTTAGCACAGAGGGAGAGCCCTCTCAATGTCAGGAGAGGTAACAGCTCTCTGAACTTCTTCCAACCACTCCTCATTCTAGCCACAGAGCAAGCTCCAACTCCACCTCCAGCACATAACACGTCTCCCAGACAACAAAACTCTTCCACACACTTAAGAGACTCACCAGCAAGTTCAATCCTTTGACGCCTGACAATCTCCTTATGCTCTCCCTGGCACACTGCACACATGAAATCAGCATTATCTCACAGTCAACCTCTAATACCATTACATCTTTTATGCACTCACTTATCACAAACACTGCACAACATGGAATTACTGTACTTCCCACGTTCTTGTGGCAAAGTGCACATGACCACTCTCCCTCTTCTTTGACAGTACTGCCACCAACCATAGATACCATCACTTTTGTTTTATCTGCATTTACTCTTGAGCCTTTGTGCCCCATACCATCTCTCTACTTCCTAAATCTTTCTTCCGCCTCCCTTTCATTCTCTGCAATCAACACCAATCATCAGCATACAGCATCTCCCACGGAAGTCCACTTCTGAAGTCACGTGAGAGGACTTCAAGTACCATGATAAACAACAAGGGACTCAAGACTGACCCCTGATGCACACCAATGGAAACTTCATCATTCAAATCTCCATTCACCCTTACCTGGGCGCGAGCACCCACATAAATGGTCATAACCACTCTAACCAGCCACTCCTCAATCCCAAGCTTTCTCATTGCCCACTTCACCACCTCTCTAGGGACTCTGTCAAAGGCCTTCTCCAAATCAACAAAAACAAATACAGTTCCCTTTCCTTTCCTATATATTTTTCCTGAAGCTGCTGAACAATGAATATGGAATCAGTGGTCCCTTTGCCTGGCAAAAACCCAACCTGCATCTCATTAATATCCCCTCTTTCTCTAATCATACCTTCTAGCACTCTCTCCATTACCTTTATTATCTGATCCAAAAGCTTTATGCCTCTATAATTTCCTCTTTCCAGGGCATCACCCTTCCCCTTGTACACATTTGCAATTACACTCTCCAGCCAATCATCTTAGACACCACACTCATATATAATCATATTTATCAAGTCAGTGATGAACCCCACTTCTGTATCTCCTGAGGCTATCAACATTTCAGCAGTCAGCCCAGACACACCTGCTGCCTTCCCCATTTACATCCTGTCAATTGCCAAGTCAGTGACTAACCCCACTTTAATATCTCTTGAGGCTATCAATATTTCAGCAGTCAACCCAGACACACCTGCTGCCTTCCCCATTTACATCCTGCCTATTGCGCTGCTCATAGTTGCAGCGTCAATTAAAGGTCAAGGGCCAGACACTGGATCTACTGGCTCCAAACCTTCCCTGTTCCAGTCCAACTCCTCATTCAACAACCAGTTGTAATGCTCTCTCCAGGCATCTTTAATATCCCCACTGTTCACCACTACCTTTCCTTCATCATTATTCACACACCGCTCAACTATGGTATCCCTGTTCTCCCTCTTCATCTGATTTGCCAACTTAAATATCATATTCTTCCTTTCCACACTATTTAGGTTATCAAGTAAAAGTCTCTGAGACTCAGACTTTGTCCTGCAAACCTCTTTTCTAGCCCTATGCTTGGGAGCCAAATATTCCTCTTTGTTACCACCCTTTTTCCATTCCCGGAAAAGCCTTCTTTTTTTTTCTTTAACTGCGGCTTTTATATCCTCATCCCACCACCAAGTTACTTTATGTCTCAGGGGCCCTTCTCCATCCACACACTGAATCAGTAACTCACAAGAGGTTGCTCTTGAGGACTTTGTACTATTCATTAATGCTTCTGACAATGTCTCCCCGTTCAGCCACCACTCTACTCATCTCGCAACAGAAGGCATCCCTTACTGCTTGGTTTTTCAACTTCTAGATTTTCCTCCTAGGTGCACAGGTCCTCTATTTCATCACCCACTCCTTAAGCACCATGTCACATATCAATAACTTGTGCTGATGCACACACTTCTCGCTTCCTATAACTTTAACATGCCTCACTAACCTCCTATCAGCTCTCCTGACCAGGAAATAGTCTATCTGGTTACTACTTCACCCAGGTTCATGGGTAATCAGCCTCCTCTCTCCTTTCCTAAAGTGTGTGTTACACACAATCATGTTCATTACTTCCCCAAACTCGAGTGCCCTTTCCCCTTCCTCATTCCTTGTATCATATGCACATCCCCCCCATGTATTCCTTCATATCCTTGAGCAGCTTCACCTTCATGATCATTTAAGTCCCCTCACAAAACTACAATCTCATCATCATCCATACCACTTACTACAAGTATTAAGTTAACCCAGAATCTATCCTTTTCTACATCATCCAAGCCTGTCCATGGAGCATACGCCAATATAAATGCAAACATTATCCCACCAAACAAAATTTTCACCACTCTTATCCATTCAGTGACTCTGATTACATTCATGTTAGCTATATTCCACCCATTTCTCCTTAACCAACACACTCACACCACCATATCCATCTGCCGTACCTTGCCAAAACAACTTGTAACGACAATCCCTCCTAGCAATCATTCTGGCCAATCCTCCCGTATACCTGACTTACTGTACACATCCCACATCCACCCACCTCCTACTCAATGCCTCAACTACTTCCCCCACTCTAACACTCAAACTTCCAACATTCCATGATGCCACTCTGATCCCCTTGGGTGATTTAGTTTCCCCAGGCTTGCTTTGAATTTCTTTCTTGTTTGTCATAATCTGTAAATACTGTAATGGGGAAAGACACCACAGGCCCCACCCACTTGCACAGTCCCAGGTCCAGGCATGGGAATTGGGACCCACTGCCCACCAGCTGTGACCAGTGACTGTGGCAGTGGCCTTGAGGCACCCAACCCAGACAGATACAGGGACACCCTCCAAGCACGCCTTGGTACTGTAACTGCCCCGCCATTAAACACCCATTGATAGGGCAGCCTCCTAGGGCACCACATCTAGGTTCGGGCCCCTCTCTATTGGCCGGAAGAGGCAGCCTGAGACCCGCAATGCCCTGTACCTTCTAACACAGGTTTGACCCCCATCCTATTCCGGCTCCAAAACTGATGCTGGCAGAGCCCTCACCACGCCTCTCAATAGGTCCACCACAAGGTAGCGGGGGCAATGCTTTCTGGTCTATGTCCTTGCTGTGACATAGTGGGGTACACTGTGTGATATGTACAGCGCATGTAATGTAGTGCATGAGATGATAGAAGATTAATACCTGGGGAGAGATCTAGCAGCGGGGAGAGCCATTAGGTGACCAAGGCAAGCATGCTGGAGGCTTTAGAAACAAAACGAGACAAAACAAACCTTGCAAGCAATGTTGGTTATTTTGTACTGTATATCATCAGAGCCCTCCTGTGCATTTTTTTTTTTTTTTTTTTTTTTTTTTTTAAGCCAACTGTACCTTTATGGGTAGATGATCATCCTACTTCCCTTTTGAGCATTAGATGATCAAAAGGCCTCTAATAACCTCCTAGGGATTAAATCTAAGCATGTGTCAGGCCATCACTCCAACTACAGCTTTCTAACCATTAACCCACATATCACCAAATGTGTTAAATATGGTAACTCACCATAAACTGGAACGAGGTTTATGTGTTGAATGGAGTCCGTGGCAAGGGTGATGTTCCGAGGCATCAGATCAGAGCTGTGGTAAAATTAATAAACATTGCTAGTTCTGATGTACTGTTATTAACTGCATGCAGCAACATGCATGACAGGTCTGACTAGCACCAAATTTATCCAACTCGCATGTGCAAAATGCAACAGGAACACATCCCAACTGCTGAAATACCTAACAATGACAGGCATCAGTGTCTCCTGTTATGTTAACTCCTTCAGTTCAAGAGTGTTATTTTTTACTTTATACTGGCTACCACACATTAGTTAATTCAGTCCAGAAAAAATATTCTCCAAGAACTTACTTAGTCCTTGGATATCTTAAGAGAAAGATTTGTCCAGGACCAGGAATTAACATCTAAAGCTCAGTGATGTATATAAGTGGAATCAAATGCAGTACAGAACTTTCATTACTTTGGCTAACATTTAAATGATACTTATTGTTACACCAGTATGCACTTGATGCTTATGAAACTTTTAACACATACTTTAGCCCACACCATGTGAGAGGTCTCCCTAGTTCTGCATTAAACAGTCTCTCCAGGTGCCACAACCAAAAATAATAACTAGAATTGAATGGACTGATGACTTGTTTCAAAGCCTACCATTTGGATTTGGTGCTGAGACAAATATAAACAGCTAGGTCAATAGCCAAGTGGTAACTGCCAGTCCAACATTACTCCCTTTGAAGTGTAAAGGTTCAAGGCTGGGCATAATTAATGGTACAAGACCGATCTATGTCCTTGGTGAAATTACAGCAACGGAAAAAATCACCAGCTACTTTCACACTTCACGTCTGTGTGTAACCATAGCAAGGCTGTCACTTCTACTGGTATAATTTGCAATTATACCATCAGATGTTAAGTGCCTTTCTGAGCAAAATGGAAACATACCATAATATGAGGAGTGCTATTATATTAACCCCTTTAATCGAATTGTGTTTTTCCATTTAATTCCTGCTGTCTGCAGACAATATTATTCAGCTTTGGAGAGGTCTTCTGAACTGGGGTTTTAGCTATAGCCTTCAGTTATGCCTTCATACACACAAGTTCTCTCTCTCTAGAGTGGAATGAAACAGCCTGTAAGTAATAATCATAATAATAACAATAATAATAATAACCATCCATCCATCCATCCATCATCCAATCCTACATTGCCCCATGAGAAGCGTAGGAGCCCGGGGCTAGGCAGTTGGTCCTGACATTTAAGATGATAGTGATATAACAATAACAATAATAATAATAATAATAATAATAATGAAGGTTTATATCCAAAGGGTGGTTGGGGTTGATTGCTCATGTAATGCCATTCAGGGATGAGTGAGGCTGGTCACTCTCATCTTAAATGTCGGGACCAACTGCCTAGCCCCGGGCTCCTATGCTCCTCATGGGGCAATGTAGGATTGGATGATGGATGGATAATAATAATAATCCATCCATCCACCATCCAATCCCATGTTGCCCCATGAAGAGTGTAAGCGCCCAGGGCTAGGCAAGTTGGTCTTGACATTTAAGATGAGTGACCAGTCTCACTCATCCCTGAGTGGCATTACGTGAGCAATAAACCCCAACCATCCCTTGGATATAAACCTGCACTGGCTCTATCTGATTCGAGTGCCGTAATTACTCACTAAACCACCAGGCGCCATAATTTGGCTATGTGGTTACCACCCAACGCAGTAAATGGTTTCCTGGTGTACAGGAAACCATTTGACTTGTCACTCAGTGTACAGTCACCCATAGGCAGACGGAAAAGGAAAGAATGAAGGAAAGATAGATGGAAGAGGGAGTGTAAAGTTACCTACAGGCAGAAGGAGAAAGAGGAAAAAATGAAAGAAAGAAAGACAGAAGAGGAATGAAGGAGACAGGAAAGGGCAGACACCCAGAGCAGCACTACATTGAGTGAGTGGATGGTGAGTGCCTCCACCTACCACAAATAATGAAAATAATAATAATAATCCATCCATCCATCATCCAATTCTATGTTGCCCCATGAGAAGCATAGGAGCCCAGGGCTAGGCAAGTTGGTCCTGACATTTAAGATGAGTGACCGGCCTCACTTACCCAAGTGGCATTATGCAAGCAATAAACCCCAACCACCCCTTGGATATAAATCTGCACCAGCTCAATCTGACTGGAGTGCCTTAATTACTCACTAAACCAACAGGTGCCATAATTTGGTTATATGGTTACCACCCAATGCATTAAATGGTTTCCTGTACACTTGTCATTCAGTGTAGAGTCACCCACAGGCAGAAGGAAGGGGAAGAATGAAGGAAAGACAGACAGGAGAGGGAGTGTAAAGTTACCCACAGGCAGAAGGAAAAAGAAAGGCTGAAGGAAAGAAAGAAAGAATGAAGAGGAAGGAAGGAAGACAGGAAAGGGCAGACACCCAAAGCTGCACTACATCGAGAGAGTGGATGGTGAGTGCCCCCACCAACCACAGTAATAATAATAATAATAATAAGAAGAAGAAGAAGAAGAAGAAGAAGAATGATAATAATAATAATAAAACATCCAGACAAAAGGAATTATGACTAGAGGTATAAGAACTTCTAAGAAAGAACATAACCTTGCATACAGTAATTATGTGTAACAACAGACAATAGTAACACCCAAACCCACAGTACCTCCTTTGAAGTGTAGGGGTCCAATGCTAGGTTGCTTTAATCACCAATGATTACCCGCAATCCTTCTTTAACTTGTATATATATTAAGCAAGTTAGTGTACACCTGTGTATGCAACCATACAGCCACAATCTGTTAAATACCTCTGTAAACTCGTATCACTTTTATCTATCTATCTAGCCATCCATCTATCAGTCTAAATAAATAAATAAATCAACTGTCCAAAACTTACTCATCCACGAAAAGTACTGAAGGTCCCCAATAGCGATCTTCACACAATTTCTCGATGTAACCACCCTCATCAGAAGGCATATCCAAACTCTCCACTATCTTGAGGTCATCCTGAAATCAGATGGTGGATGAAGGGGTAGTTCAACAACAATGATGCAATAGGTTATTGCCTACCAAATTCAAAATTGCCAATTTCAGTAGCGATTAACTAGATTACTGTGATCAATGTTCAAAGCTGATTGGCACAATTGCAAATAACTGTTGTTCAATTTCTGCCTTGATGTGAGGTGACTTACAAAAAAAAGTATAGAAAAAAGAAAAAAGCAAAATGCAAAGGAATGAGTTCAGCATGAAGAAGAAGTGATAGGTGCTAAGGTAATGTATTGTGACTAATCCAGAGTAATACCGTATGGTAAACCCATTTCAAAACAACTTTCCATTTACTGAATTGTGACTTTTAACAAAATCTGTGCCTATCAAACAATTTTTTCATTCACCTGAAAGGGTCTGATATACAGATTCTCCCCTACTTACAAACTTAACTGGGACTGAATGCTGGTTTGTAACTCAACACGTTCATTACTTAAGTTGAAATTCCCTAATACCTGAGGCCAAATACCAGCACATCCAAGTCATTAAAGGAAATTATAAAAACAAGTGGAAACTGAAATACCAGAGTTGTATCAACTGATTCAAGCAATATGATCATTAGTACAGTACTTCTGTTATTAAAAGGTCATGTGTACTATACACAATATTATGCAGATATCATTGAAATAGTAACTCAATAAATGTTTCTCAAAAATGTCTGCATCTCTGAAAGTAAATGCATGTGGTCTGGTGACTAACAACATCACTTAACAAATGTCAAACACCTCAGAAATGGAGCAGCATGGAGAGATGCCATAAGGTGACCAAGGCTGATGCATGCAAGCATGGTTGGAGCCTTCAGGAATGAAACAAAACAAAACGATAAGTGGTGGAGGTACTGTACATGCCAATGCAACCAACTGACTGACTGACATTGTCAATATATTTCTGCCAGGCATTGTGTAAGCACTTCTATCACTGCTCTGCCACTTACCTACAGTGGTTGATCTTTCAGTACTGTCATACTGTAATGCAATTCATTTATTATCTAAAATTTTTAAAATTTTTATTGACAGATTGGCTTGGGAAGAGGGAAGGGTTCCAGAGCACTGGAAATCCGGTAAAACTGTTCCTTTATACAAAGGAAAAGGGGAGAGAGAAGTATGTGGTAACCATAGAGGTATTTGCCTTCTTAGTGTGACTGGAAAAATATATGGCAGAATACTCATTGATAGGGTTAGGACCCATTGACAGGGTTAGGCATATAACAGAGGAGCTAGCTGGAGAAGAGCAAGGGGGATTTAGGAAGGGAAAAGGGTGTGTAGATCACCTATTTGTTCTAAGATGTTTAGTGGAGAAGTATCTAGAGAAGGGAAAGAAAGTGTATGTTGCCTTCATGGACTTGGAGAAAGCATATGACAGAGTAGATAGGCAAGGTATGTTGAAAGTATTAAGAATATACGGAGTGGAGGGGAAATTGCTGAGTGCTGTGAAGAGTATGTACGAAGGAGCTCGGGCTATGGTGTGTGGATGGTCAGCTGAGTGAGTTCTTTGATCTAAATGTGGGACTGAAACAGGGATGTGTGATGTCTCCATGGCTGTTTAATATATACATGGATGGGTTGTAAAGGAGGTGCAAGGTGGGGCAGTGGATGTGGGGGTGGCCCTAATGAATGAGGGTGAGATGTGGAAGATTCCGGTGTAGCTGTTTGCTGATGATACAGTATTGTACAGTGAAGATGACTGGGAGTTGCAAGGTTTGGTGAATGAATCTGGGACAGTGTGTAAGAAGAGGAATCTGAAAGTTAAAGTAAACAAAAGTCATGTTATGGTGTTTGAGAGGAATGAACTAACAGAATGCACAGTGAGGTTGGATGGTCAGGATATGGAGAATGTGAGTGCATTCAAGTACTTGGGTAGTGTGATGAGTAAGGATGGAAGTTTTGGGGATGAAGTCCTTGAAAGGGTACAGCAGGGATGGAAGGTTGTTGGTTCACTGAAAGCGGTGATGAGAAATAGGGAGGTGAGTATGGATGTTAAGAAGTCACTGCATGATAGTATTGTGATCCCTACCCTGATGTATGAAAGCAAGGCATGGACCTTGCTAGAGGGGAACAAGTTAAGAATGAGAGCAGTGGAAATGAGTTACTTGAGAGGAGCATGTGGAGTGACATGAAGGGACAGGTTGATGAATGAACAAGTGAAGGAACATTGTGGGGTGGATGTGGATGTGGTTGAGAAAATTAGAAGAAATACACTGAGGTGGTTTGGATATGTGGAGAGAATGGAGAATGAGAGACTGACTAAGAGGATGTACCGGTATGTAGGTGAAGTGGAGGGAGGGAGAGGGAGGGGAAGACCAAGATGAGGTGGAGGGATGGAGTTAAGAGGTATATGATGGAGAAGGGAGTGAGGTGGGGGAGAGGGCAGTCAAATGGTGGGTGAAAGAGTGACTTGGGGGTGTTTTGTCTGCAGCCACCCTTTGTGGGATTAGCGAGTTGGGCTACAGATAGATAGACAGATAGATATTTCTATTAATCTAATACCAAATCACACATTCCCATATTGAATCCAAAGAAAAATAAAGGCTTTACAGTAATCCCTTGATTATCTGATGTAATAGAGCCATCGGTACGTTAGGATACAGACGAAATCCGGATACGGAGCAATATCCTACCTACAAATACCCTACCTATATGTACAGTACCCCTCCTAACTGTGGCAGTGTTCTTCAGTCTTTCAGCTATTTACACATCAAAACACACATGGGAATATCCAATATATTGCTAGACACTAAGAGAACAATGCATAAGTGATAAAAATCCACAAAAACCCACAATGCATACCTCCCAGTGAACAGCAGACAGGCATCATAACCTGTTAGTTTCCAGCTGGTGTACACTAATCCCATGTGGTCTAGTGACTAACAACATCACTTAACAAATGTCAAAGACCTCCTGGGTCAGCTTGGCCCGCGATTTATTGATATCACACGAGGTTGAACGGGCCAGATCATATTGCCGCAGAATGCGTGAAGTGGTCCAGACCATGCCAACCTTCTCAATATCTCACACTTCTCCAGAGTCAAAATCATCCTCATTTATTTCTCGTGCGATGGTGGGGCCATCATCACATACAGATGAATGCTGCAGAGGATAATCAAGGCCTGAAAAAGGTAGGGACCACCACAAATGCAACACTGGAAGCTGCAAAGGTTACAACTCAGCCAAGCATGTCCACACTTGAGAGAGACAAAGGTGGGAACTGAGGTGCAGTACTGCCAACTGAACACAGTGCTGCCATGTCTCTACCCATGCTTGGCTATGAGTACCCAAGTAAAAAGCGCCAAATTGACCTATGAGTGCAAGGGTCATCTTTGCTCGGCCAGGCAAATGCTGCCACATGGCAGCAACATTGGATCCCTGTACCTCATGGCCTCAGGGAGCGTCCGAGCAATCTGGCCGGCCAGGCAACTTTGACCATTTGGTAGGGAGGCAGATGGCCGTGTGTGCCTGGGAGTGTCCGAGTGATCCAGGCAGCTGGGGCACTTCGTCAGTTCGGTGAAGAGGCAGACAGCCATTTCTGCTCCGCTGGCGAGTTAGGGTCTGTATTACTCACACACGGCTGGCAGCATTTGAGTGATCCGGGCAGCCGGGGGACTTTGACCATTCAGTGAAGAGGCAGACAGCCATTTTTGCTCAGCTGGTGGATTATCATGCACATCTGGTAGGGTCCAAGTGATCTGGACGGCCAGGGGACTTTGACTGTTCAGTGAGGAGGCAGAAGGCCATTTTTGCTCAACTGGTGGGTTAGGGTCTGTATTACTCATGCATGGCCAGCAGCATTCGAGTGATCCGGGCAGCCAGGGTACTTTGACTGTTTGGTGAGGAGGCAAACAGCCATTTTTGCCCAGCTGGAGGGTTGCGGTCTATTACCAGCACGTGGCAAGAGAGGCTGGCTGGCCACCCAACCGATTTTTTTAATTTGTAGGCCACCCAACCAGTGATGTCGGAAATATTATGTTTGGATACGGACATGGAAATCTGGATACGGAAATAACAGAGCCAAGGCCTAGTGTTCGAATACAGAGCATGTCCGGATATGGAGCGTCCAGATAATCGAGTGATTACTGTATAAGTAAACATTTCAGGTACCACAATGTACCAATCTCAAGGACTCTAGAGTAGGTATATAACAAACCTTAGTCTGTAGGTTAAGATGAATGTTAACACAAATCAAACTTCCAGATGTAACAACCCAATGTTTCCCTCAATTAGATTATTACTATGCATAGGGTTTACTGTGCAAGCATCCTGATAACAGAACACTGAAACTACTCACCAAGCTACTCATTAAGAGCACACTAACAGTGCTCAACCTACATGGCAGTAAGTACAACATATATACTATATCACTGCTAACTGCCATCATTATGTTACAAAAGGGTTACAAATCCATGCATAGCTAAATTCTACAAAAACAAAACTATAACAGGACAGAGAGTAAGCAGGATGAACTCAAGAGTGCAGATGGGTGAAGAGATGCTCAACAGTTAGCAACAGATATCTGGAAACTGTACTGTACAAGCACTGTAAAATGGAGTGCGAAATGAAACAGCAACCATTTCAGGGTAGAAGTGTAACTTGTCAACTTGGTATTTTGACGAAATGAATGGTAAGTCTGCAGCTGGCAAGACCTTTGCATGCCTACATTATGTCCTGCTTCAAACACTCATACAAGAGTGAAACCAGGATTGTAAATGCTGAAGAACTTTCTAATCTCCAGTAAGTTTCCTCAAAATAGTTGCAGACATACCATACGCATAATGATGGGTTAAGCAAAATAACAGAGGAATTTCTGAGAACTCTGGATTGGAAGAAAGGTCTATAGGAAGGATGAGTTGCATTCCTGAAAGAGAACTACACCAAGATGTTTGGACAATTTCAACACAAGTACATTTATTTGTATCAAGCACTGGTTCTTTTACATCTTCAATTTCTGTAACATGCTTTTTCACAAATTCACATACCACATCATGACACCTCTTTCTTGTGTTTCATGTTTCCTCCCTACCTTTTCATCAAGTGATTTGTTTCCTTCACATCTTCGGCAAAACTCTATATTCATTAACCTACCAATCCTATCCAACCCACAGGGCAGGCACTGTTCCTAAACAGTCCCATTTCCACCGCTCTCATTCTCAACAACTCAAACTCCAGTTGAATCTAGTCTCTCTCAAAATTATCCATTATTATGAGCATAAAAACAACTTCATGGAGTCCTTCTCAGGCCTCCATAGGGCTAGCCACTCTTCTCTCAACCATTCAACTTCTCCCTTCTTTTATATATTTTCTTCTCTAAAACTGCATTAGGGTGCTTCCAATCTAAGTTTTCTCCATTCACTAGCACTTTTATATCACACTATGAGTCACTATCACTGTATAATGCATTGGGAATGGCCCTTTCAGGGCAGCATCATATACTCACTTGGGCAAACTTGGCAGAGAGAGCTGAGGTGAGGCCCAAAACCCGTTTTGAGAAGGGTAGCATGTAGAACTGAGTGGTGAAGGCTCTGGGACCATGGGTTACTCCACCCCCCTTCCACAGTGGAGACCTGTAGACAAAGTGGAAACATGGCTTACTGTGATTGGGAGGGGAAAAAGAAAAATGAGTAATCAACATGAAAAAGGTGGTATATATGTTTTGAATATATCTATCTATCTATCTATTGCCAGATTCCTTAATCCTGTACAGGATGGCCACAAACAAATCGTCTCCACGTCGCCCTGTCCCCCGCAATTTCACTGCCCTGCTCCCAACTCACACCCCCCTCTCTCATATACAGTGCTCGTCAGAAGTATGGGGCGCCCTGCGTCCCTCCTGAGAAACAAACCTTTCAACATTGAAAAAACATATAAATAATGCATTTTATTTACCTTTAGTGCTTCGTAGGGTAGCCTTTACGTTTCTTCACAGACCTGAGACGTCTTGGAAGTGAAAGGGCGAGGCTCCTGAGGTGCTGGAGGGGTATTTTGTCCCAGGAGTCACGAATGGCGGCTTCCAGCTTAGGCAGAGAGCTCACGTCCTTCCCTTGGAGACTCTTCTTTACGAGGTACCAGAGGTTTTCAATCGGGTTGAGGTCTGGGCTATTTCCTGGCCAGTCTGTCATGAACGATACCTCGCAGTCACGAAGCCAATTGGTGACCGATTTGGCCTTGTGAGCAGGTGCACTGTCCTGCTGAAACACTTGTGCACCTGTTAGCTCGAAGGAGTCTGGTAAATGATCACACAGAAGCTCCAGGTAAACATCCTGATTCACTCTGAGGTTCTTGGGAAGTACAACAAGCTTCCCCAAACCCTTCCCTGAAAAACAACCCCATACCATGAGTGAATCAGGATGTTTAACTGTGCTTTCTACATACCGTGGGTCAAGTGGGTCACTACCTTTGCATGCTTCTCTGTTACAGGTAACACTAAACGTTGCCTCATCAGACCACAACACTGACAACCATTGCTCCTCACCCCAATTTAGATATTTATTAGCAAAGGCAAGCCTACGAATTCTCTGGCTGCTAGAGAGAAGAGGCCTTTTCACAGGCCTTTGACTTGTGTAACCAAGCTCATGCACCCTACGAGACACTGTTCTCACTGACACCTCACCAAACACTTCCGGGTTGCTCTCCTTAATTTTCCTTGCACTCACACAAGGATTAAACTCCACTGCACGTTTTAAAACATTAACAGACCTTGGGGAATTTTCCTAGGCCTACCAGACCTCAGTTTCTTTGTGGGAACTTCACCACTGTTTTCCTCCCGAAACCGCGCACACCAACGACGCACTGTCGATCGTGCCACACCAACCAATTCACTAATTTCCTTTGTCTGGTGGCCTGCCTCCTTTAGAGCAATGATCTGGGATATGATTTCACTTGATAGTTCACGGGTAGGTGCCATAACAAAGTTTTGAAGGCCAAAACACTGCGGGACACTCGGTAAAAAATGGCGCAATTTGAGAGGGACACTCGGCGGAGTTCCTCTCTCAGGCAGCCCGTGGGCGACTTAGGCGGGAACCAACCAGCGCGTCAGAAGGCCTCAGGCTACCGTGACGTCGTGCTCGGAGCTCAAACTTGTGGCTCAATTCTTACCCCCCAAAATGGGTGATTCTTTTTGGGCCATAAGTATTGCGCGCCCGGCGGACAACGCTGAATACTTCTGACGAGCACTGTACCTCTCCACATCATCCCTCCATCTCATCCTCGGCCTCCCTCTCCCTCTCCTCCCTCCCCCTCACTCACATACACTCTCCTCATCAGTCTCTCACCCTCCATCCTCTCCACATGGCCAAACCACCTCAGTGTGTTCCTCCTAACACTTCCTATCACATCCACATCCACACCACAACGCTCCTTTATATCCTCATTTGTTAGCCTGTCTCTCCATGTGACTCCACAGGCTCCTCTTAAATAACTCATTTCCACTGCTCTCACTCTTGACTTGTGTCCTTCCAACAACGTCCAAGCTTCACTTCCATACGTTAGAGTTGGTATCACAATACTGTCATGTAGTAACCTTTCACTTCCATGCTCAATTCCCTGTTTCATATCACTGCTTTCAAGAAACCAGCTACCTTTTTTCCTTGTTGTACCCTTTCAAGCACTTCACTCTTCAAACTTCCATCCTTACTCATCACACTCCCCAAGTACTTAAATGTACTCACATTTTCCATTTCCTCACCATCCAATCTCACTGTACTTTCACTGACTTCACCTCTCTCAAAGACCATCACTTTACTCTTCCCTCCATTCACCTTTAGATTCCATTCCTTACACACTCTCCCTAACTTATCCACCAAGCCTTGCAGCTCCCCTTCGTCTTCACTTAACAACACAGTATCATCTGCAAACAACAGTACAGGGAGTTTCCAAACACTTCCCTCTCTCACTAGGGCCACTCCAACATCTTCTGCCCTACCTTGTATCTCTTTTATTACCCCATCCACATACAGACTGAACAACCATGGAGATGTGACATCCCTGTTTCAACCCAACCTTCAAAGAGAAAAATTCATTCAGTTCACCATCCACACGCACTGCAGCCTTAGCACCATCATACATACTCTTCACAGCATTCAACAACTTCACATCTACTCCATATATTCTTAATACTTTCCACAATCCTTGTCTATCCACCCTGTCATATGCTTTCTCCAAATCCATGAAGGCTGCATACAACCTTCTTTCTCTTCTCTAGAAACTTTTCCACTAAAGATCTAAGAATGAATATCTGATCTACACAGCCTCTTCCCTTACTAAAGCCTCCCTGTTCTTCTCCAACTAATTCCTCTGTTGTTTCCTTAACTCTGTCAATAAATATCCTACCATACACTTTTCCTATTACACTAAGAAGACAAATGCCCCTGTGATTACCACACACTTCTTTTTCCCCTTTTCCATTGTACAAGGGAATAATTATACCTGACTCCCAATCCTCCGGGACACTACTTTCCTCCCAGGCCAATCTGAACATCTTCCACATCCATTCTACTACTATCTCTCCCCCATGCTTCAGCATTGCACCACACACTCCATCAATTCCTGGGGCTTCCCCCAATTTGACTTTCTTCATTGCTTCCACAACTTCTATCTTACTGATTTCTTCCTCTCTTCTCACCTCTCTCCTTCTCCCAGCCATTGCCCAGCCACTTATACTCGCATTACTTCCATTCTCTATGCTCAACAATTAGTTAAAGTGTTCTCTCCATCTGCTCACTTATTCTCCCTTCTCCACTAATAATCTACCATTTTTATCTTTCACTCCCCTACTAACTTCACTGCCACCCAGTCTTACTCTTTTCACCTCTTTCCAGAACATTTTCTTACATTCCCTCCACTTTACATTCAAATTCCTTCCAAACTCCTCATCCACTCTCTTCTTACTAATCTTTTCACCTCTCTCTTTCTTTCTACATACAACTCTCTCTTCCACCTCTCAACTTCTTCCATGCCCCTATTTCTCATCCATTCATTGTATGCTTTCTTCTTTTGTGCCACAGCCTGTCTCACCTCTTCATTCCACCATGCTGTTCCTTGCACCCCCTTCCATCTTCTCTTCACCCCACACACCTCATCACATGCTGCACATATTTCGTCTGTGAATATCCTGCACACACCTTCCATGTCCCCCATCTGCTCCAATTAATATTTACCCAATCGTTCCTCTACTTCTCTCTTATATTCTGCCTTTTTCTCATCCTCTTGTAACCTTTCCACTCTCCTTGCAACTACTCCTTCCTCCTGTCCTTTCCTTCTTCTATTTCTTCATCTTACTTGGATCTAGATTCTGGCCACCACCAAGTAGTGATCAGAAAGTCCACTCCCCCAGCCTCTATAAGCTCTTGCATCCATTACACATCTTCGCATCCTTTCATCCACACACACATAATCAATCATTGTCTTCCTTTCATTCAGTTCACCACCCACCCTTCTCATTACTCGCCATGTATACCTGTGGATCATTTTGTGCCTGAAGAGGGTATTGGCTATCACCAACCCCCTCCCGGCACACATGTCCACTAATATATGAGTTTTACGCCGTCCCCCTTTTTTGGATAAGGGCTAAGGCGTTGCCCCTGGGTAGAGGAATTTGGTTTGGAGCGTGTAGCATTTTATGACCGGATGCCCTTCCTGATGTCTACCAATGACTCTTGGGTGGATTCGATCCTCCGACCCTTCGGTCAGAGTGGAGCGCTTTAACTAACTGAGCCACGGCTGCTACTAACACACTGCCACTCTCATCTACCTCAGCAGGCACACCCCACTCACCAACTATTCCATCCACCTTCACATTCCCTACTTTACCATTCATATCACCAATCAAAAACACTCTCTCATTCCTTCCAAACTTTTCCATGCACACTTCCATATGTGTCCAGAACTCTCCTCTCACTCTGTTTGCACGATCTTGTATTGACGCATACACGCACACAATCGCCCACATTTGTATTCCAACTTTCAATCTTACCCACACAATCCTTGAGCCAACTGATCCATACTCTCTTATGTTCTTCCATCTTTTACTCACAACAATACACACACATGTTTTGAAAAGGTCTTTAAATCCAACAAAAAAGTGGAGGTACTGATATATTTTTAATCATCATCATCATCATCTAATCCAATGTTGTCCCATGAGAAACATAGAAGCCTGAGGCCAGGCAAGTTGGTCCTGACATTTAAGATGAGAGTGACCAGCCTCACTCATCCCTGAGTGACATTACATGAGCAATAAACTCCAACTGTCCCTTGGATATAAACCTGCACAGACTCAATCCCACTGGAGCGCCTTAATTACTTTACCCTCAAAACCACCAGGTGCCATAATTTGGTTATATGGTTACCATCCAGCGAAGTAAATGGTTTCCTGGTATACATGAAACCGTTTGGCTTGTCACTCAGTGTAGAGGCACCCATAGACAGAAGGAAGAGGAAAAGAAGGATGAAAAGAAAGACAGAAGAGGAATGAAGGAAAGAAGGAAGGAAGAGAGGAAAGGGCAGTCACTGAGGGCAGCACTACACTGAGCGAGTGGATGGTGAGCACCCCCACCTACAACTATATAGGTCTTTAATTCCTGCAATAAAGTGGAAGTATGTTTTGAAAAGGTCTTTAATCTCTACCATGGGGTTTCTTTTATCATCATCATCAGCAGCAGCATCAGCAGCAGCATCCGAACCTCCTTTCCAACTCTAGGACAGGGGGAGGAGTAGAAACGTCCAGACAGCCAAAGTATGCCCACTCCAATGGGCCACGCTTCCATTCACTCATCATTCAAGCCCCCGGAATCCTGGCTCTATCTGGTACACCAAAAACTTTTACCATATTCTGTAGCTTCACATAAATGTATCTGATAGAGTCAATCCAAACGCTGTCACATTAAAAAGAGGTGCCAAATCCCTGATCAAGCACTTTTCTGCAAAAAGTTCATCCAGCCAGCTCGATTTCTTGTCAGTCCCCTAGCCTCACCGACTTCCACACCTCTCCTCCTCACACACTCATTCACCATATCCCTCCACCTTCTTCTTGGCCTACCTCGCCTCCTCCCTCATTCAAATTTGCTCAGAGATATTTTTTTCACCACTCTATTGTTATCCATTCTCTCCACTCGTGCTTTTACAAACAGTCTTTACTTCATCCAATGTTTTGCTGTCTTACCTTATAGAGCCATGCCTTGCTCTTCCAGTGCCTTTCTGAGGCCATGGTTTCTTCCCACCTCCTCGAACCTCAGATCGATGTTTAGTATGGGCTCTGTTCTGTTTAAGTAAGTGATTGATAATATGTTACAGCTAACTCTTCACTGCAGGATACAGAAGAATAAACAGCTTGGTTACATTAACCATGACTTGTAGACCAAAGAAAAGCATTACCTTGGATGTTAATGTTAAGTATACATCAAGAGGATATTCTGATCAGAACCCAACCCAAAGCTCTCTATTTTCCCCAAATATCCCCACTACAAATACACCACCACTTTCCCACAGTTATGCCAACACACACTTGCTCCTTTTCTCTGTTGCATAACCACAAAAGATTTTAAAGTATTTTAAAATGATGTTTGGCTTATTACACTGACTACTGAAGGAAGGGCTTGGTGGGAAGGGAGACTGGCTTCAGAGCCCAAAAGGAAAAGCTCTTGTGCTCATTGTGTGCATTTGTTTACCCATTCTGTGAGAAGATTTTCACAGAAATAGACAGGTTTTGTGTGACTCCTTATCATTTCACCTTTCCTCAATGGTGGCTTCTCATGACACACAATTATTTCCTGGACTCTAGCAGCAGGGATGCTACTACAGTCATTCACCATCACACCTTGAGAGACGACTTGGTGTGCATTCACATCTCAATTTTTTCCTTGTTACAGGAGATGGCTGCTCACAATTTTTATGGTATCCATTGCTGTTTCTGCCATCATCTTGGAATCTTCATTCACAACCAATCATCTTTATCTCCTCCCAGCCAGGAAAGAGCTTTAAGTCAGCCATTAAGTCTCATTAACTCTCCTCCTCTTACTGACTCCCTTCAACCTCTGTCTCTTCGCCGCACTGTTGCATCTTTATCTCTTTTCTATCGCTACTTTAATGGTCACTGCTCCTCTGAACTGTCTGCTTGCATTCCTCCACCTCTACGACGGGCGCGTAGCACCCGTCTGGCAGCAAACTCTCATCCCTTTTCTGTCCAACTCTCTAATGCAAGAGTTAACTGTTACTCCCTGTCTTTCATTTATGCAACAGGTCAGCTCTGGAACTGTTTCCCTCTGTCTGTATTTCCTGCTGCCTATGATCTCCAGTCTTTCAAACGTAGTGTGTCCAGGCATCTCAAAATGATCGGATCTTGAATTTGGCTCTCTATTGTATTTTGTTTTTCTCTTGGAGGGAACTGTTACTGCGGGCTCATGGCCTTTGGTTCCTTCTTCCTCGCATTTAAAAAAAAAAAAAAAAAAAAAAAAAAAAAAAAAAAAAAAAGGGGGGGGGGCCCAAAATTTCACACTACTGTACACAGCTAAGTCATGGGCTTGGATGTGCATTTGCAGTGATATTATAGCATACTGTGCTGAATGTAGATGTGCTGGGGCTTTATGTAAATATGTATATATTTACGTACATATATTACCTATCTATCTATCTATCTATCTATCAAGAGAGAGAGAGAGAGAGAGAGCCTTCGCATTCACAAATATTCGCACATTTTTTCAATATTTGCATTTGCATTCACATGTTGTCATGTAAATATTTTGCAAATAGTAATAACGTAACTTTATTACCCAAGCTTACAGAATTTCAAGTAAAGGTTTAAATGCATGAGCTGAATGAGAGTTCTAGGCTAGTGCTGCCTACCAAGCAGTTGTGCCAAGCTAGCTAGGGCTGGTTACTGCATCAAGCAGTGTTGCCACAGAAAAGTCTGGATTTCTCAATATTTTCTGCCTAATGACAGATTTTCAGAATTTTTCATTAAAAAAATACCTGTACTCTAAATCTCAAGAAATTCTGAGAGAGATAGAGTGTCTTTGGGGGCTGGGGGAGTAGGGAGGGAGACTGCAGGGGCCAAATCTGGATAGCAGAACTGCTGGGGGATGACAGCCATCTAGTGCTCTGCCAGTAAGTCACGAATAATGAGCAATGCATGAGCAGGTGCACTGTCAGGGTGCAGCATCAAGGTTTTGTTTATCCAAGCCTGAGGCCTCTTCCTTCGCACTGCTTCCATCAAATGCTTTAGGACATCAAGTAAAACTCTTTATTGACCGTCTGACCACGTGGAACAAACTCAAGATGAATGACAACCTTCCAAACAAAAGAGACAATCAACACCACCATCACATTTGAGCAACTCTGAAGTGCTTTTTTTTAGTCATGTGACAATGTTCCAACCCACTGCAATGACTGTCTTTCTGTTTCAACATAGCTGTACACCCATGCTTCATCACCTGTTATAACATTTTTCAGAAAGATTTCATCAGCATACGTACAATCAAACAGCTCCTGACTGTGACACGGTTCTCTTTTTGCTTATCTGTTAGCAGATGTGGCACAAATTATGCAGCAACATGATGCATCTTAAGTTTTCCAGTTAAAATCATGTGGCACAAAGTTTTACAGGCACCTACTTTTTCGGAAATATCATGGACAGTCAAGCAACGATTTTCAAGGATCACAGCACACACTTTCTCGACGTGATCATCGTTTGTTGGCATGGAAGGGCGTCCAGATTTGGGATTGCTTCGGTGGATGTTCATCCCGATTTGAACCACTAATACCAATTGTGACACTGTGTATGGTTTCAAACAATCCTCCCCATACAGATGTTGCAACATTTGAAAATTCTCCATAAAAGTTTGACCCAATCTGAAACAATTTCATGCAAACACGTTGCTCTTCAAGATCCTTCATTGTTCAACTTGCAACAAATCGCCGAGTGCACTAAACACACATTTACTCAAGCACGTGTACCTCGATGACTAAGTGAAATGGCATGATGCAGCCAGTTAGGCCGCTACACAGTGCTTCTGTAGTGAGCAATCTACACCATCTTGTTAGTGCGCTATTTAAAAAGTTAGGTATGAGGGATATAATTTTGTGAAGCAAGGTGTATGGCCCTGTGCTGTGTGTAAAATGGTAGCTGGGGGAAATTCATCATGCTGGGAAATGAGGTTGCAAAATCCACTCATTTTCAAAACATTTTATGAAATCACTTAATAGTATGAATGTACAAGTTGTAACAGAAAGATAGGTAAACGATGCTGTCGTGTTGGAGGTTGACTGCAGCATGTGAGAAATTTCCAGTTTGGGACCTCTTGGGGTATTTGGGCTGTGGACAATAAAATGGATACTGTATTTACAGAATAGGGAGACAGCCACTTGGAATGTGAGAATGAATTCTTGTATCTGGAGGACAGGCAGGGTACAACAGAGGCCAGCTCCTTTGCTAGAAAGAGAAGTGGGTGGAAGAAATACTGGAAAATACTGCCTCTCTTGACAGTGAAGGGGATCTTCTTTAATGACGAGGGTATTCACTACAAAACGTGTGGAAGGGGCTCTTCTTTCAATGTGAGGATATTCACTTCAAAACATGTGTGAGAAGTGCTATGCTGTGTGGAAGTGAGACTTGGACAGTAAGAGAAGAGGGTGTATGCAGATTACAGTATACAAAAATGAGTATATTGATAGGGGGTCTCACCACTAACAAAACTGAAAATGATGTTCTGTGCGTAGTGAGACCCGGCATAAAGTCATGCAAACTGGTAGGTTGACATGGTCTGGATATACTGACCAGGAAAAGGAGGAGGAATGGCTGAGGAGGGTCACAAGTGTGAATATGGAGGAAAGAACCAATTTTTTCTTTTTTTTATTATTATTTGTTTATCTGTTTTAATGAGAAAGACTTAAGATGAGGTTCTGTGCATCAACATAAGAGCTAGAGGAATGAGCAGGAATATGGTTCAGGAATGTGGCACATGAGGAGCTGCCAATGGTTGGAAAAACCTACATATGCCAACATGGTTAAAAATTTTTAAACGTAAATGCAAAAAGAGCCCCTACTTTACTTATAAGGTAGCCAACAGTATTTGCAGACTGTTACTGAATAATGAAAAACAACTGCAGTGTGTAAATACATGCTGTACAGGAAATGCTCAATACTATGAATCAATATTAGTACAACAGACCCTCGATTTAATGTACCTCGATAAACTGGATATCAGATTCAACAGACATTATGACACCAATGGACTTCCGTCAGCTATTACGAGCAAAATTTGTTAAATGGGGCTCAGTACATGCGTCTGCTACCCCTTTAACTCCAACTTGGCCTGAAATTGCCCTCTCCCCATCATGACCGCTGAGATTACAAACTTTACTAATACTGTACTAGTCATGAAGAAGTGTAATGACAAGGATGTGAAATAAACTGTAAAAGGGTGAAATTATGGGCCACATTAGTGTAAAATGGGTATAGTTTTAATTTTCTGTACTCGAAAATGCTACTGTACTCTTATCTTTAAACACCTGCTTGAAATTCCACCTCTGGTTGAGTGGGGGAGGGGACCTATGGATATAATGAATTATCGACTTTATCGGGTCAGGCTTCCCCCAAACAAGTCTGTTATAAGGTGGGTCTACTGTATATATTTAATAATGATGAAACAGTATTTTCACTGCAAAATTAAACTCACCACCATGCGGTACTTTTGCTGCCACACCACATTCTCGTGAATTATGTCGAGTCGGGGGAAGGCAGCAAATATCTGCGGGTGAAGATCTATCAGTCTAGTGTGAGGATCTGCTGCACTGCTGTCCAGAGTTTCCACCCATGCCTCTCGGTACTCCAGCACTCGCCTGGAGTCAGTGTATCCAGTGAGAAAGGGCAAACACTTATTTCCTCTACATTAAAATCTTTAACCTTTTGTACATCATGTGGGGTCAGATTGACCCCAGCACATTTTTTAAAATGATGCCATTCAGCCACTTACTGTTTTAGAAATCTGGCAAACCATGACTTTGATTGTCTTTGGCCAGTGTATAAGCACGCAACATTTGAGTGGAAAGACTCTTATAGTTCAGGAGTTAGGATGGCACAAACCTCACTGAGGGTCGTTTGGCACCCCACCTGGCATTCCATGCACCTTTGTTTTGTTTTTTTTTCTTTTTTAAATTCTAAACATTACTGATCATGTCACTGAAAGTTGAGATGTTCTACAGTCTGTGAGGGAAAATCGAAGAAGATAATGAACCTGCAGTGATTTATCTGATGTTAAAATCATTCAGGGCTTTTCTGATTATAAATACAGTATGTCAAACTTGTTTATGTTTATGTTTACTTGATTTGCAAATCATTCATGGACCCTCTGAATATAAATGTCAACCTTGTTCATGTTCTAACAAAGATTCAACTATATTTTTTGCATCATTTTATTTTCCCCTAGGTAGCATAACTGATGATACATTTATTTACTATGATATGAGCATGCTGAATGAATAAGAATGATGTCTATCTATCTATCTATAGCCCGACGCCCTAATCCCGCAAAGGGTGGCCGTAGACGAAATGCCTCCAAGTCACTCTGTCACCCACCATTTGACTACCCTCCACCCAACTCACCCCCCTCCTCCCTCATATACCTCTCAACTCCATCCCTCCACCTCATCCTCGGTCTACCCCTCCCTCTCCCTCCCTCCACCTCACCTACATACACCCTCTTAGTCAGTCTTTCATTCTCTATTCTCTCCACATGTCCAAACCACCTCAGTGTATTTCTCCTAATCTTCTCAACCACATGATGTCACCTAAAAATATATGCCACACTATTCAATACATGTGCAACCTTTCAAAAATTTTGAAGAAAATTATAAAAATTTTACTTAAAAAAAATAAATAAATAAATAAAACATAAAATGGACACATGGTGGATTGGCTACATGTCCTGTGTCCTGGTGAACATGTCGTACAAAATTTAACATTTGTAACTTTGTGCCAATGGCAGAAATCCAAAAATGAAGTTGGGGTCTTTCAAGACCCCACATGGCATTCCTGGTTACGTTTTTTCACCTGGTGTACAGAGTTAACATACCCTGCTCCATCCCTGAGCTTACACAACAGCTACAGGACATTCTTCATCATCATCATGACAACTGACAATGGCAATGATGCTGTTTTATGTTATGGCTATTGCTCATTCTGAGCACTCTGTGGAGGGTGCTCTACAACAGGATGCCCTTCCTGAAATTAACCAATTACTCTTTGGTGAATTAATGAAAATGAGTGTGAACTTTAACCCACTAGACAACTGATATAAGTACAAAGGGATTTTCAAGTAATTCTGATGCAGTTTAAAATCACAATAACAGATTCGTTTACAAGCAACAAGGCTATTGTGATACAGAATATTAAAGAATAGATGATGACCTATGCCCATGGTTGCGTTTCAAATGCATGGCAAGGCTGTCAATCTTGCTGGTTCTTTAACTACTAAATCAGTAAACACATCTTCAGTCTTATGTAATATGACAGCATTAATACTTGGCTACAGCAACCACTGAAGCTGTGCTGCATAACTGTACTGCCTATGGATTTAATAGATTTTAGAATAATAAAAAAAAAAAAAGTATGGTACATTAACATAGTTAACAAAACCACACATAATACTGATCTTGAATTTGGCTCTCTGTTCTTTTTATTTTGTTATTTCTTGGAGGGAACAAGAAGATGGCTCCTGGCCTTTGGTTCCTTCTTTCTTCCATAAAGAAAAAAAAAAATAAGGTTTAACAAATGAAGGAAAATAACAAAAATAGGGAAATTTGAAGTGGAAATGAACTTACCTATCACAATTATAACTGTCATCTAAAACTAATGGCGAAGTGGTACTCTTAGGAACAACTGCAGCCTCACACACCCTTCGTGAAGTTGTGGATATTGCCTGAAATGATTAATACAGAAGTTTATTAGTACCTGTACTGTTTAACATTTACACATTACAGTACTTGACAGCCACAATGCTCGCACTGTACAGTTCACAGCAGTGAATAATAAAGAGCCATAAATGTTAGCTTAGTTGACCTAGGCTATGTTGGTTAATACTGAAACCCTTGTTTTTCTGATGGTTGTATGGTTGCTGATGTGATTATTTGAATACTGTCATCCATTCCACATGGAGAGACAGGCTGATGAATGAGGATATAAAGGAGCGTTGTGGTGTGGATGTGGATGTGATAGGAAGCGTTAGGAGGAACACACTGAGGTGGTTTGGCCATGTGGAGAGGATGGAGGGTGAAAGACTGACGAAGAGAATGTATGAGTGAGGTGGAGGGGGGAAGAGGGAGGGGGAGGCCGAGGATGAGATGGAGGGATGGGGTGGAGAGGTATATGAGAGAGGGGGGTGTGAGTTGGGAGCAGGGCAGTGAAATGGTGGGGGACAGGGAGACTTGGAGGCGATTTGTTTGTGGCCACCCCAAATGGGATTGAGGCGTCTGGCAATAAATAGATAGACAGACAGATTCCTATTGAAAAACCCACACTGTTTATGGAAGCTTGAGGACTGCATTAAGAAAAAATATAAATACAGTACTGTATATGATCTGCAATAGAAACGGACATCATTCATTCATTCATTCATTGCCAGACGCCATGTATCCCAGACGGGGTGGCCAATGGCTTAGAGTTAATGTTTTACAGGGAGGGGCACTAATCCTCCACCAACCCCACTTGACATGTAGGGATGCCAACAGCATCTGGACGGACATCAAATTTCAACAAATCACACTAAAAACTACTGAAAAACCCGAGGTGTAATTGCTATGTGACCCAATCCACAAACTTATAAAAAAAATTCATAGCTAAATATGTAGCATGCACTGCATATGTTCTGCTTGAGAAGAAAAACTTCAATTTGTGGTACCGGTATTCTGATGATATGGGCCGCCACTGACATTTTGTAATATGTTTATGCTGCATGTTCAAGATATAGCATGTGTCTAGTGTGGGTTCCTATTGTAGGTGTAGTATTTGTGTGTAGGGGCTGAGTTATGGTAACTGCAGTGTGAGTTGGGTGGTTGTTGGAGAAAGCGAAGTAAAGGTAATGATGGAGGAAGATGCCATGAGGCACTTAGCCACTGTGTTCATCTTTGCATCTTAGGCCATGAGCCTGTGGTGATTTTCCACCCAATATCCTGCAATACAAGGCCAACACATTACCCAGGTTACCAGAGTTCCTTCTCTACGTGTTAACCTAGGTACAGTACTCATTTAGGGTGGATGAACACCTGAATAGAATAACAACAGCTCCTTGCACCAGGATTCAAACCTTGCTGCTAACGGACCAGCTCCACAGTCAGTAATGCTGATCACTCAGCCACCCTGGTGGTGTTGTTGGAGGGGGTAGAGAGATTTGTGTTTGGTGTGACAGGAGAAGTATTTGTGGATGTGTTGCACCTGTCATACTCATGTGCTGTGGTGCTGTCTGATGTCTGGAAGTGTACTACATGTGGTGTGGATCCATTCTCTACAAGAATTACATTAAATAGATCCATGTGTTCATCTAGTGTTTGTGATGGTTAGGGAGTACACTAGCCAGATGTATCATCTTTGGGGTCCTGAACTGCTCTCAATGTCTCTTGCAAGTGTTAAGGAGAAGAGAAATGGCAGCTGGAGAGTCATTTCCCATGTGAAAATATGGCACAAGGAGCAGCTGCCCCCTGGTGAGAGACAGCAACCCACCACGCAGGACTGGGGTCCTCCTCCGATGAAATAGGGTAGGATGAAGCGGTCTGGCTCCCTGGCAAAAGTTGCATCTGCTTCTCTCAACCCAAGGTAATCATGCCACCACATGTAGGCTCCCCTAAAGCACCTAACATGTCAAATATCTTCCCAGTGGAAATGTCATCTCGAATGTCCAGAATAAAATCTGATATGTAGATAGCTACTGCTGATATTCTTAACAAACAATGCTAAATAATCCAACTTCTTAAAAAAAAAAAAAAAAAAAAAAAAAAAAAATCAGGCCATAATATTCAACTGCCTAAAACAGGGGCTAGTCCATGTTCTACTTATAACCCACAATTAAAAAAAAAAAAAAAAAAAAAAAAAAAAGGAACAAAATCAAAGGCAACACACACACACACTAATGCCAGCTTAAGTTTACAAGTCCACCCTCAAAACTATCTAAATATTACTGTTGCTATAGATGGCATTTAGTCATCTGATTCACTTTTCTCCAATGAATTTAACTTTGCAAATAAAGAGGAGAGAAGCTATGCATATGTGCATGCCTTCCCTCTGCCAGCCAGCAGCCAGCATTTCCTGCAATGTTCCAATGGGGAACTACAGCAACTAAGGTATGTCCCTCCAATCGTGATAGTTGGGCAAATCAGTCATGGATCTTGCCATGAATTCTCACCAGTAACTGAGATGCCTCTAATGGCATTAACTGGGCAAATCAGTCATGAATTTTTGTCATAAGAAATACAGGTTCCCTTTCTTCTTCCTGCATGAATTTTTAAATCACAGCAGCCATGGCAGGTTAGCGTAGCAGGTACCCTACTATTCTTCCGCATATTAACCGAGGACTTTTACACTTTAATCAGTAGATGTAATCGTATAGGGATAAGTTTAGGTACCGGTATGGTAACACGGGGTCTGGGTAAATTAGTGCCCAAAATGGCTTGTAATACTTTTTTCTTTTCTTTTTCTTGATGTGGGTTAGACATGAAAGGGTCGAGGTCAGGTAACACATACTCTGGGCAAGGTAATGCCTATATTGAAACCTAGGTATTCCCATGGTTTCTGATATGATTCAAGTGATTCTGGCTTCATTTTAGAAGGAAACTGCCAGTTTTTCACAGCTTCCTCCTCATCTTAAAACCCCTGATTCCCTATAGATCCCCCATTTTACCAGGGAAATAGGAAGGAAGTCCCTCAAAAACTGGTAACTTTCCAATGGAAATCTATCTATCTATCTATAGCCAGATGCCTTAATCCTGTTAGGGGTGGCCACAAACAAATCATCTCCATGTTGCTCTATCCCCTGCCATTTCACTGCCCTCAACCCAACTTACATCCCCCTCTCACATATACCTCTCCACTCCATCCCTCCATCTCATCGCGGTTTCCCCCTCCCCCCCCACCTTCTTTACATACACTCTACTAGTCAGCCTCTCACTCTCCATCCTCTCCACATGGCTAAACCACTTCAATGTGTTCTTAATCACATCCATATCCACACCACAATGCTCCTTCATTTTCTCAGTCTGTCTCTTCATGTAACTTGACATGTTCCTCTCAAATAACTTATTTCCACTGCTCTCACTCTTGACTTGTGTTCTTCCAACATGTCCAAGCTTTGCTTCCATATATTAGCATGAGGATCACAATACTGTTATGGAGTGACTTTACTTCCATGGTTGTTTCCCTATTTTTTATCACAGTTTTCAAGGACCCAGCAACTCTTCTTCCCTGCTGTATCCTTTCAAGCACTTCATCCTCAAAACTTTCATCCTCACTAATCACACTACTCAATGAAAATGAAGGTCAAAATCACCTGGAAGACATACAAAAACCATGGGAGAAACCTAGGTTTTGTTACAAAACGGGGAGAGTGGACTTGGATATTTCTACCGATGACAGTCAATACTGAAAAGGAGAGTCATCTGCTTTTTTATATAAAACAAGTGTTTCGCAGCTCTACACCTACTCCTACGGAGGGCTCACAGGTACCACCCTTAAATCAAAATAATTTACAGCATGGCATCAACCGAACAGAAAAGACAGATTGGGATGACATTTCCACTGCACAGATTCAGTTTCAATCATCTTGCAACTGCAACAGAAATGCTGAATGAATGGGAAATTTGTTTGCACAGCTGAATGTAGTGGTAGGTGGTGGTGACCATCATCCACTCACTTGATGTAGTGCTGCCTACTTCTTCCTTAGCCTTTATCATTCTTTTTCTGTGCCTGCGCTCCTCCCTTCCTATTTCTCCCATCTTTCATGTCACTTCTTATTGCTTTTCTTTCCATTACAGGTGGCTTTACATTGAGTGACAATCCAAATGGTTTCCTGTAAGCCAAGAAACCATTTACAACGCTGGGTGGTAACCATATAACCAAACCATAAGTGCTCCCTACGTGTCAACAAGTGGGTTGATGGAGGGTTTGTGCCCCTCCCTGTAAAACAAATAACTCAGAGTCAAATGGCTACCCCTTACGGGACTATGGCGTCTGGCAATAGATAGATAGATAGACAGCTGAATGTGCATTCTGCTGAGGAAACCACAATGTTGTGTGATATTTAAGTGTTCATTTGAGGGCCTTCCAATCCTCAAAACTGACAAATAGTTGCTTCAATGCCAAACAAACCCACTCAACCTATTCTGTGTAATGAAGGGGCAATAGTGACAATTATTAGGGGTGAAAACACATATCTTAAACATTTTAATCAACATGAAATTGAGATAAACCCACTGTGACCCAACTGCAACCATCCTGCCAAGTTTCACGGTGATCCTTACTGCAGTTTTGGGTGCACTAAACAGACACATCACTAGAATTACAGTAGCCTAAGTTAGGCTATATATCATTCATTCATTCATTCATTGCCAGACGCCATGTATCCCAGACAGGGTGGCCAAGGGCTTAGAGTTAATTGTTTTACAGGGAGGGGCACTAATCCTCCACCAACCCCACTTGACGTAGGGATTCTTGAAAATGAATGGTTGTCCACAAGGGTACTTATTTTTTTAATCAGATTAAGAAGGGGAAGTTTAGGTAATTATCCTGAACAACACTGACCCTGTGAGTATTTTTTAAATCAGATTAAGAAGGGGAAGTTTAGGTAATTATCCTGAACAACACTGACCCTGTGAGTTAGATTTGGCACAGTCAGGCTGGGTTAAGTAGGTTGGGCTTGCTAGAAATTAAATTGGTTAGGTACATTTCTCCACAAAACTGGTTGATACTTTACCTAACTTACAGGGGCAGTGTTATTCCAGATTAAAGAAATAAATAAAACTGTGAGAGTCAGCAGCAAGAACTTGAGACTAAAGATAGATATATGCAGGGGAAAAAAAAAAAAAAGCTGACAAATTTACTCACCCTAACAAAATATTGAAGAGCCGGATACAATGATCTTAACTTCAGAGACATACCGTATATATGATGACGACCACACGATTAACCTAAACTTTAGCCTCCCACACTGTACTGAGGTTTCATCGATAACTTTTCTTCTTTCATTTAATATCTTGTGCTAAGAGGCTTGTTTACAAACTGTACATGGCATGTAGGCTCCTCGGAATTCTCCGATGCCAATGATTCTATTTAATATGATATCTTTAAGTACTTGACTGACCCATGCAACTGCTTAAGCATATTATTGTGGGCATTAAATATCTGCCTTACCGAAAACCTTTGGACATATCATATATTTCGACAGTATGCAAGATAACTTTTTGGCAACCAACTTATCTCTATTACGATTCGAGGTTTATGGTTATTGATGAAGGCAGATTACCGCCATCTTACTTCACTACCATAACGAAACTTGCAAATATCTTTGGCTTGATTTCACTGCGTTGTTATATTGAATGATATACTTCAGTGTGTATCTTAATAAATGTTTATTTATCACCAAAGCTTAATGTACCAGTACAGTAATCTGAAATGAATTGAAATATTTATTGTTGTTAAAGGTACAGAGTGCTAATACAACAAAAGAAGGTGGTGGGTCGTGCCACCTCAAAGCTTACCTTGCGCTGGCAATATGTGGTCTACTACTTCATTATAGAAGGAAAACAGAATGATGTTTTTGCTAAGTTTTTGGGAAATGAGGTACCTTGAAAAAATGCAAAAAAAAAAAAAAAATGCATATCGCTAGTCTTAGAGGGATATACAATACTGATTTATGGACGAAAATGTACATTAATTGACGTTTTTACATAGTAGGAAAATAGTAAATAAAGGGTATTAAAAATAATTTAACTATGTTAGCGAAATGAATCATCCGAAACTAAATTATAACGCAATATCAACAAAATTACAACAATGAATGTCCTCCGGCAGACGACACGCTATCGGAAGGTCACACATGTTCGTTCTCTAGTTTCGGTGTTCCTTTCCCTTTTTGTGATCTCCCAATGAAAGAAAATAGTAGAATACGATGGGATACAGCATCAGCTGGAGTGAATTAAGGAAACGTCATTACATTTAGGATGAAAGATCAATCGTTTTCATTTCTCCGGCAATGTAAGTTGTTTAGCTGGTACTTTTTGTACGTTTTTTTTTTTTTTTTAACAGCCACTGGTTTTTATTCGTCAGTTTTTTTAATAGTGCCCTAAAATATTACCTTCACAATATCTGTGCAGGTGTGCTGAATATTCCGTTTGGACGATTACAGAGCCCGCCAGATTTAAATGTCAAGCTACCAACCTTTATTTCATTTTTTTCAATCTGTGGGTTCGAATTCAGCATAAGTAGTGTAATACAGCCTCATTCACGTAAATGGCTTACACCCGAGCTGACTGCAACTTCCATTAATAACTCTATTCATATCTTTCTAAATCTCATGTTTTTCAATGAAAAACTGTTATTTCCCATTGTCCGTGAATATCCTGAATTTGTGCCTACGTTCAAGAAAGCAGTATACTTATAACATGTACAGTTACACATATAAATACTTGCTGTTCTCCACTCTATCCAACATTTATCAACACCCATTACGTTACTATTCTTTACAGTGCACTTCTCGCTTGTAAATATACGTCATAGCCTACGTCCCACACAACCTAGCCACAGTCGCTAACAGATGTACTAAAGCCACTAAGGAAAACGCTAGTGGGTACCAATGAAGGGCATTATAAAATAAATAAAAGTAGTGAAGATGAGAGAGAGAGAGAGAGAGAGAGAGAGAGAGAGAGGTATTCGTGGGTGTTTTGGCCATCATGCACACCGACCACACATAACCTACTGACAAGGCATGCGATGCCAT
The DNA here is from genome assembly GCF_032717465.1 of Coenobita brevimanus. Taxonomy (NCBI): domain Eukaryota; kingdom Metazoa; phylum Arthropoda; class Malacostraca; order Decapoda; family Coenobitidae; genus Coenobita; species Coenobita brevimanus. Next base: position 58,758,377 of record NC_137053.1, read on the forward strand.
CATCTTAGGCTGCTATGCTGTGCTCCTATACTGCTCTGATGCTACTTTTCTCTCCCGTATGTAATGTTTCTTATAAATTCCCTACATTTTATAACATGTACTATAAGTAATATTTGTTAAAGGGCGTGTGGCTAGACCCACGAATGTATAACCACTGACGGTAAATTACTGTATTTGCTGAAGAAGGTGTGTGGCAAGACCCACCACCTTCTTTTGTTGTATAAGAACTCTGTATACCTTCAGTCAGTCAGTCTTTCCAAGTACTCCACGGTTTACTCGTAATATTCTACTCCATCACTGTCCACTTGCTTTAGACCTGCCTGTATATTTGATAGTTTCTAAATATTCTGCCTTGCTTTGACTTAACCAAGGAGGATTCTGTACGCCTTTCATTCTTCTTCCTAAAAAAAAAGTTAAGAAGGCAGTAGTCATAAGTAATTTGTGATTACGTTATCTCCTATCTCGCTTAAACAAGGGTGATAAGAAAATACACACAGACACAGTAAATTACCCGTGGAACCATACAAATTGTGTGCCAGAACATTCCTAAGTTTAAAGAAATTTGTAAGAATGTAGCAACAGAGAGGATATTAAGAGCAAACACCAACGTTAAGGCCCCCCGCACACGGGCCACATTTCAGTGGACGGTGGCTGCCACTTTTTTGTGGCGAGAAATAAAACGCACGTGTTTCTATGGAAGCCCGCACATGAGCCAATTTTTAGTGGCAGCCGCAAAAAAACGGTAACCGGGACCATTTTACCCGCAACGCCACGGTGGATCGCCACTGGTGACCGATGATGGATGCAGTTAATTCAAATGGCAGCCCGCACACGGGCCACTTTGCGGTGGCACTGGCAGACGGACTGACGTTGTTGACTGTCCATTCCCTACCCAAGGTAATGTGTCTACGCCAGGTGCTTTCCCTACCCAAGGTCATCTTCCTTCCCAGGGTTACATGCGTACACAAGATCGTTCCCCCCAAAAAAGTTACACCACTCTACAAAGACGTTCAGAGTTTGAAGTTCGCGAAAGTCTAAAGTTTATACCAGGTAACGTTGGCAATGTGCCCTCCCCAGTGCCAGGCACAATGTCAGGTATTCCAAGCGAAGCTGAACAGTCTGATTCATTTAAATATTTTGTTTATTGGTATCATGTTGGTGGATTTTTCATAGCAGTGACACAGTTCTATCAGTGGTGCATGTTTTGTTAATATCAATATGTTTGCCACTAGGTTTCATCATTTTCAGAATAGCAAAACATTATGCCATTTTCTTAAACATCTGGGGAACGTATTTCTGTGTTATCAGTTTATATCAGTGTAATATCTTTACACTTGCAAAAATACGTCTCATTTATGTTATGAAATGTGGTTTACTCAAGTTTTCTCAATAAAATTTTTGCGCAACATGTATGTCTATCTATCTGTCTATTGCCAGATGCCTTAATCCCATACGGGGTGGCCACAAACAAATCGCCTCCACGTCACCGTCCCCCGCCATTTCACTGCCCTGCTCCCAATTCACACACCCCTCTCTCATATACCTCTCCACTCCATTCCTCCATCTCATCCTTGGCCTTCCCCTCCCTCTCTCCCCCTCCACCTCACTCACATACACTCTTCTCGTCAGTCTCTCACTCTCCATCCTCTCCACATGGCCAGACCACCTCAGTGTGTTTCTCCTAACACTTCCTATCACATCCACACCACAACGCTCCTTCACTTCCTCATTTGTTAGACTGTCTCTCCAGGTGACTCCACAGGCTCCTCTCATCTATCTCATTTCCACTGCTCTCACTCTTGACTTGTGTCCCTCCAACAAGGTCCAAGCTTCACTTCCATATGTTAGAGCTGATATCACAATACTGTCATGTAGTAACTTTTTCACTTCCATGCTCACTTTCCTGTGTCTTATCACTGCCTTCAAGGAACCAGCAACCTTTCTTCCTTGTTGTACCCCTTCAACCACTTCACCCTCCAAACTTCCATCCTTACTCATCACACTACCCAAGTACTTAAACGTACTCACATTTTCCATTTCTTTATCATCCAACCTCACTGTACATTCACTGACACCTCTCTCGAAGACCATAACTTTACTCTTCCCTACATTCACTTTTAGATTCCGTTTCTTACATACTCTCCCGAATTTATCCACCAAGCCTTGCAGCTCCCCTTCGTCTTCACATAACAACACAGTATCATCTGCAAACAGCAGTACAGGGAGTTTCCAAACACTGCCCTCTCTCATTAGGGCCACTCCAGCATCCACTACCCTACTCGGTTCCACGGAGTCTGACGCACTGTTTTTCCCCGCCGATGACAGGTGGATCTGGTAACACTGTTTGACGTACTCGGGCGGTGATTGGTGGATTTCCGTTGTGTTTGAATGTGCACCAAATTGACTTTGTATTCCAACCAAGGCCCTCATTGATTTATAGAATACCAGAATATACAGATACAAATTAAAGCAATTATATCTTTAATGATAAATATATGCCTTTTAAATTACTAGAGATAAACCTGAACGACAACGATAACAAACAGTAAGTAAAGTCGCGACTGGATGCATGCGGACAAGTCAGGGACTGTGGCGGGAATTCAGACGTTCATAGCAAGGTGTTTCCGAGGTCCTGTGAAGGCGCGAATGTTTTTCCCACCATTGCTACACAGTGTTACAGTCTACAGTCTTCACCATGACCTTCATTACCTCATTTGCTAATATACAACCTTACCCTAGATATGCTTAGCTTAGTTTCTAATAATTATGATTTGTGTAAGCACACACACACACACACACACACCTCACTGAGGCCAATACATGCTATTCTATTCTCAATATATATAGTGTACTGTACATACACATTTTCATTACCTTCATAGGTAACAGTAGCTTTAAAAATCTGCAAATGTTTGTATTCATAGTCAGATTCAGTAGAATTATTTCTTACATGAATAAGTTTGGTGTTTGATTTTCCCTAACATTGTCGTATCATAAGAGACAGACATACAGACAGACACCCTATCCCTGGTCACAGTCCATCCTCAAGCATGTATCTCTGCCCCCTCGACAAAGAGCCGGGAAAGTAATGGATTACATCATTATAGAATGAACCGAATTTTTGTTAATGGTGGAAGAAAGGAAAGTAAGATAAAAGCAAACTCCATAAGAAAATAATAGTTGAAATATGCTGCTGTAATAAAACCGCGAGCAGTATAAACGAAATCAAACATAATGAAATGAATTTAAATCAGTCGCTGACCTGTCCGCTTGCGTCCAGTCGCGACTTTACTTACTTTTTGTTATCATTGTCGTTCAGGTTTATCTCTAGTAATTTAAAAGGCACATATTTATCATTGAAGATATCATTGCTTTAATTTGTATCTGTATATTCTGGTATTCTATAGATCAATGAGGGCCTTGGTTGGAATACAAAGTCAATTTGGTGCACATTCAAACACAACGGAAATCCACCAATCACCACCCGAGTACGTCGCACAGTGTTACCAGATCCACCTGTCATCGGCGGGGAAAAACAGTGCGTCAGACTCCGTGGAACTGAGTATAGTACCTCTTTTATAACCCCATCTATATACAGACTGAACAGCCATGGAGACATGACACATCCCTGTTTCAACCCTTCAAATAGAAAAACTCACTCAGTTCACTATCCACACGCACTGCAGCCTTAGCATCATCATACATACTCTTCACAGCATTCAACAACTTCCCATCTATTCCATATATTCTTAATACTTTCCACAATCCTTGTCTGTCCACCCTGTCATAAGCTTTCTCTAAATTCATGAACGCCGCATACAACTTCTTTCTCTTCTCTAGAAACCTTTCCACTAAAGATCTAAGAATGAATATCTGATCTACACAACCTCCTCTCTTCTTAAAGCCTCCCTGTTCTCCAACTATTTCCTCTGTTAATTCCCTAACTCTGTCCATAAGTATCCTACCGTATACTTTTCTTATTACACTAAGAAGACAAATGCCTCTATGATTACCACATACTTTTCTTTCCATTTTTCCTTTGTACAAGGGAATAATTATACCTGACTTCCAATCCTCTGGGACTCTACCTTCCTCCCAGGCCAATCTACACATCTTCCACATCCATTCTACTACTATCTTTTCCCCATGCTTCAGCATTTCACCACACACTCCATCAATTCCTGGGGCCTTCCCCATTTTGACTTCATTGCTTCCACAACTTCCATCCTACTGATTTCCTCATGTCTTCTCATCTCCCTCCTTCTCCTAGCCATTACCCAGCCACTTATACTAGCTTTACTTTCATTCTTTATGTTCAACAGTTCATTAAAGTGTTCTCTCCATCTGCTCACTTTTTCTCCCTTTTTCAACTTGTAATTCGTTTCGTTTTTACCTTTCACTTCTCCACTAACTTCATTGCCACCCTGTCTGACTCTCTTTACCTCTTTCCAGACCATTTTCTTACGTTCCCTCCACTTGACACTCAAATTCCTTCCAAATTCCTCATCCACTCTCTTCTTATTCTCTCTCACTAATCTTTTCACCTCTCTTCCTTTCGCCATATAACTCTCTTCCGTCTCTCAACTTCTTCCACGCCCCTATTTTTCATCCATTCATTATATGCTTTAATCTTTTGTGCCACAGCCTGTCTCACCTCTTCATTCCACCATGCTGCTCCTTGCACGCCCTTTCGTCTTCTCTTCACCCTATACACCACCTCACAGGCTGCACATATTTCTTCTGTGAATATCTTGCACACACCTTCCACGTTCCATATCTGCTCCAGTTCATATTTACCCAATCGTTCCTCCACTTCTCTCTCATATTTGCCTTTTTCTCATCCTCTTGTAACCTTTCCACTCTCCTTACATCTATACTCCTTCCTCCCGCACTTCCGTTCTTCTATTTCTCCGTTATACTTGGACCTTGATTCTGACGTGTGCTGTATGTGCTTTTCTATATTTACCTTAAGATAACTGCAAGTCTCTATTCTGGTGGTACACACTTCCTCATGTTTGTGTTCAGACGTGAAACTGAAAGCCCAATTGTAGTCAGCAGGTCAACAAAAGAAGCACAGGTCATTCTAAAATAGTTTGTAACTTCTCTGGGTACGCTTTTAAGTCTTCAAATAGGGTATAAAATTGACCCCTGATAAGCCTATGGCTGATTATTGGATGCACCCAGTAGTTTCTTGTACTCTTTCTTTTCTTATTTTGAGGAGCACAGCGATGACACATGCCACCTCCTCGACATCCATAATGGAACTGCCTGTGATTGCCACGAAAAAGTGGCCCGTGTGCGGGATATCATAGCATCTCTCTCCACTTTTTAGTGGCGCCACGAATAAGTGGCAGCCACCGCCCACTGAAAAGTGACCCGTGTGCGGGGAGCCTAACTCTTGGTTCCGATGAACACCCGTGCTTTCGAAACGATGGAGGGTATTGTGCGATGCTCGACGTGTGTGTATTGAGAGAGAGAGAGAGAGAGAGAGAGAGAGAGAGCGCCAACGTCCCAAGCCCTGATTGATTGATATATTGAAATATTTGCTGTTGTAAAGGCGCAGTTCCACCGAGGCAACATTTTGGCGACATGTGGCATGCTACACTGTCGCATAGGCCAAGTGTGTTCCTTGCAGTTCAACACAAGGCAACATGTAGCATGCGACTGTGTGGCATGCAACAGGTGGCAACAAGTTGCCCGTAGAACGTGACGCATGCGGCAAGATTTAGCTTGTTGCCTATTGTTGCCCGCCTTCCCACCAGTCGCGGGAAGGATTCGATGTTGAAAGCAACAAGATGAAATGGTCTCCAGAAAAAAAATATATATATATATATATAGAAGAATATAGAAAACTTGTGGTTCTATGGGATATACGCTTGGAACAATACAAGAATAACCAGGCTAAACTAGATGCCCTGCGGGGATTTACCAAGAACACACACACATTCTCTCTCTCTCTCTCTCTCCGCCAGTCCTAATACTGTGCCAGCACTAGCAAGTCTTTCTTGTTACATTATTCTCTCTATCCTGTCTCTTGTTAAGCTAAGATACGATACTTCAGAAAATTTTTGCATTCGTGCCTTCCTCTTGACGGTGGGCACGCAGCACCCGTCTTTCTATACATTCACATCTTTATATATGTTATTCGGCAGTGTGTGTGTGTGTGTGTGTGTGTGTGTGTGTGTGTGTGTGTGTCTTTTACACGGTATCTACTTGTATGGTTTTTTGTTAAGCTCTGTCTATCTGCATATCTGTCTGTCTGTCTGTTTCATCGTGTTGACAACTGGCTCAGTTTTTGTTGAATCGGTGGAAAAGGTTTTGTGGCATTCAACATATACATTGGCATGTAGCATGCTACGTGAACAACGATGTTGACTTGTCGCAGTCAACATGTCTCCTGGTTGAATGCCGCATTCAACATGCATGTTGAAAGCCAGGCAAGTCGCATGCTGCATGTTGCTTGTGTTGCCCCGGTGGAATCGCGCCTTAAGGTATACAGAATGGGAATACATTTACAACAAAAGAAGGTGGTGGGTCTTGCCATATACCTTTTTCAGCAAATACAGTTATATACAATCTTTGAGTTATTAATTTTACAGGGAGGGGCACGAGCCCTCCACCAACCCTCTTGTTGACGCGTAGGGAACACGTATGGTTTGGTTATATGGTTACCACCCAGCGTTGTAAATGGTTTCTTGGCTTGCAGGAAACCATTTGGCTTGTCACTCACCTGTAAAGAAAAGCAATAAAAAGTGACAGGAAAGATGGGAGAAACAGGAAGAGAGGAGGGCAGGCACAGAAAAAGAATGATAAAGGCTAAGGAAGAAGTAGGCAGCACTACATCAAGTGAGTGGATGATGGTCGCCACCACCTACCACCAATCACTGGTTATAAATTCGTGGGTGTAGTAGCCACACGCCCGTTAGCAAATAGCAGATATATTATCATCATCATCATCCGGACCTCCTTTCCCGCCTTACGGCAGGGTAAGGAGTAGCAACGTCTAGACAGCCTAAGTTTGCCTATTCCAATGGGCCACGCTTCCATTCACTCATCATTCAAGCCCCCAGAATCCTCCATCTGATAGATATATGCTATAAAATGTAAAGGAATACGTCACTTTGATGGATATTCTTTGATCACATTCAAAATAGTCATTTTGTACTTAAATGGCCCTTCGTGCACTCGACCGGAGAATTTATCGTCACGTGATCTCCACTTACTTGCTGTCACTTTAACTCGGTAATATTCAGTGTCCTCAAGAGATACCCACACGAGATGAAATTTAATTATACGAAACTTGTGAAAGCCATGTTTGCTAAGGTCAGGAGGGTGGATGGAAGCCAAAGGGGATAGGGCATAGTGTCAGTGGGAAACTGAGAATGCACCAGTGACCTTGACCGCGCGCAGGGGTGTGAGTGAAAGTTTTTCGATCATGTAATGTCACAGGGACGTAGGTTGGTCTCTTATCTTTACAATATTCTGAACTACAGTAACGTGACCTTCGTCCCCTACGCTCCGAAGGGGGTGATGCGGAACCTGATACTTTAGTCCAGTTAGTATTGGTCGTGGTGGTGGTGGTGGGGAGGTAGTTGGGCAGGAATATTAGTCATGTATAGTTTACTGAATAGGCTATTTCTGAAATATCGATATTATTGTAGGTATTTAAGTGAACGCCGTATTTTATGAAGCTAAATGGGAGGGAGGGGGGGAGATTTAAGCCACTGACTGGGATGACGTCTTCTTTATTCTAATCCTGTGTTGTCTAGATAATTTAAGCCACTTAACTCCTTGAAACCGATGGCATTTTCTAACTGATTCTTGCTGCCTCCAGACGACTGTTAATTTTGGGGGAAAATTTCTAGTAAGGGAATGAAAAACGATCTCCACTTCTCCAGTAACCCCTTCACAAACTGATTTCTCTCCCTCAGCCGAAAAAAAAAAAAAATGCCTGAACGTAGCAAGAATTAATTTCAAAGGGCGTCATCGGACTTTTTTTTTTTTTTTTTTTTACGGAGGGGTTAAATATAGCCCTAGTTGAAAATTTATCATTAGATCCTTCCTAGCCTGAATAAAATAGTTTTGAGCGACCGTGATAAAAATGAAAATTGTGAGATATGTCGCATGCACGACGCTGTCACATAACGGTAGAAACTTTGATGTACTGTATGTTTCTAATCCACAAGCTAAATGGAAGCTAATATGTTTGCAGGACTAAACTGAGCTAAAATTGCATTTTTTTTTATTTTTTTTTCCGGTACGTGTTTATTTTTTAGATTTTTGTTCCAAGTTTGGTTTAACATTTCATTTATTTTTTGTCTCAACCTACTGACGTAGAGAGAGCATAGTCTGAATTCCTCTCTCCATCCGCCCCCCACCCCCTGCCTGTACGCATATAAGATGTGGCAGAGTACATGAGTGAGGTATGGGGAGTGAGTGACTTATGGTGTGTATATGAGCGAGGTATGGGGTATATGTGAGATGTATGTAAGAGCTATGGAGTGTATGTGAGCAAGGTATGGGGTGTACGTGAGCGAGGTATGGGGGTGTATGTGAGGGAGGTATGGGGTGTATGTGAGTGAGGTGTGGGGGTGTATGTGAGTGGGGCATGGCGATGTATGTGAGTGAGGTATGGGGGTGTATGTGAGTGAGGTATGGATGTATGTGAGGTACGGGGTGTATGTGGATGAGGTATGGCATGTATACCAGTGAGGTAAGGGGTGTACACAAAGTATGGGACGTATGGCACGGGCTTTGGTCTGACGTCACTTAGGGCTGCCAGACGTTCAACCCATACCAGGCTAACCCTGTCAGTACGATGACGTCTAACATTATACTCTTGCTACTGCCAGACGATTTTTTTCCAGCATAAAGAAGGGCTGTCGTGCTCAAGGAATTGTGTCTGAAAAGTCTCTCCCAAGCTGAAGGAAATCGTGTAAAAGTAGCAAGAACAAAATACGGGAAAAAATATGCTAGCGAGGCCATTAAATTAGCCTTGAATGACATCTCTTAGGTCTGCCATACATTCCATACCAGTCAATATATATATATATATATTCTTAATCAATTTTTACTGCCGTATGAACCGGTCTCCATGGAAATTAAATACTATCATGAATAATTTTTAGTCATTCACGTTATTATTACAAGGTCCCACAGAAGTTCAAAAGTATCATGAATTTTTGGTCTTAGTTTTCACTTTATTATTATAAGTCTTCACAACAGTTAAATATTACCATTAATAATATTTTGTTACTTTATTCACGTTTTTATTCCAAGTCATCATAGCAGTTAAATGTTACCATGATTATTTTTTTTATATTCACGTTATTATCACAGCTTTCTATAACAATCGTATATCATGAATAATTTCGTTCTGTCGCAATATTCACGTTATTATTTACAAGTCTCCACAGCAGTTAATAGCATGAATACTTGTGCATTGCCATATTCACTTTTTATTTTTTTTCCTCGATGTTTTGTTTGTGAAGGTTTTGGCAGCGGCGGTGTGAGTGAGGAAAAGGAGCACAATCAGGCAGTGTTAGACGCAAGTTCAAGAAGTTTAGGAATACTGCCCGAGTAACCCCTTCGCTACGACTCTCATAACATGCATGGGGATAACAAGAAGTAATGTGCAAAATAAGTCGATAAAGAAAAGGCGTTAGGAGATTATTTAAACATTCTCCTGTATGTTATTTCCCATCGTTGTGTGCATCATTAACATACTGGGTACGTGTGGATAACGAGAAGTAATGTGCAGAGCAAGTCGCTAAGGAAGAGGCGTTAGGAATTTACACATTAACATTCTCCTGTACCTTATTCCGGTCCCGGTTTATATAGTCGTAAATATCGACATAATTTATACCTGTAACACGCAAGATAATAACGAGGTGTAATGGCAGAATAAATCGCAACGTAAGCTGTGTTACGAAGTCATCAAAGCCACTTAGAATACGACCCTTACTCCTTCACCGCCACGGATCTCTCTTGCGCTGCGTGAAATCGTCTGATAGCAGCGGAAAAGAAAGTCAGTGGTAAAAAAAAAAAAAAGTGTGGTAGAAGCAAAAATTATGTAGATTGTAGGGAAACAAGAGAATCGTCTGGGGAATAAAATCGTCTGGCGGAACTGAGAATAAAATCGCTTGACGGATAAGGGAAGAAAGTCGCCTGACGGAAAAGGAAATTGAATCGTGTGAGGGAAAAAAAGAATAACATCGTCGGAAAGTACTTAGAATAAAATCGCCCGACTGAAAAGTGAACAAAATCGTCAGTAAGGGAAATAACATCGTCAGAAAAGGGAAGAAAGTCGTCTGGCGGTACTTAGAATAAAATCGCGTGACAGAAAAGGGAATAAGATCTTCGGTACAGCGAGTAAAATCGTCGGAAAAGGGAATAAAATCATCTGAATGTAGCAAGCTTATAACAGTACAGAGATTCTTAATACTAAAATGGACTTGTTTCTAACTTCTCTTAATAGAAACTGACATTTTTTTTTTTTTTTTGCCAATGACGCCATATTCTTGTCTATTCTAGCTAACTCCAGACAGTTAAATTAAACTTAGGAAAAGGGCACTCCTCCTGAAGGGTTTAGTAAAGGCTGCATGAAACCCCTCCAGTTATAAGGCAGGCATTCATGTCTGGTATGGAAGTGATTTATTTTTGGATATGGCAGGTAATTTATGCAGAGTACGTCAATGCATGAAGGATATATGACGTAGAATAGGAATGCAAGACGTAATAAGCAAAATAAATCACTTAGGAAAATGTGTTAGTTTCCATAACCGACAAGAATACAGGCCTAAGTCTCTCTCCCAAGCAAGATTACAAAATAAGTTCTCGGGATGAAGTTAATGTATGTAGTGCATCTTGCCATCCATTCCTGACGTCATTTCCTGTGAGGGGATATCCTTGGCAAAAGAACTCTCAGGCATTTTTCGTCCCTACTCAGCAAGAACCCCTCCTCCCATGACACCATCCTTATATCAATTCACGACCATGTACATCCTTGTTCTCGCTCTTTCTCCACCTTTTCTGTCAACTACCTCGCTCTCACCCTTTTCTAGTCAGTACTTGGTATTGTTGTGGCAGTGTGAGGTGAGGTGTAGTAAAGTGAAGTGTAGCAGTGTGTGACTTAGAAGTGTGCTACCTGTTAGTATGAGGTGTAACTGTGTGAGGAATGAGATGTTGCAGTGTGTGGTGTGGTAGTATGTGATGTGATGGCGTTCGGTGTAGCACTGTGTGATGTGGTAGTGTGAGCTCTAGCAGTGTGGGGTGTGATCGTGAAATGTGAAGTATGGTGGCGTGAGCTACGACTGAAATGTTACTGTGGTGTGGTGATATATGTGACTGAGGTGTAGCAATGTGTGGTGTGGTAGTGTGAGATGTGGCAATGTGACTTGTGGCAGTGCGAGGAATGGCAGTATTCATTGTGCAAAGTGTGCCAGGGTGAGTTGCGGTTGCGTCCTTAATTCGTCGTGATTTCCACTATCCTACATAACTATACATTGAGAACAGCTAGAATTATGAAGTCTCCGTAGAGCACAAGGCTACTAGCGTTGTATTTCTAGTGACACTGGAGATTTCCTAACACATTTTCTTTACGGGAGAGAATTATTCCGCATATAGCACCTCAGTATCCTCGTGTGTTATTATCTAATGAAAATTATGCCGATCTTAAAACGACAAAAAAGGTTAAGGTGCAATACAAAGTAATGTTGAGGTTTAATATGAAAATAAATAACTAAGGAAGGTGCTATGAAGCCTTGTATGTAGCTTATAATACGATCTACTCTTGCTAGATTAAAAACTCCCCCCTCCTCAGAAAAAAATATATATATATATATATATATATATATATATATATATATATATATATATATATATATATATATATAGTTTAGTTCAGATATAATCAGTAGTTTTAAAGAAATCTGTACGCGTCGAATTTTGCTCATATTTATTCAGCAGTGTATAGAAATATGTATCATATTTAGTCAAGATCTACTCAGTAGTTAGAGGACGTATGTGGGATACAGCCTACTATTTTCTTCCTCTTGATCATAAACACGCCCAGGGAACCGTATCTACTAGTCAAATTTCGTTCCAATTTAACCAGTAGCTGGACGAAATATGCAAATCGGGTTTACAGAATGAATGCTGTATACTGTATAAACTTTCTTGCAGTCGGTTAATTAAAATAAAAAAAAAAAAAAAACGCAGAACCCTTTCGCTACTACTTGTTCACCTAGGAATTATGTTAGGACCAGCTGTAGACATTTCTGATGATTAAGATAAACCCTGTCAGCCCAAATGTTAAACACACACGCGCACACACACACACACACACACACACACACACACACACACACACACACACACACACACACACACACACACACACACACACACACACAATACTAGTATTTTTTCCATAGTTTGAAGAAATGTGACGTCAGAGGTATTTCCTGGCCTCCTTACTTATTTTCCTTCTATATCATCCATCCGTCCAGCTAAAATCCTATATTTGCTCCATCAGGAGCGTAGGGACCCGGGGCTAGGCCGTGTTAGTTCAGACAATTTCCTTCCTCTCCCGTATAACTGTCCTCCCCTTTTAAGTATTGCCTTTCCCCTGTATTATTTCTCACCTGTGTATTGTTATTTCCTGTCATCCGTTTTGTATTCTTAATTTTCTATTTTCTTTATTTTCGTTCAAAGTTGTTACACCTTTAATAATTTATCATCTTCCTTCCTAATACTTTCCTCTCCATCATCATTTTTGTTACATCTTAATATAATCTTGACATTTTTTTTCGTTAGTATTTTTTTCGTTATTATTTCCCTCTTTTTCTACCATTTTTATATTCCTTTTCTGCCTTTTTTCTTCCTTGCCTTCTTATGTAAAATGCTCTTATTTTTACTTTCATTATATGCTATACAGGTACATTTTTCTTTAATTATTCTCTGTCTGTCTGCCTGTCTGTCTGTCTGTCTGTCTCTCTCTTTCTCTCTCTCTCTCTCTCTCTCTCTCTCTCTCTCTCTCTCTTACTTTAAATTCTGTTGGCTTTATTTATTTATATATTTTTCCTTTTTGATACGCAAGACCTTGAAATTGCGAGAAGGATAAGAGTGAGGGGCAGGGAGAGACATTTCGTCATTGATGTCCATTAGAGAGACAGAGAGAGAAAGACGCCGGCACATGAACAGAAAGGGGGATCGAACCCTGAGATGGCAATTACCATGGAAATGCTCAGCTAACCTTATTCGTCTGTGCATCGTAGCCGAAAAAAAAAAAAAAAAAAGACGTAGGCGTTCCTTACACGAAACAATCGTAAGGGTCACTGAAAAAATGCGAACATGACATGGCAAAGGCATAATTATGAATACGAATAGCTTACGTCAGGAAGTCAGTAGATGTTTTGCTGGGTATTTTTAGTCCGATCTTTCGTCCTAAAAACGCCCGCGACTGAGCGGGGTCCTCTTTCTAGACCGGAAGTAAAGCACTCGCAAAGGAACAGGGCATAAAAACTCGGCAGTATACCTTAACACATCTATTGTCTTAATTCGAACTCCTTACAATACAAGAACACTGGATATAGAATGGACAGGGTGACAGAGTTGTTATTACAGGCATAAAGTGTACACAAGCACAGTAATGATGTCCGGGGCAAAGTACAACTATATCAACACACATAGGTATTACAAGTCATTAGGGCACAGTGTAGGTGTTGGAGTTAAGGCACAATTGTCATTTAATATACTCGACAGGATACACTACTGTATACGTGAATGGAGTGAAGGGTCAGATTGGTCGGTGTTACTATACACATTAATGGGCGCGATGGCTGTACCCGAGTCGCGGCACACGGGAATGTCACTTAGCCGCGGCGACACTATTTGCTGGTTCTGTCTTTACTGGCTGGTCTTAGTTTATCTCGGGGCGCCACTGATATGTTTCCCTGGTTCCGTAGGGCCTGGGGTATGGACACAGTTCTTTGTTGTGTCACACTTGCCTCGCTATTCGTGTTCACTGACCCTTGGTTTTTGCCCTTGTGTTTATATGCACTGATCGCCACTTTATATTATATTGTTCCCATTTTACTGTCACTTTCACTACTGTCGCATTCACTTAGTTTCTGACACGACTTGAGAGGTGAGGGATGTTGTCACTAGGCCACTTGTTCCTGGGGTTAGTGGAGGTGGCGCCCGGGCGTGGGAGGGGGGCCCCCTCGGGATAGCTCTCCCGCAGGAGACAATGCACAGCTCTCGGGGGCATCACTGCCCGGGCCTGTTTCGCAGCTGGGGTGCAGGGAGGCCCTTCCGTCTGAGGGCCTCGACCTGATAGGTGGCCCTCGGGGCTGGGGCCAAACAACTTCAGGAGGCGGGCCTGCTGCCTGTTACTCCGGGTGGAGGGGCGACGGGGATTGGGGGCCAGAGCGGTCCCGCTTTGGGGTCCGCTGGCTGGCCCTGGGAGGCCGGGTGCTGCGGTTGCCTACAGAGCGGGGCGCCATCGGGAACAGACTGCAGCACCTCTTCTGTCGGGCATTCGTTAGGGGCCGGCGTCGTCCAGGGGCTGGCTGCAGGGCAGGAACAGGACCTAGCCACCACTCCTGGAACGGCAGTGCCTCCGGGGAACCACACCTGGAGGGAGAGAGTAAAGGGCGTCCCACGCAGCCGAGAGGTAGTGAGCCGGCCGCGCAAGGAACCTTACACTCTCGGAGAACCCTAGAGACTGCAGACAAAGGGCATACGTTGGCCGTTCCTTCCCCTACACGTACGGTGGCCATTGTGGCAGTTCCACAGTCTCTAAGGGTAGCAGGAGAAGGACGTATGGTGGTATGCCTTCCCTGGTACGTAAGGTGGCCATTACCGCGGCGCTGCTCCTGAAGGAGGAAGAGGCAGATGAGGGACGTACGGTGGCCATTCCCTCCCCGACACGTACGGTGGCCATTGTTGCGGTTCTGCCTGCCCAACGGGAAGTAGCTGAGGGGCGTACGGTGGCCGCTCCCTCCCCGGTACGTATGGTGGCTGTTACCGCGGTGCTACTCCCGTAGGAGGAGGAGGTGGATGAGGGACGTACGGTGGCCGTTGTCGCGGTTCCACTCCTCCTGCCTTTGCCACTCGGTGTGTGCTCAATAGCCAGCGCACCGAGGCAGTCTCCAGATGTGGCTGTTGCTGAGGGCCATACGGTGGCCACTCCCTCCTCGGTACATACGGTGGCCATTACAGCGGCGCTACAGGGGGAAGCAACTGAGGCGCGTACGGTAGCCGCTCCCTCCCTGGTACGTACTGTGGCCGTTACCGCGGTGTTGCTTGGGACTGGAGCAGTCCCACCCCGAACATGGTGAGGACTGCTCCGTCCGTGAGGACGTCTCTCATTCTTGCGTTGTCGCCGTTGGGCAGGTTGAGGGGAAGAGGGACTCAAGGTAGGGGCGCCCCGGCGCCCTTCTCGCTCTGGGACAATCTCGCACTGACCTGGCCCGCCGCGGACGCGGTGTCCTCCTGAGCTAGGGGTAGGGCTGCGGCTCCGCAGCGGGGTGGGGAGTCCGGCGGCGGAGGCGCGTATTTTTAGTAAAGGTAGAAAGAAAATACATAGTTACAAGCAGCTGTACGAAATACTGAAAGAAACAGAAAAATTAAAAAAAGAGAACATGACAACGTCGCCCATAGTGAAGACAAGGATGTCCTATAAATGCGTTAATCAGCAGTGAAGATGGCCTCACACTGCCAGTTATCTGATGCAACACAAACGTGGCGGGCTTTAGCATGCTCTCTGAACTGCCTGAAAGAATTTGTGCACTTTCTTTTTGACCGCCGGAGGAAAAAGTTGTGACAGAGAAGCTACTGTAAAAGTTGTAAAAGTGGAAAGTAAGAGATAAAAAAAAAAAAAAGGTCAACAGGATGAAAAACCTACATTAGACAGTGCTAAGTGATCACAAAATGGCTTAAAATCGGTAATTAGAAACTTTAATCTAAAAAAAAAAGAAAAGAAATCACACGACTTGATAAAAGTGTTACAAATTAAATCAGAAAGAAGGACAGACCTGAGTGGTTGATATCCGTATCATAAGATAACCACTTCAAGCACGAGTAGCAGAGCTCAGTGACGAGTATAGTCTGTAGCCTATAGTGCAAGTTGGGGTGCATTGATTGATTGAAATATGTATTGTTGTAAAGGTATAGAGTGCATATACAACAAAAGAAGGTGGTGGATTTTTATAGACACAGTTCACAAGGATTATTGATCAGTAATTGAAATAATTCATAACAATAATTACTCGCAAATCAGCCTACTGGTAGGTGGTAAATTATTATTATTGTAATGCTAGGTGTTTAAGACTCGACTTCCCGTTCCTAAAACACCTAACACGTAGCGGTGTTCTCTTTTGAGACCGGGGCTTAGGACAAATAAGAGAGAGGCAGGACACAAAAACTCCAGGCAATAACCTTACATGTGTTTTACTCAGTCAAACAAGGAGCAACAGCAGCTGTTACAAACATAATATTTGGTTAATCACAAACACTTACACCTAGATAATTAGTATCTCACAGGATACTATGGGAGAACACACTAAAATAACACTCGAGGCGGAGTATGCAACCTAAGGTCTCTGAGCGCGTGGAGGAGTTAGAGACGAGGCTCACTAGGGGAGGGTGTAAGGCACTAGGGTCTAATTGTGATTATGGCAGTATGAGGCGGAGTTTATTGGTAGCGTGTTCACTTTACTATTTTCTGGGGACAAGGGACTTTTGGTTAATTATTAATACGAACTCCACGGCTTGGGTGTATCTCTTGCTGTGATATGATAGGTGTTGTGCATTGGTCTTATTCACTATCACTTTGATCCTATATGGACTATTCACTGTTCCGCCTTGTCACTGTTAGACCATTATTATTCCAATTTCACTAAAAACTCTTGGTCTGGTACTACGAATGCACTTTATCCCCTCGCCACTGTTATACTACACTAGGGGCGCAGTCACTGTCTCATGGGTCAGTGGGCGGCGGGGAGACAAGCTGGCTACAGCTCTGCTGGAGGAGGGGCATCGCCAGGGGAGGCCGTGCCAAGAGTGTACGGGATCACGTGCAGGGGCGTCTTCTCTTGTCCAGGGCTGCAGGTGGCGAAGGGGCCTGTACTTTCCGGGCTGGGGACAGGAGTGTGGCCCTCAGGACTGAGGCCGAACAATTGCCTGAACCTCTCGTTCAGGTTCCTGCCGGAGGTAGAGGTCCTCCGCTGTCAAGGCGTAGGGAGGTCCCGCCCGGGCGTTCTGAGGAGGGCCTGGGGTTCCCGAGGGCTGCGGCACCGGTCTGCGTCAGGGTCCGTCAGATGGGTCTTCTCCGGGGCCAGTCGTAGGGAGAAGAGACCGGGGGAGGCTATAGGGCCTCTCCAGTACTCCTCTACGTCCTCTGTGTCGGAGGTCAGGGAACTCGTCTCATGCTGGGGCAGCGGGGCTGCTCTCTGCCGCTTCCGGCCGTGGGGCACAGCTACTGGCTGTGGCCCTCCCAGGGGCGCGACCACAAGGCACCGAGCCCCGGCTACTGGCCGTGGCCTGAGAGGGTGAGTAACTGCCAGCAAACCCAGGGACACCTTCAGAGCGGTTACCGGCCGTCTGACGAAGGCAAGAGCGGCTACCGGCCGACTCCTGCAAGAGGGGTGGAGAGCGGCTACAGGCCGACTCGAGGACAACACCTTCAGAGCAGCTACCAGCTGTCTGACGAAGGCGGGAGCGGCGGCAGGCCGACTGCTTCAGCAGGAACGAGAAGCGGCCACAGGCCGACTCAGGGACAACGCCTTCGGAGAGGCTACCGGCCGTCTGACGAAGGTGGGAGTGGTTACAGGCTGACTCCTGCAGGAGGGGTGTGGAACGGCTACAGGCCGACTCAGGGGCAACGCCTTCGGAGTGGCTACTGGCCGTCTGACAAAGATGGGAGCGGCTACAGGCCGACTCCTTCAGGAGGAGGTGTGGAGCGACTACAGGCCGTCTCCAGAAGGACACCTTCTGACGAAGGCAGGAGTGACTACAGGCCGTCTCCAGAAGGACACCTTCTGACGAAGGCAGGAGCGACTACAGGCCGTCTCCTTGTTACCCTCAGGTCGGCTAATGGCTGATTCCTTAGTGAGGGGCGGGCGACTACTGGCCGTCCCAAGAGGGAAGACACCTTCAGAGAGGCTACTGGCCGACTCCTGAAGAGGGCGGAAGTGGCTACAGGCCGACTCCTGAAGAGGGCGGGAGTGGCTACAGGCCGACTTCTTAGGGGCGCTGGCAGGAGCTGGACAGACAGCTCCACCCCAAGGTTGGTTGGTGGAAACTTGCCCAGAATGTAGTGCAGGATTCCTTCTATGGCGACGGTGGGCAGGCTCCGAGTCATAGAGGCGTATGGCCCGGGCTAACTTGGGCCGTTGTCGCACCGAGTCTAGGTGCGCCGCTGCTGCTACTCCATGGGGTCCTTGTAGGGGTGTCTGGGAGTTCACAGGGGCACTATGCTGAATTCCTGGTGGAGGTGGTTGGGCGTTCCAAGAGACACTATGCTGTATTTCAGTAATTATTATTATTATTATTATCATCATCATCATCATCATCATCATGATTACTGTTAAGCCCCTCAATCTATATTGTTATTATTTGTTATGCTGGGTGTTTTTAGTCCGACCTCTTGTCCTAAAAACACCAGCGACTGAGCGGGGTTCTCTTTCAAGACAGGAAGTAGAACACTCACAAAGGAACAGGGCATAAAAACTCGGCAGTATACCTTAACACATCTATTGTCTTAGTCCAAACTCCTTACAATACACAAACAAAGATACACTAAATATGGAAAAGGACAAAGTGACAGAGATATCATTATTGGTACAATGTGTCCATAAGCACAGTATTGATGTCGGGGTCAATATACAACCTTCTGTAATACACAATACACATAGATATGACAGGTCACTAGGGCACAATATAGGTGTTAGAGTTAATGCGCCATTACTGTTTAATACACCCGTCAGGATACGCCACATGTGGATGAAATGAAGGGCCAGGTTATTCAATACTACCATACATCTTACATAGGCGCAATGTTTGTTCCCGAGTCATGGTGCGCGGGAATGTCACTTAGCCACGGCAACACTGTCTGCAGGTTCTGTCTTTATTGATTGTTCTTATTTATTCTTGGGCCACCACTGATACATTCCCCTGGTTCCGTAGGGCGTAGGTATAGATACAGTACCTTGGGTCAGTTAGGGTAGGAAGCTTAGTATTTTACTTTGTCTCACTGTTCACATTCACTGACTATTACCTTCTGGTGCACAGTTTCTGTCTCACTGTTCATATTCACTGACCGTCACTTCTAGTATATTGTTTCTGTCTTATCATTCACATTCACCAACTGTCATGTTTACTACGGTAAGTCTTTGGCACGACTCGGGAGGTGGAAGGTGTCGTCACTAGGCTGGGGGTAGTAGAGGTGGCGCCCAGAAGTGGGAGGGGGGCCCCTCGGGAAAGCTCTCCAGTAGGAGGCACAGCACAGCTCTCAGGGGCGTCACCGCCCGGGTGCGTGTCCGGGCTGGGGTGCAGGGAGGCCCTTCCGTCTGGGGGCCTCGACCTGATAAGTGGCCCTCGGGACTAGGGCCGAACAGCATCAGGAGTCTGGCCTGCCGCTTCTTACTCCGGGCTGAGGGTCGATGGGGAGTGTGGCCTGAGTGGTCCCGCCTTGGGGTCCGCAGGCTGGCCCTGGGAGGCTTGGTGCCGCAGTCACTTACAGGGTGTGGTGCCGTCAGGGGCTGCCTGTGGCACCTCTTCTGCAGGGCGTCCGTCAGGGGCCAGCGTCTTCCAGGAACTGGCTCTAGGGCAGGGACCCAGCCTTCAAGGACAGGACCTCGCCACCACTCCTGGAATGGCAGCACCTCCGGGGAACCACACCTGGAGGGAGAGAGAGAAGGGCGTCCCGCACAGCCGAGAGGTAGTGAGCCAGCCGTGCAAGGGGCCTTCCCCTCTGGGAGAACCCTCGAGGCTGCAGATGAAGGGCGTACAGTGGCTGTCCCTTCCCCAACACGTGCGGTGGCCGTTGTTGTGGTTCCACAGTTTCGAAGGGCAGCAGCAGAAGGACGTACGGTGGCCGTTCCTTCCCCTGGACGTACAGTGGCCGTTACCGCGGAGCTGCTCCTGAAGGAGGAAGAGACAGATGAGGGCGGTAAGGTGGCCGTTCCCTCCCCGGCACGTACGGTGGCCGTTGCCGTGGGTCTGCCTGCCCAACGGGAAGTAGCTAAGGGATGTACAGTGGCCATTCCCTCCCCGATACATACTGTGGCCATTACCGCGGGGCTACTTCCGTAGGAGGAGGAGGAGGTGGATGAGGGACGTATGGTGGCCGTTCCCTCCCCGACCCGTATGGTGGCCGTCGTCGCGGTTCCACTCCTCCTGCCTTTGTCTGTCGATGTGTGCTCAATAGCTAGCACACCGAGGCAGTCTCCAGATGTGGCTGTAGCTGAGGGACGTATGGGGGCCGTTCCCTCCCTGGTACGTACGGTGGCTGTTACCGCGGTGTTGCCTGGGACTGTATCTGGAGCAGTCCCACCCCAATCCTGGTGAGGGCTGCTCTGGCCGAGAAGTAGTGTCGCATTCCTGCGACGGAGTTGGGTCGGTTGAGGAGACGAGGGACACAAGGTAGGGGCGCCCCGGCACCCCTCCTGCTCTGGGCCAGTCCCGCACTCACCTGGCCCGCCTTGGTGTCCTCCTGGGGTAGGGGTGGGGCTGCGGCATCGTAGCGGGATGGGAGGTCCGGCGGCGGAGGCGCGCATATTACGTATTATTATTATTATTATTATTGTTATTATTATTATTATTATTTGGTTTAACTCAGTCTAACAACGTCTTTTCTTTATTTTATTAAGATGAAAAGACACCCCTCGCAGTGAATATATGTGTAAGGGCAACTAAAAATTGGCGCCAGTTCGAGTAATCGAAAATGCCGAGTGCTAGATATGCAGATAATGCAGTGGTTAAGACCGATGTTGACTATCAAGCAGTGATGTTTTAAAACCTAATTGTTATCGCAGTATCTGCATAAATAAAAAATGGAGGGGCTAATGTCGATTTAGTCCATTGGCATAATGGTTATTGCTAATATTTGCGCCAATATATCTGTTACCGCAGCCAGTAATAGCATATGTAGGCTAAACATTTGATGATGGAGTTGTAAAGCGA
Organism: Coenobita brevimanus; assembly: GCF_032717465.1. NCBI lineage: Eukaryota > Metazoa > Arthropoda > Malacostraca > Decapoda > Coenobitidae > Coenobita > Coenobita brevimanus. The sequence goes on from NC_137053.1 coordinate 58,779,566, forward strand.
GTGGGGAGTGAGGTCAGATCTCTGTATTCTTTAACTCTCCTCCCCGTGAGTACGATATTTGATGTGTAGATGATCGTACTGATTATGTTAATTGTATGTATGTATATATATATATATAAAAATATAGAGCGGATGTTGCAGTTAACGAATATGGAGACTGGTGGTGTTAATAATTACAGCATGCAGTTTAGCCTACTTAGCCCCACATTGGTAGATATGCAAGACCCATTACCACCTTTTGTCGTATATATACGTTTTATATTTTAAAAAATGAACATTTCTGTCAGTCTGTCATTCGTGTGTTTAATTCTGTGATCTTCAAGTATTCGTATGATCTAAATTTTTGTTATCAACAGCAAGATGGATAAGTGGCTACAAACCTGCCTCTTACTCTGTCTGTACGGGTTCTTCAAGGAGCTCCGGCCGTCTGAGTCCTTCCTGACAGAGTACTTACTCGGACCACAGCAAAACCTCACAGAAAGTCAGGTGAGACTCATAATGCAAGCTGGAGAGTGGAAGAACAGTGGATCTGACAACGGATCTGTGTTCAGCTTGTAAGAATAGATAAATTTTATTTACCCTCACATTACCTCAGTCACCCTTACGCAGTTTCGCACTGTATTACACACCCTCACATAATCCTGTTGCCCTTAAGCACTCTCGGTCTTCACACATCCACATACTACCGTCAAAAGACCTTACATTATATCCACCTACCTCACTGCCACACCTTCACACTGGTTCACTCATTATCCTTACATTACCCCTCCCACATCCTCATTTACTTCACGTATTCACACAGCCTCATTGCCACTCACGCTGACCTACCTCTCATTCTCAAACTATCACACTACCACAAACCCTCACAAATATCCTCATGCAACCTCATACTACCTCACCATAACAGTCTTACATAACTTCAGTTATATGATCACACTGTTTCACTACCACAACACTTCACACTAATTCTCTTACCCACATTATACCTGCACACCATATCATACACCCTAACATACGGTATAGCATCGCACTGCATCAAGTACTTCACCTAACCACACTGTCTCATTGTCAAACAATCTCACACTACTACACACACCCTCACACCATCTCTCACACACTTACTAACTCACACACCCTCACATTACCTACTTTACATACCCCCACTGCCTTTATCACACTCTCACAGTGCTTCACACACCCTTACATACAGCCTCACACTCGCCTATCTCTTATGATCACACTACTTCACTATCATATATCCTTACATACATGTAACTTGCAATACTTTGGTAATAGAAACTCCGTGTACAAACAGCTAGATAAGGAGTTTATTACAAGCTCACAGTAAAACAGTCTACCCGTGTCAGCTGTCTGCTAAGAACTGATGCAATAACGCCGTCTTCAGGCGTGGGAGAGCATGCTGACCTAGCAAATTTAGTGGGGGCATGTATGCATTGAGGGGGAACATATATACATCGGGGGTAGACATATTGTGGAGGGGGTTAGATATATTGTGGAGGGTGTACACTACTCCCCCGGGTAGCTGAGATGGTGTCTCCTGACACCAGGAGGTAAATGGTGGGTGAATATAGGAGTAAGGCAGGACCGGGGAGGTTTGGACAAGGGATAAGTATGATACAGGGGCAGTAGGGGAGACATGGCCTTGTTGAGGGGAGGGAATTAGAAGGATATATACATATAAGATATACAAGGAATAATAGGTACAAATCCAGTAAGGGTCGAAGGGATATAGGAACATAATGGGAATTACACAATAATAGTTTGATACATGATAAACAAGGAGTAGATATGAGAGTTCTATTGTTGTTCTTCCTTCATTTTTTTTTTTTTTTTTTTTTTTTTTTGTGGATTTTCTGTAGGACACACTGTCACTGAGTAATGCATGAAAGAAATACCATCATTTTCCAGTAGGCAGAGTGCTGTTCATAGTTTGGTTAATGGTTAGATGGCAATGGTAGTCACGGAATGCGAGGGCACTAAGTACGGGGAGTTTCTACGTCGTGGGTAGGGCGTACTATGCCTGTAGCGACTCTGATTTCCTGGAGTCGACATTCCATTTTGCTGACACAACAATGCACTGCACAGATGATGAGTAGAAAACCTATGAAAGCGATAACCACAGGGGGAAACACAACTGTCGGATGAACCCATGAACGGCTGAAGGCCAGAGAAAATTGATCCATAATGAAATCACTGTCATTGAGGAAGGTGAGCACGTGCAAGTGAGGGGAGGTGATGGTAATGTTGGCAGATGGTAGGGTTGAAGGCATGTCGATTGGTTAAAAGATGTCATAGGAGTGTTTACGAACAGCTTGGTGATAGCGAGTGGCGTAAGTGATGACGGACTCTGATTTGACGGTACAATAGTCAGGTGCTTTGTAGAGACCACTAGCGGGGACGGAGCGAACGGAAGAACCAGGACACATGATTGTGACAGAGATGGGAACAGCAAAGAAGAAGTACTGGACATGGTTGAGGTGAGCATGGTGGACCGGGAGGTCAGGAGCTGGGACAAAAGAACAGGCCGAGTAGATGGAATGGTTGCGAACTAAAGCAGACTCACAGGGTGTAGCACTGCTAGGGAAGATAGCGAAAAGGTGGGCAGCACAGAGACAAGAGGTCGGAGTAAGGGAGGAACATTGCTGGAGGTCTGTGGAAGAAAGGAAGGCAACGGAAAGATGATCATGGGAGAGGAGGAAATATTCTGAAGGAACAGATACCTGTAACAAGGAGTTGTTGAGGCGGAAAGGGAAGGGAATGATGTGGAAAAGGTTAAAGGTTATGGCAGAATGGAGAGGAATATGGACGACGACGTATTTAGTGAGAAGAGTGGCTTCGAGAACAGGATAATAATATTCAAGGGAGGAATAAGGGAGGACTGGGGAGAGACTGAAGGTGGAGTGAGCCCATTCCAGGACAGAACGGAGAGCTGGTGAATTGCAAATGCAGAGAATGGTGGTGGGCAGACAGCGGGCAGACGGTGATAAGTGGCACCGTGGGGGCAGGAGCTATGATGAGTCCGGAACAGGTGCTGGGAACAGGTGCAACAGGTGCGTAGGTCGGCGACGGTGACACTTGCGGTCAGGAACAAGGCGTATGGGTGCGGTTGTTTGAGAGGTGAGCACTGGCGAGAAAAATGGTACACTCGAAAAGCACAGCCAAGGTATAGAGGCATGAAGGAAGGGGCGAGGCTGGCAGATGCGAGACGTCGTGTATCTTGTTGTATCACTAAAAATCCAAGGAGGCGGTCAGAATGTGATGGTTCGAAACACCGCTGCTACCAAATGTAACTTGCAATACTTTGGTGATAGAAACTCTGTGTACAAACAGCTAGATAAGGAGTTTATTACAAGCTCACAGTAAAACAGTCAACCCGTGTCGGCTGTCTGCTAAGAACTGATGCAATAACGCCGTCTTCAGGCGTGGGAGAGCATGCTGACCTAGCAAATTTAGTGGGGGCATGTATGCATTGGGGGGGAACATATATACATCGGGGGTAGACATATTGTGGAGGGGGGTAGACATATTGTGGAGGGGGTACATACACTACCGTAACACACTCAGTATCACACACCCGTACACTACCTCACACACACACACACACACACACACACACACACACACACACACACACACACACACACACACACACACACACACACTCACACCATACTGCCAAGGGAACATACCCTCACACTACCTCACTGCCAAGAGAACACAACCTTACAATACCTCACTGCCAAGAAAACACCCTCACACTACCTTGCTGCCAAGAGAACCCACCCTCACACTGCCTCACTGCCAACATCACCATACCTCACTGCCAAGAGAACACACCCTCACACTGCCTTACTGCCAAGAGAACACACACTCACACTACCTTATTACCAAGAGAACACACCCTCATACTACCTTAGTCACCCCTTTGTAAGTTAACACTGCCTCACACTTGACCCACTCTCACACAGTCCCACTTAACCTCACACTACCCCATTCACCCTCATACTATGCCATCCACTCACTGTATCTGCAGTCACCCTGCCTCAGCATATTATCTATCTGCATATCATAGCATCCTTCCCTACACTACTGTCATACTTATTCACACTCTTCCCTACTGTCTCTCCTAACCCCATCACACCTTCACAGAAGCTCAACAGAGGTGGCTTCTCATATAACCCCACACCCTCACATTTGGTCACATCACTCTTAGGTGTATTAGGATAGGTCATGACTTTCCCTCTTATTCCACTCCCCATCCTTCCCCCTCCCTCCTCACACACACTTTCATACTGCTAGCACACCTTCGCACTGTCCCTACACCTACACACTAACCCATACTTTCAGATTGCTCTCCCATCCCTCCCTTCCTCCCTCTCTCTCTTTTCTCCTAATCAACTGTCTTTTTTCTTTTCTTCCTTCCTCCCTTTTCTCTACCCTTATCCTCTTGTTAGTGACAAAACAAATAATAATAATGCCTTTGTTCTAAGAAAACCTTGTTAACCCTTTGACTGACCCCCTCCTGTATTGAATTAATGATACAATACAAAATAATTTTTTAAGTCCTACACACTTCTCATTACTTCTTGACTTCTTCCTCCCTTACTTCTTTCCTCCTCCCTCCCTTCCTCTACTCCATTTTCCTTGCCAAGCTGCCCCCCCTCCTTCTCTCTCTCTCTCTCTCTCCACTCCTCTTATAAGTGCCCCCCCCCCAAAAAAAAAAGTGCCTTTGTTCTAAGAAATCTTCATTAACCATTTGACTGGCTCCCTACTGGATTATATTAATGATACAATAGAAGATAATTTTCTAAGTCCTTCACACTTTTTCATGGCTATTCTTAATTTATTTTTTCCCACCAGGTGTACTATGAAGTGTACCCAGTATGGACTTATTCCTACTTGTCCCTGCTGATAGTGGTTTTCCTTCTTACGGACATGCTTCGCTACAAGCCTGTGATAATCTTTGAAGGAATTGGCTATGTTGTGACATGGAGTCTCCTCTTGTGGGCAAGGGGTGTGCCGGCAATGCAATTCATGGAGTTTACATATGGTATAGCTACATCAACAGAAGTAGCATACTATACATACATCTATGCCAAAGTAGCAGGCAAATTCTACCAACGTGTGACAAGCTACACACGAACGGCTATCTTGACGGGCAGGTTCATGTCAGGGTTACTGGCTCAGGTAAGGATATATACAGTAGTGATGATCAGTTTTCACTTTGACTGGATGAATCATTAGAGTTAACTTTGTTTTCTTACGATGGAAGATTGAATAGGAGGGGCAGAAAACGGTTACACGGAGACGGTGAACTAATGACTGCTGAATTGTATTGAATGTGACAAGGTTTATAATAGTGAACAGTACATAATGTGGTATGAGTTCAAATGTACCATATATTGTATCAGGGAAGAGAGCTGATTATCCAGTAGTTAAAACCCATGAACCCCAGGAATAAAGTGTTTTTCTTGCAGCCTCCAAATTATTTCATTCACCTTATGGGAGAGCTCTGTATTGAATGAGTCAGTGACTCTGTATCTAATCCCCAAGTTCAAGAAGGCCCTTCAAGAGTTAATAAAATTGTCTGAAGTAGCAAAAATTATTAGCTAATGAATATGCCATTTGACTGAAGAGGTTGATTACTTAAGCAATTTCTTTTCTATACGTAACCCATTTCACATTGTTTCTTATCACTTAACTTGCCTTGCAGATCCTAGTTTCAACAAACCTGATGGACTACCACTCACTCAACTACATTTCACTAACGAGTGTGTCTATAGCTTTCATCATTGCCTGTATACTCCCCTCAGTGCCAACCAGTATATATTTCCACCGCAATCAGTACTTGCCCAGCAGTGAAGGTGATAGCTTTGCACATCTCACTAGTGGCACCATGAATGAGAGCTGGTCATCTAAGATGAAAAAGGTATTAATCTTCTGGTTTTATCATGATTATTAGGTAAAAACGTTTAGTACTGATACTACTGTAATAGCATATTATAATACTGTATCACTATAGTATGTAGTCACAACATTCACATGAATTTTGGTCCACAATTCATGCAGTAATGTGGAATCTGTGTTTTCATAGAAATACATACATCTACTGTGCAGTAGATGGGGGCACTCATCCACTCACTTAATGGAGGGATGCCTTATGGTCTCTACACTGAGTGACAAGCCAAATGGTATCCTGTACCCAGGGAACCATTTACTTCGCTGGGCAGTAGCCATATAACTGGGGCTTTTGGCCGGCAAGGGTCCCCCAGACTTCCCTATCAAAATCACTAAATCATGGCAAATGTTTCGGAGAGCCTCGGAGTGCCCAACATCTGCCAGTGACCCAACCAAATGGGCAGATTTGCATGGCCAAGTGGAATGTGAGAGGTGTGAATGAGGAGAGCAAGAAGGTGGAAGTAGTGGATGTGTTCAAGAGTGCAAGATATGCCATGATGGCATTACGTGAAACAAAGATGAAAAGGTGTCAAGTGGAGGAGTGGGAGGGTGTGAAGTATGTAAGGCCAATCATGAATGGGCAAGGAAGATGCAAGGAAGGAATTGTTTTGTTGATGAATGAAGTGTGGCAGAGTGGAATGAGAGATTACAAATGTGTCTGCTTGACATATATGTATGTCAGGTTCAAGTTTGAGCGGATGAAAGTGGTAGTGATTGTAGCGTATGCACCTTGCAATGATAGGTGCGAGACAGAGAAAGACAGGTTTTGGGATGAGCTGGTTGAAGTAGTTGGAGAAATGTCCATGGGTTATAAAGTGACTGTAATGGGCAATATGAATGGAAGAGTAGGCACTGGTCCCTTGAATGATGTAATGGGTTATAATGGAGTACCCTGAGAGAATGGTAATGGGAAGCAACTGAAGGACGTGTCAGGAAAGGAGGTTGTGCATTTGTAATTCTTGTTTCAAACACAAAGATGCACATAAATATACATGGTGTAGAGGGAATAGAGATCATGTTGAAAGGAGCCTGATTGATTACATGCTTGTAGAGAAATCAATGCTGGGAAGTGTTGCTGATACGAGGGCAGTGAGAGGATGATGTAGAGGTTTGTCGGATCATATGATTGTGGTGTGCAAGATCAAGCTGAGAGGAGTGAGGTGGACCAGGAGAGAGAGAAGCAGTCATGGAGAGGTACTGAAAGTTGATAAGTTGAGGATCAAAGAAATGGCAGATGAATACAGGGCCAAAGTAGAGGAGGAAGTGAAATCAGTGAATGGGAATTAAATGGATCTGGACAACTTGTGGAGTACATATAGGGATTGCTTAGTTAGGACTACTAAAGCAGTGTGTGGTGTGGCAAGAGTAACAACAAAAAAGAAAGGTACGGCATGGTGGGATGAAGAGGTTAAGATAGCAGTGGAGGAAAAGAGGAAGAGGTGGTTAGAATGGTTACAGGGCAGTGGTTTAGTTGAAATAAGAACTGAATATATTGAGAGCAAGAAGCATGTAAAGAAACTTGGGAAGAGGAAAAAGGAGGTAAATGATGATCTAGGAAGGAAAATGAATGCAGATTACCCTGAATACAGGAAGTTATTTTGGAAAGAGATGCAGAAATGTAGAAGTGATGGTGGAAAACAATGTTAAAGTGTGAAAGATGTAAGTGGTAGATTACTATCCCATTGGGATGAAGTAAGGACCAAATGGAAAGAATATTTTGAAAGTCAGATGAATGGGAAAGGAGAGAGCAGAGAGACTGTAAACATGATTGGTTTTGGGGTGTATAGAGAAGGAATGCAGTGCCAGGAAATGTGACACTCAGAGAGGTGAAGAATGCTGTGAAGTGGCTGAAAAATGATGATGAGGTGTATGCAGAGATGAAGTGTAGTGGACAGAGCAAAATGAAGTGCTTGTTGGAGATATGTAAGAAGACATGGATGAGTGAAACTGTGCCAGCAGAGTGGAAAAAGGCTGTGCTTATACCTCTGTTCAAAAATAAAGGTGAGCGAGATGAGTGCAAGAATCATCGTGGCATGTCTGTTCAATATTGTAGGGAAGGTGTATGGAAGAACTATTATAGAGAAAGTAAGAGAGATGTCAGAAGTCCTAGTGAGTGACAAACAGGATGGCTCTAAGAGTAGCAGAGGATGTGTGAATCAAATATTTGCAGTGAGACAGATAGTGAAGAAGGCTTGTGAGAATGACTATAAGGTGTTTATGGCATTTATGGATCTGGAAAAAGCATATGACAAAGTACCGTAAATAGAGAAGGATGGTGGAAAGTATTGTGCATGTACAGTGTAGATAGTAAGCTGCTAGATGCTGCTAAGAGTTTTTATGATGGTAGTGAGGCATGTGTAAGGGTAAATGGGAATCTGAGTGAATGGTTCACGATCATTGTGGCTGTGCAACAAGGTTGTGTGATGCCCCCATGGTTGTTCGATATATATATATATGGATGGGGTGATGAGAGAAGTAAAGACACAAATAATGGAGAGAGGGATGGTGTTGGCAATGAATGGTAGTGGATGGAATATCTCAAATTTGATGTATATTGATGATGCAGTGCTACTTGCAAATACACGACAGGTTGGTAAACCACTGCAGAGTTTTGTAGGTGTCTGTGAGCATCATCTCTTGAGAGTAAATGTAGAAAAGAGTAAAGTGGTGGTTATTGAGAGAGAGAGTGACTCCCAGTGTGATGTTATAGTGAACAGAGACTAGAACTGGTGAGTTCAAATACCTGGGTACAGTGATAGAAAAGAGAGGAAAATGTGCAAACGAAGTGGAAAGTAAAGTGACACAAGGAAGAAAAGCAGCTGGTGCTATGAAGACCTTGATAAGAAACAGAGGCTTGAGTGTTGCAGCTGCGCTAGGCTTACATGAAGGAGTGTTGGTGCCATCTTTAACATATGGGTGTGAGACTATGGTGTGGCATGAAAATGAAAAGTCAAGAGTAAAAGCAGTGGAGATGGAACTGTTGAAGAATGTATTTGGAGTACAGAGAGTGGATAGAATACAAAATACAGTAATGTGATTCATGAATGATGTGGAGCGAGGAAATCTGTGGACATCATAATCGAAGAGAGTGTACTGAGATGGTATGGTCATGGAGAGAATGGATGACAAGAGAGTGGTGAAAAGTGTATATCTGAGCGAATTTGATGGTGGAAGGAGGCGAGGTAGGCCAAGGGGAAGGTGGAAGGATAAGGTGGATGAGTGTGTGGGGAAGAGAGGTATGGAAGCTGGTGAGGCTAAGGGACTGACAAGAGATCGAGCTGGCTGGATGAATTTTGTGCAGTGAAGCGCATGACCAAGGATTTGGTACCCCTTTTTAACGTGACAGCGTTCAGATTGGCTCTTTCAGATAAGTATATGTGAAGCTACAGAACACTGAAATTTTTTGGCTTATCAGATGGAGCCAGGATTCCAGGGGGTTGAATGATCAGTGAATGGATGTGTGGCCCATTGAATTGGGCAGACTTTGGCTATCTGGACGCTGGTACTCCTCACCCCATCCTTGGGTAGGAAAAGAGGTCTGGTTGATGATGATGATGATGATGATGATGACATACACCTACTACCAGTGTGCACTTAGAAGTCAAACCTTCTCGTATTCCACTGCACCTCACAGTAGGGAAGGACCCTGGTCCAACTCAGGTGAGGTACTGCCTACTACAAGGAGGCACCAGTTCCTTACATGATTACTTGGTATTATATACAGTATTGTATTGAACTTGTAGGACAGCCGCACAACAGTTGCTTACCTGTGGGCAATGAGTCTGCATGGTTAGACAATCTAGGGTATAAGGAAAAACATCCCCGACCAACCCAAAGTACTCCTGACCAACTTCTGCATCTACTATGCCCTCATGGTAATGCATCCTTCCACACGAGGACACATTTACTGTACTCGATTTTTTTTCCAGCTGATGATCCACTTTTGTGAATGTGGCACCTGCGCACTCCTGCCACGTGATTGGTTGGTGTGAATGTGTCCGAATTTGCCGGTTAACCATAATAAACATTTCAATAATGGCTTCAGTTTCATACCTGAAGTATCATACAGTATTTACAAAAAACAGTTGTACCTTATATTCCAACTCTCATAAATGCTGTTTTGCATTGGCATTGTACTATACAGACATGAAATGAGCATGTATCTGTGCTTCACCCAAACGGACAATGAATTTGAGGAAGTGGAATTTGAATTTAAATATTTATTGTTGTAAAAGGTACAGAGTTGCATAATGCAACTAGTGCCTGTTAAGATACCTTTTATTTGCACTTACCCAGCCAAATGGATTTATTAAAAAAAAAAAAATTTAGGGAGATGTGACAACTCTTTTCCTTCTACAACAGTACTGTAAATATTTCAGTTCAAATTCAACTTCCTCAAATTCATTGTCCGTTTGGTTGAAGCACAAATACATGCTTGTTTCTCGTCTGTTTGTATAGTACAATGACAGTGCAAAACAGCATTTAAGAGAATTGGAATATATGGTACAACTGTTTTTCATAAATATGATACTTCAGGTATGAAACTGAAGCCGTTATTAAAATGTTTATTATGGTTAACTGGCAAATTCGGACACATTCACTCCAACCAATCACGCGGCAGGAGTGCACTGGTGCCGCATTCACGAAAGTGGATCGTCAGCCGGAAACAAATCAAGTATAGTATCATGCACCGCACTTTCATAAGGAGAGTCCTTCAAAGTAACTGCAATACAGTAAAAGATTTCTGAAAGTGCCCAGATAAAGTTGCCAGGTTCTGCAGTCAGCTGGTTTCATGTCCAATAACAGCCCACTTTTATGTAACAGACATACACCACAGAAAGTGCTAATTTAGCATGATGTTAATAGCCATATACAGTACAGTATAATACATCTACTATTAATGTTTACCTACTGTATTTTCATGCTGCATGAAAAATGCAGTGTCATTACAACTAATATGGCTATTGCCATTATTCAGGCACCTGGCTTAATCTGGGGAGATTTCAAGGCAGCATACAGCAACTGGTACCTGGTGAAATGGTCAGCATGGTGGGCATTTGCTACATGCGGGAACTTCCAAGTGGGCAACTACATTCAGCCACTGTGGGAGACCATCGCCCCAATGGATGATACTGAAAACCTTTACAATGGGGCTGTGGAGGCTGCTCAGACCTTGCTAAGTGAGTCATGCAGTGGCATATAGGAGTGCAGGGAAAGGCAGTATAGACAGTAAAAGAAAATTTTATAAAAGATTAAATGCTTATAGCAGGAATGGTACTGAATCTCCGGAAATGTTTTGGTGGTATAAGAGTACAGATAAATTTGAAACAGAAAAAATCAGGATAGATAGCACAGTAGCTAGGAGAAGACATGTAATAGCCACAGCAAAGTGTATTATTTAAAACGGTAGCTAGGTGAAGACACGTAATAGAAAAGTATTACATAACTCTGTAGCTAGGTGAAGATATGTAATAGCCCAGCAAAGTACAGTACCCTTGCATCCAGTATGGTATTTTTGTCAGATAGTACTGACGTACTGGACTAAATCCGTACTGGACAAACAATAGACCTTATGGGAAAAATGAATAATGTCAGACAAGCCTTGAAAAAGTCCCTCCCAAATTCAACTTCACTACATTTTGACACAACTGAGATTTTACCAACCTTTAAGGTGAGTGGTGATGGGCTTGAGGGGGAAGGGGGAGGGGTTTCCGAGGCTGCAGGAGGTCCAACTGACCCCCTGGAGGAGGGGCCTTCAGGATCCTTAGGAGGCATCTCTGCCTCAACCTCCCTCATAAATCCCTCATAGTCGCACACTGACACATCATGGTTTTCGTCACCAGGGAGAAGTGCAATACCTGTACTGCAATTTGACTGGCACACGTCACGAGTCACGAGGAAGGCGTACTGGACTGTGTGGCAGTACTAGGGGAACGTTCCTTGGTGTTGGCCATCTTCCTGCGCCCGGGTGGGTAATAGTACTGGACACAACATGACAGTACTAGAGAAGAACTCCTCGGATTTGGCCCACTTTGCACGGCCGATCTGTACTAGCCCAACAAATCCGTGCTACAGTAATAAATTATTTTATTTTTTTGCCGACTGTACTGGACGAAAATAGTACTGGACAAACATGTACTGGACGCGAGGGTACTGTACTGTATTATAATACAGATACGTATAAATGCCTTGAGTTAGGGTCCATGGTAGATTACAGATAGTTAGCAGGGGCGTAGCAGGGAAAAAAAAAAAAAAAGTGAGGGGGGGCCCAGCAATGTGAAGACAGAGTAAAAAACAGGGATCATAGAAAATTTTATCTAAATTTGAAGACAATGAAATGCAGCATTGAGATGTAAAGATGTCTGACTCGTGCTAGGCTGAGCCCAGTCAGTTGCTAAAAAAAATATTTAGGGTTCGTCATAGGTTCCTAGACAGGGGATTAATTTTATTCAGTAATAAAACACATCTTTTATTACTTTTATAATTTTGTTTTGTCTATTCTATCTATCTATTGCCAGACGCCTCAATCCCGTTTGGGGTGGCCACAAACAAATCACCTCCAAGTTGCCCTGTCCCCCGCCATTTCACTGCCCTGCTCCCAACTCACACCCCCCTCTCTCATATACCTCTCCACCCCATCCCTCCATCTCATCCTCGGCCTCCCCCTCCCTCTTCCCCCCTCCACCTCACTCACATACACTCTCTTCGTCAGTCTTTCACCCTCCATCCTCTCCACATGGCCAAACCACCTCAGTGTGTTCCTCATAACGCTTCCTATCACATCCACATCCACACCATATTCGTCAGCTTGTCTCTCCATGTGACTCCACAGGCTCCTCTTAAATAACTCATTTCCACTGCTCTCACTCTTGACTTGTGTCCTTCCAACAACGTCCAAGCTTCACTTCCATACGTTAGAGTTGGCATCACAATACTGTCATGTAGTAACTTTTTCACTTCCATGCTCACTTCCCTGTTTCTTATCACTGCTTTCAAAGAACCAGCAACCTTTCTTCCCTGCTGTACCCTTTCAAGCACTTCACCCTACAAACCTCCATCCTTACCCATCACACTACCCAAGTACTTAAAAGTACTCACATTTTCCATTTCCTCACCATCCAACCTCGCTGTACATTCACTGACTTCACCTCTCTCAAAGACCATCACTTTACTCTTTCCTACATTCACCTTTAGATTCCGTTTCTTACACACTCTCCCAAACTCATCCACCAAGCCTTGCAGCTCCCCTTCGTCTTCACTCAACAACACAGTATCATCTGCAAACAGTACAGGGAGTTTCCAAACACTATCCTCTCTCACCAGGGCTACTCCAACATCCACTACCCTACCTTGTACCTCTTTTATTACCCCATCCATGTACAGATTGAACAACCATGGAGACATGACACATCCCTGTTTCAACCCAACTTTCAAAGAGAAAAATTCACCTAGTTCACCATCCACACGCACTGCAGCCTTCACACCATCGTACATACTCTTCACAGCATTCAGCAACTTCCCATCTACTCCATATATTTTTAACACTTTCTACAATCCTTGTCTATCCACCCTGTCATATGCTTTCTCCAAATCCATGAAAGCCGCATACAACTTCTTTCCCTTCTCTAGAAACGTTTCCACTAAAGATCTAAGAATGAATATCTGATCTACACAACCTCTTCCCTTCCTAAAGCCTCCCTGTTTTTCTCCAACTAATTTCTCTGTTCTTTCTCTAACTCTTTCAACAAGTATCCTACCATACACTTTTCCTATTATACAAAGAAGACAAATGCCCCTATGATTACCACACACTTCTTTTTCCCCTTTGCCTTTGTACAAGGGAATAATTATACCTGACTTCCAATCCTCTGGGACTTTACCTTCCTCCCAGGCCAATCTGCACATCTTCCACATCCATTCTACTACTATCTCTCCCCCATGCTTCAGCATTTCACCACACACTTCATCAATTCCTGGGGCTTCCCCTAATTTGACTTTCTTCATTGCTTCCACAACTTCTTCAAAAAATAAAAAATATAACATTTTAATAAAAACAATCCCATGAGTAGGCCTGCATATACTGAATATACACATACTTATGGCAGGGAATAACATTTTTCTGGGCAAATCATGTAAACAAAAATTGCCTTAACACATTGCACAAATCCCTACCAGTGATTAAAGTATAAAAAGGTGGTGTTTTTTCAAATCAACTTTTCTTAACACAGTTATCTATTTTTCTAATAAACTTCACTACACTCAAAAATAATCATTTAGAATCGTGAGGAATCACACAGAAATCAGTTACGTGTTACTGTACATCTCTCACCACAGAATGTGTACAAAACTTTAATCAGAAAGATCCAAAGTAGTTTTTCCTTAACTCATTCCTTTCAGCAAATTCACTTGCAGTATTCTTCAAAATAACTTAATCCAGTCGATCCTTATGCACACAGGACAACATTACCCCATTCAATCTTTCCTCAGTCATTGAATTCCGTAGGTATTTCTTCAGAAGATGGAGTGCAGAAAAACTCTGCTCAGAGGTGCTGGATGTGACCGGAATTGTGAGCTATATATGTAGCATTTTGTGGACTTCACTGAACAATGATTTCAAAACATCAATTGACTGGCTTTCTGCCAGTGCATCATATATTGTACTGATTGAAGTGACTTGCTTCTTGCCATGATACAAGTCAGGAATCATTTTGAGTTGAAGCACTAATCGAGCCATGTCAGTGTCACTTCCATACATGTGCATAATTTCTTCAGGGATGGTGATTTCCTTTCTATTTGCTGCATCTAAAAGCAGACCTTAAATCTTCTTGACAAGATGAAATGATGGCTGGTTGAATAATTGATCTAGAGCTGCCATAATATTGTCAAGCCCCTCAAAGTAGAACCTTTTGTAGTAATCCTGTGGAGATTGAAACACATGAGCAGTAGCACCATCATCCAGTCGTTTTGGGACCTTCATTCCTGGAAGCACAGGCTCTTCTATCTCATCATGCCTTCCCCCATCTTCACTCAAAACATGAGAATAAAATGCTTCAAAGGCCTCATCTGTTCACTGTCTTTTATAAAATTCATTTGTTAGTTGTGCTGCCTTATATGCATCCTGAGCAGTGGTTTGTTTTGACTCTAGTACATGTGACAGCTACTCTGATGCTCCAAAAACAAGGTGGGATAGTTTCAGACTGAAGAACGTAGAGAACTTCTCCATAATTGCATGTTTCCCAGCTGCTCTTTGTGCATACTCATCATATGCTGTGCCACTAATTTCATCCGACACATGCAACAAAGTAATTTAATTTTGAAGTACACTGTCCACTGATTTTGTACACATAGTCCACCGAGTTGGACACAGCAGATGAAGACCTGGAGCATCAGGGGTTTCTTCTTGCTTCAGTGTGTGAAACAAATGGTGACGCTTTGGAGAACACCCAGATTAGTTGCATTATTTCAAACACCAAGTCCATGGCATCTTGTATTGGCGTAGAGTTGTGGGCAATTTTTAGCAGACATAAATTGGGGCAGTTTACCAAGCAATGCACAACAGTTGCCAAAGGATATTCTACAGAAATCCATGACCCCACACCTTTTGTCTGTCCTTGCATGTTCTGTGCTCCACTGTATGCTTGCTATCAACAATCACTCAGGGGCAAATTCAATTGACCAAGGAACTCTTTAAGAGCAAGGTACAGAGTTTCACCTCTTATGTCAGGTACCTTTATGAAGCCAAGAGCATCCTCCTGACCAAAAAAATAGTTGTCCACCCAGCGGATGGTAACATTGAACTGCTCTTTGTTTGTGATATCACAAGTTTCATCACCGAAGACTGCATAAAAGTTTGCATTTCTGATATTAGAAGTAATCTTTTCCAGTATTCTATCAACGAAAGTGATATGAGTTCATTTTGGATTTCTGGTGATGTGTACCTGTTTTTTTTTAAAGCTAAATGCCCACCTCTTCACTCCTCACCATGATAAGTTGATACAGGCTTCCTTTCTTTTCAATGTGTCCATGGATGGCCAGTCTCTGCCTCAACACATACTTTTGGGATGATAGCAACATAATCAAACCAGTTCACCTGATCTTCTGGTCCTGTTGTAACTGAATATTCAGTTGGGCATTAACAGGGCACTGCTTACCTGCAAGGTGTTTTTCCATAGCCTCCCTGTGACATTTTGTCTTCTCATGGGATTCAAATTTTCCCAATGCCTTTTTCCAATTAGAGAAACTTTCAATAATCAGCATCTTCCCTTATTCCAAGTCTCTTCAGTTGATCTGCACTGCAGTGACAGAATCAGTTTCGATCACCAGGTACAAATTTTTACATACTGTACTATATTTTATTGGTTTCAAAGGTTATCATGATAGATTAGTCATCTCAAAAGACATTTTCTAGTAAAAAAGCAAGTAATCTAGAAAATTTAATGGTTTACCAGCCTTGTGTCTGATTTGGGGTTTTATTTTTTTGACTATTTCAAAACAATCAAAAGTTAGAAAAAAGGTAAACAAAAATGCCTTCACTGGTGGATCCATCCTGCTTTTGTCATGTCATACCAAAGTTAAACAGTTTTGATGCCACACTCCTCCGGTTTTCTTTTTTGCATGTAACCTGAATAGGAAAGTTACATGCATTACATACTTCTGTAATTATGTATTACTGATCCATCCATCCATCCATCATCCAATCCTACATTGCCCCGTGAAGAGCGTAGGAGCCCGGGGCTAGGCAGTTGGTCCCGACATTTAAGATGAGAGTGACCAGCCTCGCTCATCCCTGAGTGGCATTACATGAGCAATCAACCCCAACCACCCCTTAGATATAAACCTTCACCGGCTTAGTCCGATTGGAGCACAATAATTACCCACTAAACCACCAGGTGCCAAAATTTGGTTATATGGTTACCACCCAGTGTAGTAAATAGTTTCCTGGTGCACAGGAAACCATTTGGCTTGTCACTCAGTGTAGAGACACCCACAGGCTGAAGGAAGTGGAAAGAATGAAGGAAAGCAAGACAGAAGAGGGAGTATAAAGTCACCCGTAGGCAGAAGGACATGGAAAGAATGAAGGAAAGAAAGACAGAAGAGAATGGAAGGAAAGAAGGATGGAGAGGAAAGGGCAGACACGCGAGAGCAGCACTACATCGAGTGAGTGGATGGTGAGCGCCCCCACCTACACTGATTGGATATGCATTATGATTTTAATGGGTACATACAATGAGTAGGTAATTGCAGCAGTCAGTAGCTAATTGTAGTACTGCACCGATGCCATTTGCAAAACATATTTTGGTTCAAGTATTCATTGCAGCATTACAGTATGGTACAGTTATGATACTGGTGCACCAACCACCACCACGAAAGAAATTTCGTATTATCATTATATAACTGTTGTAAAAATATGTACTGTGTCATTCTAGATATTATGGAAATATTGAAATTTCATGTTTTCTCCAGAAATGCACTCTGACCCGATACATTGTAGTATCAAAGAGTGGAGGGAGCCCAACATACCTAGGGCCCCCCCTTGATAAAATGTGGGGAGGTTTGGGCCTCAAGTTCCCCCCTCCTCTCCTACACCCCTGGTTAGATATGAACACCTTGAATTAGTATCCATGGTAAATTACAGATGATTAGATATGAACACCCTGTTTACAGATAGTTAGATACGAACACCCTGAATTATAGTCCAAGGTAGATTACAAATTCTAAGTACACTTACCACAAAGTATCTGAATGCTGAAAGCACCATGCATTTTGAAATATAAGACTTAAGACTGAAAATAGCTCTCCCCATGTGCCTTTTTCAGTAATGGTTACTATACCATACACCACTGAATCATACACAAGTGTAGAGGCATCAAAACGTATCACTCCAAAATCACCTGTACTAACCATTCCAAGATGACACGCTTCATTTTGCTTATTTTCACATTCATTGCGCCCAGGTCCTTTTTTTGTGATGGTGTATCTATGCTGCATAGAAACTGGTATATAAGTAAATAGAGCAGCACTCAGAGAGGGCATACCTCTGCCAATGCCGGACCCGGATCTGCCCCCAAGTTTAGTTGATTCTTTCTTGGCCTGTGGCCCACCCTTCCACAAAATTTTATTGAAATTCATTGAGAACTTTTTGGAGATATGGTGTTACTCAACAAACAGAGAATTCTGGATCACAACCAAAGTCTATTCAATTGCACATTAGGCCATACCCTACCCCTCCAAAAAATTTCATGAAAATCTGTTCTTAACTTTTTGAGTAATGCTGCAAACAAACAGACAGACAGATAGACAAACAAACAAACAAACAAACAAATGCAGGGTAAAACACATACCTCCTGGCAGAGGTAAATGATATTTTTTGCCAGTCATGCTACCGGTATATATTGGCAGCATTGTGATCATACAATATTTTACAACTTACTCTTCATGAATGAGTCTGACTCTCTCTCCCTTCCCATTTTCAGGTGCACTAGCTGCATTTTCAGTTGGATACCTCCACCTTAACTGGGAACTGTTTGGTGAAGGAACTCTTGCTGTCGTCTCCCTGGCTGATGGTCTGCTCCTGCTCTTCATGGGCCTCACCTCGTACATTTCAGTTGGATACATTAACTATGTTCTGTTCCGAGTTTCGTACCAAATCCTTATCACTTTAGCCAGGTGTGTACAGATATATATCTTATACTTCATGTTCATGCTTACTTTCAATGTTGGGGTGTGCAGGATCAGCATAGTTGATTGGTGAAATACTGTATATACATACCTGATAATGCTCTACTTTCTGAATCCTACTGCAGTATGGTACAGTATACAGTATACAGTAAGGTACAGTACAATAGTTTTTGTTGGATTTTTTTTTTTTTTTTTTTTTTTAGTTTGTATTTTGATTATCAGCATGATTTACTTGTTATTAAGAAGGTGGTTTAAGGATACAGTATTTTATTCCCAGCTTTTGCAAGTGAGGGTTTGGATCTGAGGATGGGTATGGAATGGAGATGAGTAATTTCTCCTTTTACTTTTCAGTATGTACAGTACTGTATGTTGAAAGTAATTAGGGGGATGAAGACGAAGGCAGCAGGCAGAGAGAGGGAAGGGAAGGGGAGGCTGACAAAGTTGGAGGGAAGTGAGTTGGAACAAGCTATTCTCCTAATTAAGAATGATACTCTTCTACATGGGGACATGAAACTCAGGTAGCTTACTGAATCTGGAATGAATGCATGATATAACCTGAGACTGAATAAGGTACATTTCAGATGGACTTTGATACTAGTGTTGTATTTTTATGAAAATTATTGCTCATATTCACCTCAACATTCACTTGGCTAGGGTTGCACTTGAACATTCGTGTGTTTTGCTAAAATGATGAAAACCAGTGTGTACTGCTTTGATGCCTGCAAGTCACACAGGTCAAAAAATGTGAAACAGAGACAAAATGACATGAGGTTTGTTTACATATTGAAAGCAAAGATCAATAGTCAGGTGAGTCAAATGAAACATGAGTCAAATGAAACATGAGTCAAATGAAACAACACTTCTGGGGATAAGTTAACTTCTAAATAAAAAAATTGCTTTAACTTCATTAACTTTACTTTAGTCTGACTTTGTGGGCTTGCTTATCAAGGTTTTTGGCCAAAACTCAAGACGGAATCATGCTAAAAATAATGTTGAGTTTAATTTTTGTAGAAAATGTACTTCAGTGTATTTGTGATACTGAATTATGCAGTGATGGGATGTATTAGAGAATTTAAGTATCTGTGAGATGCATTTAATAAGGAGAGCAGGATGGTTGAAAAAAAAAAAAGGGTAGAGGGCCCAGCACTATATGGAAGTGTCAGGGATTCTTGGCATGGGCAAAAGGTAGTAGGCATGTGAGCATGGAAGTAATTCATGCTTAATAATATTTTGATGATAGCATGGATTCATTAGAGTGAGGCATAAACACTGAAGGACAAAAGTTAGATTAAAGGCGGTAGAAAAGAGTTGCCTCAGGAATGCATATGGAACCAGAGAGATAAGTGGCCACATGATCAAGTGTTTAGAAAGAATGGAGTGGAGGTGGATAAGTGTGGGTAAGAGGAGGTATCAAGGTATTTTAGACATAATGAATACACTGACAGAAATTGATAAATAAGGCATATCTGTGTGGAGCTGATGAGAGAATGGTAAGTGAAAGGTTCAGAATACATGGAAAGGTGGAGTTGTGGAGCACCTGAAGAAGGGTGGCTTATAATGAGGCAATAGAGTAGATATGAGTTGCAAGACTACAGAGAGAGACTATGAAGCCTGTCAGTCTCAGCCATCCAGGATTTTATTTCTGGAACTGGTTGTTTGGCAGTTGGTAGATAGTACATGCAATATTTACAGGTCAGAGCTTGGAAGAGAAACGTAGTATCCTGATAATGTCTGTGTTCATTCATTCCTATGGTAAAGCTAAAAGCAGCAAGCCAAATACAGCAG
The DNA here is from genome assembly GCF_032717465.1 of Coenobita brevimanus. Lineage (NCBI taxonomy): Eukaryota > Metazoa > Arthropoda > Malacostraca > Decapoda > Coenobitidae > Coenobita > Coenobita brevimanus. The sequence continues at coordinate 58,800,008 of NC_137053.1, forward strand.
GTTTACTAGTTGATTTATATAAGTACTGTATACAGTATCACTTTGGTACAGATCATGAATCACAAAAATGTTCCTTACTTTCTAAAGTATCATTTTATTAATGGATGATCAGGAATGCTACTGATAAATAACTTTTACAATATCAGTATTATGTTCTCAGCTACCAGGTGGCCAAGCAACTTCAAGCTGACAGCTATGGTTTAGTGTTTGGCATCAATATGTTTGTGTCACTCCTCCTCCAGTCACTCCTCACTCTGGTGGTGGTGCAGATACTGGAAATTGATCCACAGATGCAGGTAAGCTGTCCTTACAAAAATATTTCAGGGATGCTCTCATCTTAAGTTCATCTAAATGAATTTACAGCCTTATGAATTCTAAACTTTATAGTCTTCAGAATCAGTTGGGTTAGTGAAATGGTGCCCCTTCTAAGAGAATACAAGGTATGGAAACTGCCTGTATTTTTGTTTGCTGATGTTAGTGTTCTGTTAATTGAAGATGAGTGGTAAGTGCAAGGCCTGGTGAATGAGCTTGGATATTTGTGGAAGAAACACAGTTTGAGAGTGAATGTAGCAAAGAGTAGCTACTAGTACTTTTTTTCTTTTTGGAAGAATAAAGTTGCAGAGTTCACAGTGAGACTGAATGGCTAGGATATGAAGAATGTGAGTGCCTTCATTTATCTAGGTACTGTAGTGTGACAAGCAAGGATAGGAATTTTTGAGAATGAAGTGCAAGGAAGTGTACAGCAGAGAAGAAGGGTTGCAGGTACATTGAAGGTGGTGACAGGGAGCAGGAAGGTGAGCATGGAAGGAAATAAATCACTGTATGACAATAAACTACACACTTACTTACAGAAATGAAGCATAGACTTTGCTGGAAGAACGCAAGTGAATCACTTTTCGTCGACAAATTGGAGAAAGAAACACTGACGTGGGACTTAGTGTGTATTGACGTTTCCCTCTATGGCTTCCTCAGAATGCAATTGCTGAATATGCACCACATTTCCTGTATATATAGCAGAAAGCAGTGGGGCTGTGGGGGGGTGTAAGGTATTGACTAGGGGTGGTAGAGGGGCAGGTAAGGTAAGGAAGGTGAGGTCCAGGGGAAATGGATTACAGATCACTCACTCACTCACTCTCTCTCTCTCTCTCTCTCTCTCTCTCCCTCACACACACACACACACACACACACACACACACACACACACACACACACACACACACACACACACACACAGTGTGCTGGGATCGGCCATCCCTTTACCCTTGTGACCTCTGTTTCCTTACCCAACATTCCTTCCCTCTCCTTAAGGACTTCCCACTTCATCTGTCCCTCCTCTCTGTCCTTGTGCCATGATCTGCAATCCCTTTCCCCTGGACCTCACCTTCCTTAGCCTACCTGCTCCCCTTACCACCCCTAGCCAATACCTCACCCCCCCCCTTACACCCCCATTGCCTATTGCTGTACCCTGTATATACAAGAAATGTGATATATGTTCAGCAACTGTATTCTGAGGAAGCCTTGAGGTGAAACGTTAATACACACTAAGTCCCACATCAGTTTCTTTCTCCAACACAAGTGAAGATTAAGAGAACATAAGAACATAAGAAGAGAGGATAACTGAAGTAGGCCGGTTGGCCCATGCTAGGCAGCTCCTAGAAGAGTAACTGAAATACTAGAATGAGATAAGGATAGCAAAGAAGAAGGCTCTCCCCCGCCCTCCAAACCCTCCAGCCGAAGCCGGCAGGAAAAAGTCAGAAAGAACACCACGCTGTATAGAAAAACTGGCGTGGACATGGAGTGGAAATGAGTTATACATCAGGTATCAGAGATGCATTTGGAGTTTTGTGGAGAAATGAACAGTCAAAAAAGGAAGTTTACAAACACTGGTGTTGAAGTAGATGTTCTGAAAAGGGTTAGAAGTACCTTGAGATGGTTTGGCAGTGTGAATAAAGTGGAGAGTGAGACTGACTAGGAGAGTTTATGTTAATGAGCTGAAGGGAGAGAAGGAGACTGAAGATGAGGAGGAGGGGCAGAGAGGATCGGTACAGTATATATGTGAGTGTGGTTTGGAATGGAGAGATGGTCACTTGATGGCAAAGGACAGGGGGAACATGGAGATAATTTATTTATTGACATCCCATCTGGGATTATGATGTTTGGATACACTGTAGATCGCTTGATAATTATCATCTGAAAATCAAAAGTTCTCTTTATGGGTGGGATGTGGAGGCTGAAGGAACAGTGGCAAAACAAAAAATGGCTGGGATGGATACAAGTAAGATATTCAGATGAAAGAAGCAGAGAATACATTGATAGTAAGAAATGTGTGAAGAGATTGGTAAAGAGAATGAATAAGAGGCAGATGATAATTTTGGAATAAAAATAAATGTATACTACTTTGGCACTGTTTTCAAAAGAGATGCAAAATGTTGGGATTAGTTTCAAAAGGAAAAGTGTTGAAGTGTGAGGGATAAGTGGAAAAATACAGCAAATGAAAGAGAAATATGGAGTACATGCCAAGACTACATTAAAACTGATGAACTGGAATGTCAAAAGCAGAGCAGCAGCAAACACGATTGGGTTCGATGTTGCACAAAGAAAAATGACTGTGTTAGAAATAAACTGCTGTGAACAGGCCGAAGAGTGGGCATGCATCAGGTGTTGAAGAAGTATATGTAGAGATAGTAAAATGCACAGCAGAACCCCTTTAACTCAGATTACAGGGAGGGAGAAGGCTGTCCAAGTTATGAGGTTGTGCAAGTTATAGCAAATGAATTTTGAACTGTGGTAAAAAGCATTTTGTTCATCCTAAATTTTAATTCATAGAGTTACGTCTTGTTCTGCATCTAAACAGCCACCCAGCACTAGCCATGAGATATAAGTTTCATATGTGTGCCAGACATTCATCAGCTGCTTGAATTTCAGTGCCTCAAACTCCAACACCTACTGAACATTCCTGAAGGTACCATTTATAAACAGCTTCATCCAGATTTTCATAATTCAGTTTTCCAGAACACTTCACTGTTGATTGTTTACTTCTACCACTAAACTTGCATGTACTACTCAGGCATTTGGAAATTTATATCAGAGACAATTTCAAAATCCCATATTCAATTTGGGCTTGAGATGTCCCTGTGTCTAGCTTTTCAAGGATTTTCAGTTTTTCATAGACAGACTAACACTTTGGTTTACATCTGGGGGCAGGCTTAGGCCCATGAATGAAATATCAGCATGCTGTTTTTTTAAATTCATAAAATGGGGCACAGCAGCATTATAATGTGATTATTATGCAAAATCTTCATAGATATTCTAGCAAAACATGTAAATGTAATTGATATATGTTATCTTTGAAGTAAATTATGCCCTAAACTTGAAAAAAAAAAAAAAAAAAAAAAAAAAAAAAAGCAAAAGAAACTTGTCCCAGATCATTTAACAAACTTCAGGAGGCCTTTCATTTATGCATGAATAGGGAAAAACAATGGGTGCAACTGGTCTTTAAGCAGGGAAAACAGACTATATTGGTAAGTCTTGTAGTACTGCACCATAAATTACTTTCCATTGATTTGTAAATACAGAAAGAAATACACTGGTCAAACACTTCACAGCTTCAGTATTTTATATCATCCTTTTCCTTAACAATTAAACACTTTCCTTAACCATCATCAGCACATGAATTGGCAGTACAGGTACAGTAAAAGTCCTCTCATTCGAGATCTACAGGACCAAGCAGGTGCCAAAAGCGCACTGCAAACTGCTGGATGACTGGGAAAACCTGCCAAAAAATTTCTAGGAGTCATGGTCGCTCACCCCAGTGCAATAACAGTGTCTACTAAGTATTACTGGTCAACCCTAAGCACTAAATCGGCTTTCTGTTTCTTAAGGTCATATATACCGGAAGAGCTTACACCAAAATCTTCCATTATCTTCATCTTAGGAACACCCACCTCCAATTTTTTCAATAATTCAATCTTGGTGATAGTCAGTGCCTTATGAGTGCATTTATTCACAACACCAGTAGGCTTTCCACAAGTTGAGGCCATAGCACAACATGAGACTAAGAGGATGACTGTAAAATGGCATGACAAAGTTTCCAAACTTTCGAAAAGTCCCGCTTACAAAGCCAGACACTCATGCATCATGATGGCCGATGACGCATGCAGGGTTAGCAAGCAGAAATCTTCAAAAGCGCTAAACTCAACTTTAAAATGCGCAAAGCTAATATAGGTGAACTGTTCAATCTTTCGCACTAAATTGGATTTCAAAATGCGCTAGATACAGAAGAAAATCTAATACAGTATTATTGGCACTAAATTATTATGAAAAGCAGTAGATCTAGTGTCAACAACGCCAAATTGGCCGATTGGTTCAGCATGTGCCAGAAGAGCAGAGATCTTTCGTAATGGGACTATTTATGAAAACCGCTGAAAGACCAGAAATACCGTAAGACCAGATGCCGAGTGAGAGGACTTTTACTGTAATTGCTTAGCACTGCATTTTTTCTTTACCCCAATTATCACCAAATATTCAGTGACCCAAAATCATTCTTGCTTTATAGATAACACTTTCCCACTCTTAACAAAAGAATACACCCTCACTTTTCTCACAATACAGTTTTAGTCAGTGAGGTTGTGGTCTTCTGACTCTGGCTCTTTAAATGTACAGAGACCTTCCTCTTTGCTATATTTCTTTGTAATTCTATAATATTTCACCATGTACTTGTCATATTCCTCATAGGTCTTGTTCAGAATCTTTCCTCAGCAGTGCATATGCCTCTGGTGCTTGCTGTAGTTGAATACTGTCAGCACATGATCCTAGTCTCACTTTTAACTCCAAATCTTTGGTCTTCGTAGTCTTCACTTTTTGATTTTCATGTTTTATCTTCTGTTATTGGTTTCATATCCATTCTTCTTGGCTTTGGACCTCAGAAAATGCTGCAGATACAAATGATTTCTCATCTGACTTCTGTTAATTCAGCTAGTGCTGGATCATCGTCAATATCACTCTGTCCTCTCCTTATGTAAACAAGTACACAAATTAGTAATAATGACTCTTGAGCACTTAATTTAGCTCCCACTGGCAGAAATCCATTATTTACACTGATGCTATTATTATCCCACCAGATATGTCATTATTCCCCCACCTTAGGACAAGGCTAACAGGTCTGTACATTACCACATAACAGCTAACTGTTTATGGACAAAAGGTTCCCCTTAGAATCCGTGTATGGAGGAGGTATACAGGTTTTACCCAAGTGGTCTGTCCAGGTGTCAAACAGTCTTGTTTCCCATTATGATTTTCAGTCTTTGAAACATCTCGCATATTTCTTTTTGTCAGTCAACAGTCCGCAGTGAGTTTAGGAGAGTGTGTAAGAAACAGAATTTAAAGGTGAATGTAGGGAAGAGTAAAGTTATGGTCTTCAAGAGAAATGAAGCCACTGATTGTACAGTGAGGATGGATGATGAGGAAATGGAAAATGTGAGTGCATTTAAGTACTTGGGTAGTGTGATGAGTAAGGACAGAAGTTTGGAGGATTAAGTGCTTGATAAGGTACAACATGGAAGAGAGACTGTGAATGCATTCAAGTAGTTGGGTAGTGTGATGGGTAAGGATGGAAGTTTGGAGGGTGAAGTGCTTCAAAGGGTGCAACAAGGAAGAGAGGTTGCTGATTCTTTGAAAGTAGTAAGAAATAGGGAAGTAAGCATGGAAGTAAAAAAGTCATTGCATGATAGTATTGTGATACCAACTTTAATACAATATATGGAAGTGAAGCTTGGACCTTGTCAGACGGACACAAGTCAAGAGTGAAAGCAAGGGAAACGAGTTATTTGAGAGGAGCATGTGGAGTTACATAGAGAGGCAGACTGAGAAATGAGGAAGTGAAGGAGCATTGTGATGTGGATGTGACAGAAAGCATTAGGAGAAATACACTGAGGGGGTTTGGACATGTTTTTTATTTATTTTTTTTTTATGCAAGAAAGAAGGAACCAAAGGCCAAGGGCCCACAAACCGTTCCTTCCAGGAAAAAAACAAAAACAAAACAAAAGACAGCCAAATTCAAGATCCGTTCATTCCGAGATAGCTGGACACACTGCGTTTGAAAGATGAGATCATAGGAAGTAGGAAATGCAAACAAAGGGAAACAGTTCCAGGGTTGACCTGTTGCATAAATGAAGGACTGGGAGTAATGGTTAACTCTTGCATTAGAGAGTTGGACAGAAAAGGGATGAGAGTTTGTTGCTAGACGGGTGGTATGCACCTGTCATAGAGGTGGAGGGATGCAAGCAGACAGTTCAGAGGAGCAATGACTATTGAAGTAGTGATAGAAAAGAGATAAAGATGCACCAGTGCGGCGAAGAGACAGAGGTTAAAGAGAGCCAGTAAGAGGAGGAAAGTTGATGAGACGTAAAGCCTTTGACTCCACCCTATTGAGAAGAGCTGTATGTGGGGAGCCTCCCCACACATGAGAGTTGCACTCTACACAGAAGCGAAAAAAAACCGTGTGTAGAGTCAACAACTGTGCAGGGGTAAAGAAGGTACGGAGTTGGCTTAGCACACCCAGTCTCTTGGAAGCAGATTTTACAAGAGATGCAATATGATCTTTCCAAGAGAAGTTCCGGGTGAATGAAACCCCAAGCATGTTCAAGGATGATGCAGGATTGAGCTGGGTATCATTTAACATTAGTGGGTACTCCTGTAGAAGATTGTGTCAGGTTGATAGGTGTAAGAACTGAGCTTTGAGGTATTAACCCCTAAAGTTGTAATCACATCAATTGATGTGATTTGAGTTTTATGCCAAAATGCCTAATCGCATCAATTGAGCAGAGCCTATAAAAAACTACGGAGCGCTTCCTCTGCCCCAGTTGTGATGTACATGGCTTCAGACCAATGAAAACTCACCCCTGAGTCACGTGAGGGGGGATCGGACCAACCTGGGCGGTGGGGGGGCACCCCCCTTCTGGGCTGCCTCCATGCCACCCTCTACCCCACTCCCTCCTTGTCCCCCCATCATCCTTCCACCTCTCCACGCACCTGCATCTCTCCTCCCACCACCACCTGTGTCCCTTCCCACCCACTCTCACTCCTCCTCCCACCCTTGTGTCCCCCATGAACCCCACCCCATCCCTCCCTCCTTGTCCCTCACTACCCTCCCACCCCCTACAGACCCCTGAGAGTTATCAGGCTGCCAAGATGTTACAGAACACACTGAAATGCTTTCTTTTCATGCGAAAAGTTGGTTATTTTTCCAACTCCCGTACCTATAGGCCTACTCCCCACAGCCTACTTTATCTCCCCACAGCCTAGTAATCTCCCCACATCTACATACTGTACACCTGTTTTCATGGCTTTTTTTTTTTTTTTTTTTTTTGTCCGACTCTGGGCAAAGGCTTCAGGGCCTATTTCTTGGGGGCAGTGACCTAAAAGGTCCCAAGGCCCAGTAGTCCTCCTGCATCTCCACATGTCACCACTTTGGTGCTAACACCCACCATCTATATGGAATACATGCTATGGCTGTCTCACACAGGACTGTTTTATTGGTATTAGCGGTGGTATTTTTATGACATGTTGGCCGGTCATCTGGTAGATCAGGAAAGTCTGCGTTTTAGGAAATTCAAATCCCTAAACTGTTCCCTGCCCCAGCCGGGATTCGATCCTGGGTCCATTAGGACTGCGGGCCGCCTCTCTACTGATTCAACCACCGCCTTCCGCAAAGGTGACAAAACACTCTGAAATGACCTGTTTCAATAAGAAAAATACGTAGTTATCAAAATTGTCACATTTTAGAGTGTTTTCAAGGGGTACCTATTATAAAGGGAAAAGGGTGTGTAGATCAGATATTTGTTCTAAGATGTTTAGTGGAGAAGTATCTAGAGAAGGGAAGGAAAATGTATGCTGCCTTCATGGACTTGGAGAAAGCTTATGACAGAATAGATAGGCAAGGTATGTGGAAGGTATTAAGAATATATGGAGTGGAGGGGAAATTGTTGAGTGCTGTGAAGAGTATGTACGAGGGAGCTACAGTGCGAGTGGATGGTGAGCTGAGTGAGTTCTTTGATCTCAGTGTGGGACTGAAACAGGGGTGTGTGATGTCTCCATGGCTGTTTAATATATATATGGATGGGGTTGTAAAGGAGGTGCAAGGTAGGGCAGTGGATGTGGGGGTGGCCCTAATGAATGAGGGTGAGATTTGGAAGCTTCCGGTGTTGCTGTTTGCTGATGATACAGTATTGCTGAATGAAGATGAATGGGAGTTGCAAGGTTTGGTGAATGAATTTGGGACAGTGTGTAGGAGGAGGAATCTGAAAGTTAATGTAAACAGAAGTAAAGTTATGGTGTTTGAGAGGAATGAAGTCACAGAGTGTGCAGTGAGGTTGGATGGTGAGGATATGGAGAATGTGAGTGCATTCAAGTACTTGGGTAGTGTGATGAGTAAGGATGGAACTTTAGGGGATGAAGTACGTGAAAGGGTACAGCAGGGAAGAAAGGTTGTTGGTACACTGAAAGCAGTGATGAGAAATAGGGAGGTGAGTATGGAAGTTAAGAAGTCACTGCATGATGGTATTGTGATCCCTACCCTGACGTATGGAAGCGAGGCGTGGACCTTGCAAGAGGGGAACAAGTCAAGAGTGAGAGCAGCGGAAATGAGTTACTTGAGAGGAGCATGTGGAGTGACGTGGAGGGACAGGTTGACGAATGAAGAAGTGAAGGAACGTTGTGGGGTAGATGTGGATGTGGTTGAAAAGATTAGGAGAAATACACTGAGGTGGTTTGGACATGTGGAGAGAATGGAGAATGAAAGACTGACTAAGAGGGTGTATGTAGGTGAGGTGGAGGGAGGGAGAGGGAGGGGTAGACTGAGGATGAGGTGGAGGGATGGAGTTGAGAGGTATATGAGGGAGGGGGGGGTGAGTTGGGGGGAGGGTAGTCAAATGGTGGGTGACAGAGTGACTTGGAGGCGTTTTGTCTGCGGCCACCCTTTGCGGGATTAGGGCGTCGGGCTATAGATAGATAGATAGACCTATTACAAACTTTTTAAAACTCTGACGCACGATTGTGCAGTAACCATTTGGCCTATGAGGGTGCGGATTGCGTTGTCAGGTGTGTAAATTCTTCTTTAGCCAGAACACAATCAATTTGCCCTTGGCGAAAGTTGCCAAAACTCCCCCAAATTGCGGTTGTGGGAGGTACCCTGCCTGAAATAACTGCGGTCTTTAGGGGTTAACCCCTTAACCGCGGGGCGTCACTTTCGTGACACTCGGGCGCAATGGATCATACTGCGGAGCGTCACTTTTGTGATTGTGTTATTTGAATTCTCCCGGGCTTACAAGTGGTGGCTTGTATCATCTATCAGTACTGCCAATGTCCAACACTAGTCAGCACCCGTAATCTCATCTGTACTCCCATCCATTTTTGACAATTTAGCTATTTTTCCCTGTTCTGGACTCCCCTCCCTACCTCCCCTCCATTACCCGCTCCTCTTGCCTGCCCGGCCGCGCTAAGCAAATCTTCCCCGGAATTTTCCACTGATTTCATCCATTGAAATAAGCCCTATGCCCTTTTCTTATACAATATATACAAAAAAGAAATAAGGTAAGTGATAGTGCCATACACCTGGAATTGGCTAATTATCACCTGACAACACCTCATGTGCACTCATTTGCTAATTTCCCCCTGTAATTTCCCCTTGAAATATGCCGTATAATCTATTCTCGTAATAAAAATATATATATGAAAGGAAGGGAGAAGCCTAATTGATATTTACATTCACCTGGAACTACCTATTTTTTTATGTATTGTCGAGCTTTCCTACCAATCATTTCATAGCATGTAAATTAGCAGCTGTCACCCTATTGACATTGTCAACCCTTGTCTGCCCATATACGCCTTAGGAATTAGTTCCTTGTCGTCCTCTGAGGTGAAACCATGTTGCACTCGCTCCCCGCCATTTCCACCGCTTCTTTGCCCATTGCAAAGGGCCCTGTGACCTCTACCCCTAGAAAAACTAGTGTGGGAAGCAGTAAAGGACTTAGTGACTCAGCAGTGGAACGTGAACTGGCAGAATTAACTATGATAATGATGGATAGCGACTTTGATCCTTCGGGTGAATCGTGTGAAGAGCCTGGGGAGGAAATCGTTACAGAAACTCCTAGTACAAATGCTTCAGTGTCCCAAGTTATCCCTAGTTCCAAGGGAAAGGAGCCATTAGTGCCAAGAGGGAAGGAATTTGGGAAGGGAGTGAAAAGGCGGGTTAGCCCCGGAACAATGGCCTCACGTGACCCATGCCGCCATGAGTCCCAAGGTGATTCACCTCCCCACTCCCCCAGCCCCACTTCACTAATTTCTTCCTCATCTTCAGCGGAATTTTCTCCTGAGTTTTCGTCGTCAGAGCCTCCACCAGCACCTACAGTGAAGGCAGGCCGTGGGGGACGAGGTAAATCCCTGACTCGTAAAAGTAGAGTAGCAACTAGAGTAAGGGCTGCTAGTGCTACACGGCAACCTAGGGTCAGTGAGAGTGACCTTGAAACAGCCCAGTCTGCCTCACTGCCACCCTCCACCCTCACCCACCCTACACCGCCACGACAGGGAGTCCTGGACGCCTTCGTGTGGATGGAAGGTTCCGATTTCATCCCTGAACATCTTCATTTTAACGAGAGTTCCTCAGGGATACAGCCTGCCTTCACTCTTGACGAGGATGCTGAGTGTGTGGACTTCCTTTGGCCTTCCTCGATGACGAAGTCATGCAGCACATATGTGATGAGACAAACAGGTACGAATCACAACGTGCTGCAAGTGGTGCAGGTGCAGCGAAGATGCAACAGTGGATCGTGCTGGGAGTGCAGGAGCTGTATGTGTTCTTCGCCCTCATGCTTCTCATGCCCCACTCAAAGAAGCCTGATTTGGAAGAATACTGGTCCATGGACCCCTTACTACCCTCACCCTCCTTCAGTAAGTACATGGCCAGAGATCACTTCCGGAACATCATGGGAAACCTGCACTTCGCCAACAACGATGTACCTTCCCAAACCGACCCACTCTGGAAGATCCGAGAGATTCTGAGCAGAATGAAGGATAAGTTTGTCATTCTTCTACCCCTTTCAGAAGGTTGTCATAGACGAATCCTTGGTTTTGTTCAGAGGACGTCTTAGGTTTGTACAGTACATTCCAAGTAAACGCCATCGCTTTGGAATCAAGTTCTTTGTACTGTGCGACTGTAAGACGTGGTACATCCTTGACTTTGTCAACCATTCAGCCAGCACTGTCGATCTGGACAAAACACACCCCCTTGGCTTTTCAGGCTGTGTAGTGAAAGTGCTGCTTGAAAGGTATTTTGGTGGGAATCATGTGCTGTATACTGACAACTATTATACAGCACCAAAACTTGCTAAATATCGTTCAGAGCACGGCATCGGCTCCTGTGGCACTGTGAAGAGCAATCGTGCCCACTTCCCCAAATTCCCAGAGGCAGGAAACTCGCAGCGAGGAGATGTGCACCTACGCAAGTCTGAGAAGATGCTGGCAATACAGTGGCATGACAAGAGGGTCGTGCACTTGCTCACCACCGTACACAAGGGGGAAATGAAAGACAGTGGGAAGGTTGACCGTAGGACAGGCGAACCTGTGAGGAAACCTGATGCTGTCATAGACTTTATTATCAACATGTGGCTGGTGGACAAGTCCGACATGATGACTGGAGAGATCGACTGCCTCAGGAAGGACACTAGGTGGTACAGGAGAATTTTTCTGCATCTCATAGACATGACGATGCTGAATGCCTTCATCCTGTACAAGATGAAGGTAAAGCCACCCAAGTCCTTCTCCCTGAGGTTGTTCGCCAGGACTTGTGTTCAGCAGCTGCTTAAGAGATATGGTAAGGTGACAGCAGCCGCTCCAAGGCACCATGCAGTAAGACTTCCCGACAGACTTGAGCAGAGGGCATACATGGATCGGCACAGACTGGTGCAAATTCCTGCCAAAACCAAGAGGAAGGCTGCGATCCGCAGTTGCCAGGTGTGTGCACATACCACCCGACGCACACCTGAGCACAAACGCACCTCTTGGCAGTGCGTTGAGTGCCAGGTTCCCCTCTGCGTTACCACAGCCTGAAGCAGTTCTGAAAGTGCAAGTGGAAAATGTAAATAATGTGTAAATAGCAAGTGAAAGCAATGGATGTAAATATGATGGAACAGTGTAATATAGTTTTATAAGTTACTGCAAGTGACAGTGCATTACATAGTGTAAGTAAAATAGAAGTGTAAATATTGAAAATACAATAGAAAATGTAAATAGAAATCTAAATAATTAGTAATACAGTCAACCCTTGGCTATCACGGGTTTTGCTATCGCGTTTCATGGCTATCACGGACAGGTGAAATGCAACACAATTACCTTTATCGCGACCTCAAATACTGCTATCGCGGACGATGGTCGGCCAGAAACATTCAAATCGCGCGGGCTCCGCCCATGCGTATACTCGCGCCGTGATTGGCGCGACGTCACAGGCTACCTGAGCGCTGATTGGCCCAAGACATGGTTACAGCTACCCATCCTTCCCACCAAGGTTCAGAGAGAGTCAGCATTACCAGTCGACAGCAGCTATAGCTGTGAAGACCTATTGTTCAACCACAATGGCCACCAATACCCCATCCAACCCTCCTATCATTGGTGCACGTAACGCGGCTAACCCAGGATGGCAAGTGAGGAAGAGGAAGAACCTGCCTTATGCTCAGGGTCCCTTCCAGACTCCTGATGAAGCTGATCAAGTCCTAGACGAGATAGAACGTCGGAGGGGTGGCCAGTAATACTCCACCCCAGCCTCGGAACCCCTTCAACCCACCCAAGCCCCTCATCCTCTCCAAAAATGTTAAGTAAAATGGCTTATTACAGTTAATTCTGTTTTATTTATAACCTTTATGTACTGTACTGTTGTTAATTTGCAGCATTGGTTTGTAATCCCAGGTATTTTAGTGAAGGAGATGTGAAAATAGGGTAAGGTTGGGGTAAAGTTGGAGGTCGGGGAACCAATTAGAATTTTTCCCATTAGTTCTTAAGTATGGCTATCGCGATTTTGGCTATGGCGGGTCGCCTACGGTACCAATTACTCGTGATAGCCAAGGGTTGACTGTATAAGAATATGAATACAAATACTTGAAGTTATGACAGTGAAAGTGAAACCGTGACTCTCTACGTATTTTACTGACAGAGAAATTGAATGCCTACAGTCAGGGACGCACCCAGGGGGGGGGCCGGGCCCGGGCCCCCCCCTTAGCTCTCTGGGTCCTTTAAAAATTTATATATATTTATTTCGATAACAGCAAAACATGAAAAACTGGCAAGTACAAACAAAGAGTAACACATGAGCCAGCAGCTCTCTGACTCTAAACCTGCATGTGACTTCCCAGTAATTATCAGATTACCTGACCTCACCTCACTACGGGCACCCCCCCCTCCCCTTAAAAAAATTCTTGGATGCGCCCCTGCCTACAGTGACAATAAACTACTATTACTGAAGGAAACTTATGGATACAGATTGAAGATATATATAAGTGTTATATAGTAATAGGAATATAAAGTGTGAGTGTTTTTTTGAATAATAAATGACAGAATACCAGCAGCGAATGAGTGCAAGTGGGAAGGTCATACGCACTCATAATTTTCATTGCTTTCACAGTGTTTTTTTTTTTTTTTTTGAGTATGGATTCCAAACTATTTGAAAATCATAGAATAGTGTTTCTAGTAATAATATCAGGCTGTGGTAATCATATTACGGGTTGTCGGGAAGTGTAAAGTGAAGACTTCGTTACCCGACTTCAGAGGTCTCCAAAAGTCCTACGGTACTCGATGAAGGCTCAACAAACATCCCAGGAGAAAGCTGAAGGTATGTGCCATAGGCATATATAATTTTAATATTCTAGGGCTAATAACTGATTTTTGGCAAATATTTTTAGAAAGTCTGTTGGAGCGCAAATATCCTAGCGGGGCACACAAGCCGAGCCAAAACAACCCCGCAGTTTAGGGGTTAAAAACAACAAGATTATTTTTACCCCAGTCAGAGGTACGAGCCAAGTCAGACATTAGGTGCGCCATAGCCTCATCCCTTGTTTGTTGAAGTAACTGCTGAGATGGACGTTGCAGGAACCGAATGGAAAGGTGAAGGGTGGAATCATCAGCGTACGAGTGGATAGGGTTAGATGTACAGCCTAGAAGGTCATTGATGAATAAAAGGAAGAGAGTTGGTGATAGGACATAGCCCTAAGGAACACCACTGTTGATAGATCTAGGAGAAGAACGATGGCTGTCTACAACAGCAGCCAGGAAGCTATAGATGAAGGCACAGATAGAAGGACAGAAACCGCAAGAAGGCAGTTTGGAAATTAAAGATTTATGCCAGACTTGATTGAAAGCCTTTGAAATGTCAAGTGCAATGGCAAAGCTTTTGCCAAAGTCCCGAAAGGAGGATGACTATGAGTCTGAAAGGTAGGTGAGAAGATCTCCATTGGAGCGTCCCTGATGGAACCCATACTGACGATCGGAAAGATGGCTGTGATAGGAAAGATGCTTTAAAAATTTTCTCTTAAGAATTGACTCAAAAACTTTTGAGACACAGTTTGTTAAAGCAGTTGGACGATAGTTAGAGGATTGGGAATGGTCACCCTTCTTTGGGACTGGCTGAATAACAGCAAACTTCCACCAAGAAGGAAAGGTACAAGTTGACAGACAAAGGTGAAAGAGTTTACCTAGGCAGGGTGTAAGCACAGAAGCACAGTTCTTGAGGACAACAGGAGGGACTCCATCAGGCCCATATGCCTTGTTAGTATTAAGGCCAGTGATGGCAAAAATTACATCAGCTGAAGAAATTTTAATGTCAGCCATGAGGAAGTCAGAGGGGGGAAGTGTAGAGGATGGAGAGTGAGAGACTAATGAGGGGAGTGTATGTGAGGTGGAAGGGAGGAGGGGGAGGTGGAGGCCAAGGATGAGATGGAATGGAGAGGTATATGAGAGAAAGAGATGTGAGCTGGAATCAGGGCAACGAAATGGGGGACAGGACGACATGGAGGCGAGTTGTTTGTGGCCACCCCTTACGGGGTGGCAGTAGATAGATATATAAATATTGTAGAATAGTCTGCAATATAATGAACTCAAAATTGGCTTCAGACTAAGCCTTTTGCCATAACGAACACTCAATATTAGGGGAGAAAAAAAAAAAAAAAAAAAAAAAAACATTCCTTTGTTTTAGCTGAATAAAAAAGTACCGGGTAAGTTGCCAACATTTCCCCACCAGTAAGATAATACCCCATCATGTGTCACATAAAGTAACTATGACTGAAGCTAATGCAGTCATTATTATGATATGAGATTGCTTAGTGTCGTATGAAAGATATATCCAAGAATAATGATACAGGAAGTAAAGCAACTATCAGAATGTTTGGTGAGTGATGATCTGGGTAGTGTTAGGAGTGGTAGGGATATACAGTACTGTAATGCACTGTTTATCTGTCATGATTCAGCCAAGGCTTTGTCAGATAATGCATTTTTTTTTTTTTTTTTTTTTTTTTTTTTTTTAATACAGTATTGCCTATCTACCCCCCAACCCCTCTACAAGGGTATAACACCTATAAAAATCCTACACATATCTGTAAATATGCAAAACCTGTCTATACCAATTTTCCAGTGCCTGACTTTATATATTCATTATACAATAGCATTCATATATAACCACTGTTGTGTTAATGTCATGGTAATGTGATTTTAATGATTAAAAATGTGCTTCCTTTATTCCATGCTGTACATATTCCATCAAAAGTTTCTCATCCCCATTGAATGCTCGTTCAGTTACTGGCACTAAGAATATTGTTACTTATCAAAAGAGTGAGTGAGCTGTGTAGATGTAAATGAGTAGAGCCAAAGCAGGTGGCTAGCTACTTAAGCTCAGTAACACAAAGGAGACAGGCTGGCACCAAATATGTGCATAGGTACTTGACATTTCATTACTTTCCACATGAGGAGCTACAAGCACCAAGAATATATTGTTATTTACTGAGCAAGAGTGAGATGTGTAGATGGATATGAGCAGAACTGAAAACAGGCAACTAGCCTAGCTATATAAGTTATGTATAGTAAACTCTCAATTATTTGTTGTGATTCAGCCAAGCTTTATGCCGAATAACGTGAAAAGCTGGATATTGCATATCTGGCTCAACATTCGTCTTTGAGCCAGAGATTGTGATTCTATCAGTCTCGACCCTTTATCCTGAAAACTTTACCATGAGTAAGAGATGAAAACTGAGCATATAAAAACAATACAGTAATGATACAGGACAGTAATACAGTGCTGTACGTAGTGTACTATTGTACCTGGTATGTAACGATAATCACCAAATGTTGGCATCGATGGGGAGAAACAGCACTGGGGGTTTTGCACTTATAAACAGCATAGCACACAATACAGCACAAGGGGTAGTTTAACAATCACAATAGATCACTAGGACATGAGTACTAGCAGGCCATTAGCTTTGCAATACAATACAGTACAAGTACAAAAGGGCTTGAGTATAGGATGCCACAGTGTTAGCCAAGCACCAGGGTTTAGCTACCGCATGGTCAGAAGAGCAGGAACGCACAGGCACGTCTTGACTCTACGACATCCACGAGTGAGAATGAGAGTGCAGCAGTATTCTTGGCACGCCAGATAAGCCAAGCCCATGACAGATTCTGATTGACTGGCACATAGCAGGTGTTTTCATTGGCTCCAGAGCTTTCGCATTGCCCCTGGCACCAGTTGGCTACTGCTTTCGATCCAGCTGAGACCCTTCAACGCCAGATATTGCACTGGACCACTGGTTAAGTCCCATTTCAGTGCCAGATGCTGCATAAGATCACCAGATATTGCTTTAATAAAGCCAAGATAGCTGCGCCGGATATTATGTTGGGGCGGATATTGCAACGACAGATTATAGAGAGTTCATTGTAACACAAAGGAGACAGCCTGGCACTGTCTGTATGCATATTTACGTAAACATTTTATTATTTCCACACATAAAGCTACAGGCATTGAGAATATTTTGTTATGCATATTTTTCCTTTCCCCATGATAACCTAAATCATGGGGAAAGGAAAAATATGATATTTAAGGTGGCAAATCAGATGAAGAGGGATAATCAGGATATTATAGGGGAGCAGTATATGAAGAATGATGAAGGAAGGGTAGTGGTGAACAGTGGGGATATTAAAGATGCATGGAGAGAGCATTATAGCCGGTTGTTGAAAGAGGAGTTTGACTAGGACAGGGAACATTTGGAGCCAGCAGATCCAGTGTTTGACCCTTGGCCTTTGATTGACACAGTTACTGTGAGTGAGGCAATAGGCAGGATGCAGGTGGGGAAGGCAGCAGGTGTGTATGGGTTGACTGCCAAAATGTTGAAGACCTCAGGAGATACAGGGGTGAGGTTAGTCACTGACCTGATAAATATGATTATATATGAGTGTGTTGTCCCAGATGATTGGTTGAAGAGTGTAATTGTAATTGTGTACAAGGGGAAGAATGATGGCCTGGAAAGAGGAAATTATAGTGGTAAAAAGCTTTTAGATTTGATAATGAAGGTAGTGGAGAGAGTTCTAGAAGGTATGATTAGAGAAAGAGTGAATATTGATGAGATGCAGTTTGGATTTATGCCAGGCAGGGGGACCACTGATGCCATATTCATTGTTCGACAGCTTCAGGAAAAATATATTGGAAAGGGGATCTGTATTTTGTTTTTGTTGATTTGGAAAAGGCCTTTGACAGAGTCCCTAGAGAGGTGGTGAAGTGGGCAATGAGAAATCTTGGCTTGGAGGAGTGGTTGGTTAGGGTGGTAATGGGGCCACGTATGTGGGTGTTCGCATCCAGGTAAGAGTGAATGGAGATTTGAGTGGTGAGTTTTCCATGAATGTTGGTGTGCATCAGGGGTCAATTTTGAGTCCCATGTTGCTTATCATGGTACTTGAAGTCGTCTCATGTGACTTCAGAAATGGACTGCCATGGGAGCTGTTGTTGCAGAGAATGAAAGGGAGGCGGAGGAAAGATTTAGGAAGTGGAGAGATGGTATGGGGCACAAGGGCTCAAGGGTAAATGCAGATAAAACAAAAGTGACGATATCTAGGGTTGGTGGCGGTACAGTCAAAGAAGAGGGAGAGTGGCCATGTGCAATTTGCCACAAGGGTGTGGGAAGTAATTTCATCTTGTGCAGTGTTTGTGATAAAAGGGTGCACGAGAGATGTAGTGGTACTAGAGGTAGACTGCGAGATAATGCTGATTTTATTTGTGTGGCATGTTGGGGAGAGCAGGTGGAGATTGTTCTGCATGAAAGGATTGAACTTGCTGGTGAGTCTCTTGAGTGTGTGGAAGAGTTTTGTTATTTGGGAGACATGTTATGTGCTGGAGCTGGGGCTGGAGCTGGCTCTGTGTCTAGGGTGAGAAGTGGTTGGAAGAAGTTCAGGGAGCTGTTGCCTCTCCAGACATTGAGAGGACTCTCCCTGCATACTAAGGGGTGTTTGTATGCAGCATGTGTTAGGTGTGTGATGCTGTATGGTAGTGAGACCTGGGCAGTAAAGGAAGAGGATATTAGCAGGCTCAAACATACAGAAATGACAATGATTAGGTGGATGTGCAGTGTGTCCCTGCATGCAAAGCCTGGGGGGGCTGGGTTTACGATGGAAGAGTTGAGAGATAGGATGGAACTGGAGTGTATTGGTACTGTACTGTGATGAGGAGAGGTAGGTTGAGATGGTTTGGGCATATGGAGAGGATGGAGGATGATAAATGGTTGCAGAATGTGAGAAGTGTTAGTACTGGGGGTGGGGTCGCAAGGGGTAGACCGAGAAAGACATGGGACGAGGTCAATGAGTGTGACCCCAGGGTTAAGGGACTGAACAGGGAGGCTGCCATGGATCGTGCAGCATGGAAAGCCGCCTTTAGATGAACAAGGCCAACGCATGCAAGCGTGTTGGAGCCTTCAAAAACGAAATGAAACAAAACTGTTAAAAATGAGAGTCTGATATATAGATGCATATGAGTAGAGCCAAATGGAAGTGACTAGCTACACAAATTAAATACCAAAGGAGACAGCCTAGCACTGTCTGTGCACATATTTACAATGACATTTTATTATTTTAAACAGAAGAAGCTATAGGCACTAAGAAAACTGTATTTTGTTATTTATTCAAAATTAGAGCTGCATAGATGGATATGAGGAAAGCCAAAAACAGGCAACTAGTTACCTAAGATATGCAACAAAGGAGACAGCCTAGCACCATCTGCATAAATATGTGTAAACATTTTATTATTTTCCAATGAGGAAAAGTACAGGCATGCACACAGCACAAAGGCAAGCAACATAAGCTTCTGCAAAAGCTCTGGTAAAGCAGCAAAAGCTATAAACTCCATGATGAACTTAATGCACACCTGCACCAGTTGGCATCCTCTCTGTGACTGAGGTGGAGCAGACAGCAGCCTTTGTTTTGGCAGGCACTGTCAGTCGTGTGGGGATGTTGGGGGGTGCAGTGAGTGGTTTCCATGCGCATCGTCGCTTAGTTAAATTAAAAACAGATACAGTACAGTATTGCATTAATTCAGCCAAAAATTTTTTCTTTGCTGGATTATGATGGGCATTGGAGTAATGCCACATCATGTTAACAGGGGACTGCTGTTTATATGAATTACATACTGTACAGTACTTGTACTGTACTTAATTTTGCCCATCATCCAACACAGGCATACCCTGGTTTAACGATGTAATTGGTTAGGTAAAACCCCATTGTTAGGTGGGGTATCGTATATTGGGGTAGCTACTTTTAACATGTAAAGTAATGGGAAACATTTACCAGCCTTGGGTTTCCCCCCAAAACAAGTCCAAAACCCACCCAAATGAGCCCCAAAACAAGTTTAAAGACAATATAAATGGCCTAACAGCTGTATAAGTAGCTAACCTATGCCTAACACCTGTAAATAACTCACTAAAACCAACAGATAAAATCTGAAAATCGTTAAATATAAGTCTGGAAAAAATCAAGCATAGTAAATGTACCCCAAAATGACAATGTTCACCCCACCTGTGGCTAAAGCACATTAATCTAAGTCTAACCCAGTTTTAAATCAACCTAAACACACAATTTTAGTCTAAAATATGATCAGAATTGGTGAAAATAAATCAAAACCCATTGTTAAACCGGGCTTTGGCCATTGTTAGGTGGGGTATGGTGGCATTTCTACCCCCATCATTAAGCCGGGGTATCGCATCTAGGGGTATCGTATATCGAGGTATTACTGTCCTTGAATTGTGCTTACTTTTGCCCATCATCCAAGTAAGACCTCACTATAACGAACTAATTGGGGCCCAAACCATTCCGAAAAATGCAAAATTCTGATAAATGCGACATCCGGACTTCCCCTGCTAACCCGGACTTTTTCCGATACATCAGACATTAGTCCGGATCGCATGAACAGTTTCTAAACTGTTTTGACCACCACTGTGGTACTGTACTGTATTATAACTTCACTACTTTAATCAAATGGTATAATATACATAATAATACTGTACTGTACACTGATAAACATGTCTTTTGTTTACCTTATTGTGGTGAACATAGCTGAAGTGGTCAGGCAGTCCGGACTGCTTCCGGCTTTATCAGACTTTTTCCGACATATAGGAATTTAGTCCGGTAGCTCCTTGAGTCCGATAAAAGTGAATTCCGGTCTATTGAAGTCCGTTATATCGAGGTTTTACTGTACTTACTTTTGCCCATCGTCCAATACTTGTACTGTACTTACTTTTGCCAATCGTCCAGTACCTGTACTGTACTTATTATTGCCCATCATCCAATCACCTTATGTATTGCTGCCCTACTTCCTTCTTGTATATCATTATTTTTCTGTCCTCCTCTCATCCTATTCCTCCTGTCTTTCCTGACACTGTTTATTGCTCTTCTTTCCACTTCTGGTGGCACTACACCAAATGACAAGCCAAATAGTTTCTGTAACTCGGGAAACAATTTACATTGCTGGATGGTAACCATATAGCCAGATAACAGGGTGAGGTGGAACCTACTACAGTGCCCATTAACTGGGTGGAGACACAAACGTGGCATCTACCCAGGAGCCAAACTTCCACATTCCTCCTGGTATCTCACTGCACCGATGCACTGTCAGTCACATAAGAATATCAATGCATTGCACGGGATGACCCTGCAGGGGCAGTAGCTTGCCTGCGGTTGATGGGTCCACTCAATCAGATAGACTAGGGTAGCACAACAGCAGCAACAACAGCAACATACCGTACCTTCTTTAAAATAGTGAAGAAAGCAGGTGAGAAGGACTGTATGGTATTTATGGCACTTATGATCTAGAGAAAGCATATGACCACGTGAACAAAGATGGATTATGGTGGTTTTATTTGCGGTATGTATGGTGTGGACAGAAAAATTATGAATTCTGTAAAGTTTTTATCATGATACTGAAGCACGGCATGTATTTAAACAGACTGATACCTAAGTGAGTCATTATCTATGCATGAGTGAGGCAAGGGCATGTGATGTTCCCTTGTTTGCTTTATATGCACAATATCCTGTTATATATTTAGAAGTTATGTGAGGGTAAAAACTAAGAGTTGTGGAAAGAAGGGATGGGGCTGGTAATGAAAGATGAATGGCAGAGTATTTTAAATCTGATGTATGCAGATGATGTTCTCTTTGCTTGTAGTGAGTAGGATCCTTGCAGTTTGGTTCAGAGTTCTGGGAATGTTTGTGAGTAGCATGGTAGGAAAGTAAATTAATGGTTGTTGAGAGAGAGTATGACTCTTAGTGTGATATTCTGGTGAATACTGAGATACTGGTACATAAATTGGCGGAGGAGTTAATTCTTTGATGCAATAACAGGAAAGAGTGGTATGGTATATGTGCAAAGGAAATGAAGAATACAGTCATTTGGGGGGGAGGGAATGGCCCTTATTATGGGAGGGTGAGGGGACTTAGCACAGGGATTTCAAATGTCAGTACTGTAATGTCATGAAATTTTCTTCAACAGTTTGTCATCTATGGAATCTACTTCCTATTCCTGGCCCTCGGGTTTTTCATGCTGTCTGCCTATGCCTGTGGGCGACTGGGGTGTAAAGGTATGAAGGAGATGGGGATGTGGGAGGCCCAGCCAGAAAGGACCATTCAAGAACCTCCTGTTGGGACTACTGAAGCTGTGTGAAAAAGACAACTACAGTACTGTGTACCTGTGCTGTGCCATCTATCACACTCATACTGTCATCAGTTCTGCATCATTAACAGTAGAGCTGAGTATCCCAAATTATAAAGTACTCGGACCATTGTTCAGACTTTGGGTTATTTTTCTGGATATGAATTATACTGTAGGTGATATGTATATACTGGTAGTCAGTTTTTTCAAATTATGAATGTAACACTAAATTCAGTTACAGCTCTCATACAGTGCTTTAAAACTTTCAGCATTTTCTTTTCTCTGTTTATTCAGACCACCTCTTAGTGAACTTATTCTGTTTAAGAAAGGCCTTTTATACTGAAGGGCTAGATTCAATAACCTTTACAGTGTGATGATGTCTTTGTCTGTCTTATTGATGCTACTGCCTGATGATTATATTCTCATTCAGCTTAGACCCCTCATAGTGAAAGCATTAAAAAGACTTGGTTGCCTAGCATGTGTTAACCTGATAGTGGCACAGTGTTAAAGAAACATGAAGATGCTGTCAAAATGAAAGGTTAGTGAAGACAGAGTATAACCATCAGTGCAGGGGATACTTATGGAGCTGCATAAAATTCCCTGACCAAACTTCACATTGTATATACAGTATAAACATGAAAACAAGAGACATGAAGCAGTCCAGGACAACATACAGTAAGTAAGTGTTGTAGTGGGGACAACTGAAGCAGCCTTTACTTATAAAAATATATTTTAAAATCTAGAAATCTTTTTTCAACCTCTGCAGGGACTGCTTCTGCAGTTTTGGGGAATTTAGAGGTTGGACAGGCAGTCTTTGCTGGTGCCATTCAAACTCTGCTTTTTACAAGAAAATTAAACCATTTTTCATATATACTTCAAAACTGACCTTTCTTGTTGGTAATTTTCAGTATAAATGTCAGTATAATGAAGAATAATACTGTGATATTAACTTGAATTAGGGATGCTGTAGCTACCTCAGTCCTGAAGTGTTCCATAATGTAACTGCCATTTTGACTTCAACTAACTATATTTTACCACTGCTGGCCCATGCATGCCTATGGACGGGGTGCATTACAGGTATCCTGCTTGTAACGATTGGGCTGTATTGCTCAAAATCGCAACATTAAGTGATTAATCAAAAATGTTATAACATGGGAATGTTTAATGGGGAAAGTGCTGAAGGTTCCAAGGTTGGTCTTCATGGGTTTGTTTTTACCTAACACACACAAAAAAAGCCAATTATGTAAAATTCCAGACTACCTAAAATACCACACTGTCACTGTAAACAGTTGTGTTGTAGATGATTGACAACTGTACACCATAGTAATAATACCTGTAATAATAATAACAGTAAAGCACTTAAAGTAACATCTATCTACTTGTCTATAGCACACCATAATCCTGTAAAGGGTGGCCACAAGCATATCACCTCCATGTTGCCCTGTCCCTTACCATTTTGCTGCCCTCCTCCCAACTTACACCCTCCTCTCTCAAATACCTCTCTACTCCATCCCTCCTTCTCACCTTACTCACACATGCTCTCCTAGTTAGCCTCTCACTGTCTGTCCTCTCCACATGGTTTAACCACCTCAATCTTCTCCTAATGCTTTTTATATCCACACCACAATGCTTCTTCACTTCCTCAGTTGTCATTCTCTCTCCATGTAACTGCACTTGCTTCTCTCAAACAACTTACTGTATTTCCACTGCTTTCACTCTTGACTTGTGTCCTTCCAACAAGGTCTAGGCTAGCTTCCATATGTTAGAATGGCAGTCACAAAACTGTCATGCAGTGGCCTTTTTACTTTCATGCTTACTTCCCTATTTCATATCACTGCTTTCAATGAACCAGCAACTGTCCTTCCCTACTGTATCCTTTCAAGCATTTCAGGTAATGTGTTGGTATAGCAGGGCTCTTGTTTGGTGAGCCACAGCTTGCAAATGCGAGTATTTTTTCCCTCTGACGAACAAATTTTACATGCAAGTTGTCTATTGGCAAGGAGAAAATACATCCACTTCAGGATCCAGTAAACTACAAAATAAGTAAATCTCACTTATGCTAAATGAACAAAAAAGGACGTTGTGATCGATTATTCTTTCCTTGTCACCATTGTGAATGTTTAAAACCTCATTATATGATTCTAATCATCACAATGTGTAAATGAATAAATAAAGTTATTGCTCGAAAAATATTTTACCTCATAGTCAGTTTGGCTACTAAAAATTTATTTGGCTCATAAATCTGAAACCTTAGGAGCCAAATGGCTCGCAACCATCAGCAGTCAGCAAGAGCCCTGTATAGACTTACCAGGCTGAGTTGTACTCATTTATTATTCTCCTAACAGTGCCACTATAACATGTGGAAGTGGAGCTTGGTCACTATTGGAGGGACACAAGAGTAATTTGAGAGGTGCATGTAGTGCTCCCCAACATTTTCCAGTGACTGATGAGAATTAGCTGGATTTGGCACTTGGTTTAGCTTCCTTTATACAGAAAACATTAGCTGTATCATGGTCAACTTCATAAATATTTCATGGGAGGGGAGGGAAGGAATGTTTGCCTTGAAAATGCTTGAAGTTGACCTGATCTCCAAATAATAACAGTACCTCTAAATGTAAATAGTTCACAAATATATGAGTAAGTATATGAAAAAAAAACTGAGTAATTAAATGTTTAATATCTCACGTTTGGGATTTGTAGTTATCCACAAGAAAACTGATAGTGAGTAATAAACATGTATCAAAACAAACCTAAGAGAATTAAATGTTAAACCTCATACATTAAGGAGAATATCATCTTAATAATGTGAGAATTCAAATAGCTTTAATCATAATTCCTTTTAAAGTTACCAGTACACCACCAAAAGGATCTTTCCTGAAAAATCAGCCTCTGTCCTGAAAAAGACACATTTTCCTTGCCCGGGGGAGGGAGGGGGATGACCCCATGCCTTGTACACATGTGGTCAACCTTAATAGAGGGATTGCTTAGAAGGCAAATGGATTCATTTTATACTAATTTATTCTAATCTAACCTAAAAATGATGCCATGTTTCCTCTTAAGGAATCTCCATACAAGTATTGTTGATGGTCAACTCTAATACTGGAGGCCTAGGATGAGGCTGAGATGTATATGACTGAGCGTGATGTGGATGGCAGGCAGCCTGATTACAGAGAACAGGGTGACATGGAGACAATTTGTCTGTGGCCACCCCCTCTTTGAGTATGGCACATGGCTATATATAGACAGATAGACAGCTACAAAAATACGCTGTACTGCTATTTAGTGTGCATGTACTCACTCTCTCTTCTTGCCACTTAAAAAATGTATTGCATCATTGCCTTTCCTGGCCATCAATAAAATAACTGACTGGAAAAAGGAGTAAAAAAAACTTACAACAATCGAGCAAAGTCACAATAAATTTTATACAGTTAAGCAAAGGATACATGTTTATCCTTAAGGTAAGTGTATAATAAGGAAGGAATACAATTAGTTTAGAATAAAAGTGAAACTTCATTCTCTTGGGTATGATGAAGGTTGTCATGTGTCCAGTGGTACCATGCTTTGGATCTCTTGGAAGTACTTGTACTGTCATGAAGTTCTAATGCTTAGTGTTATTTCACAGCTTAGTTTAAACTATGACTGATGTTGAAAAAAAGAATGAAGCAGTACTGTGGTGAATGAGAAGGAAGGGAAGAGGAGTGAATGACTATCTATCTATCTATTGCCAGATGCCTTAATCCCGTAAGGGGTGGCCACAAACAAATCGCCTCCATGTCACCCTGTCCCTTGCCATTTCATTGCCCTGCTCCCAGCTCACACCCCTCTTTCTCATATACCTCTCCACTCCATCCTTCCATCTAATCCTTGGCCTCCCCCTCCCTCTCCCTCCCTCCACCTCACTCACATACACTCTCCTCATCAGTCTCTCACTCTCCATCCTCTCCACATATCCAAACCACCTCAGTGTGTCTCTCCAAACACTTCCTATCTCATCCACATCCACACCACAACGCTCCTTCACTTCCTCATTTGTCAGTCTGTCTCTCCATGTGACTCCACATGCTCCTCTCAAATTACTTATTTTCACTGCTCTCACTCTTGACTTCTGTCCCTCCAACAAGTTCCAAGCTTCACTTCCATACATTACAGCTGGTATCACAATACTGTCATGTAGTAGCTTTTTCACTTCCATGCTCGCTTCCCTGTTTCTTATCACTGCTATCAAGGAACCAGCAACCTTTCTCCCTGTTGCACCCTTTCAAGCACTTCATCCTCTAAACTTTCATCCTTACGAATCACACTACCCAAGTACTTAAATGTTTTCCATTTCCTCCACATCCAGCCTCACTGTACATTCACTGACTTCATTTCTCTCAAAGACCATAGCTTTACTCTTCCCTACATTCACCTGTAGATTCTATTTCCCATACACTCTCCCAAACTCATCCGCCAAGCCTTCCAGCTCCCCTTTGTCTTCACTTAACAACACAGTATCATCTGCAAACAACAGTACAGGTAGTTCCAAACACTGCCCTCTCTCACTAGGGCCACTCCAACATCCACTGCTCTATCTTGTATCTCTTTTATAAACCCATCCATATACAGACTGAAAAACCACATGACACATCTTTGCTTCAATCCATCCTTCAAATAGAAAAATTCACTCAGTTCACTATCCAAATGCACTGCAGCCTTAGCACCCTTATACATACTCTTCATGACCTTCAACAACTTCCCATCTACCCCATATATTCTTAATACTTTCCACAATCCTTGTCCATCCACCCTGTCATATGCTTTCTCCAAATCCATGAAGGCCGCATACAACTTCTTTCCCTTCTCTAGAAACTTTTGACAATGGAGATTAAAAAAAATAAATACAGTAAATAAATAAAGCCTGGACGTGATTCATATACAGTGTCATGACAACCTCTAGTTGGGAATTTCAGGGCTAAGCAAGGCATCAGAAGTGATGATGATGGTGAGTATATTATTTTCCTTCAAATTTAATTGGAAAGTAATGTGTTACTCATATACAGTAATACAGAATACTTGTCTACACACATGTGCACTTACATGCGTGTGTGCACACACACACACACACACACACACACACACACACACACACACACACACACACACACACACACAGAGCAACCATTTTCTTGGTTTTTCATGCCTTTCCCATCCTCAGACTCACATATATACCATACCCCATTCACCTACCTATTCATTTCCATTTCTTGATGGGATCATACCATGTAAGGACTCTTTGTTGTGTCCTTTCATTGTTTTAATATTTCATTTTATAATTGCCCGACACTGTATTTCTCCTCTGCCTTTTCAGGGTTGTCCCCATGTTGGCAAAGGAGTTGTACCTTTAAATCTTTCCACATTACAGTAGTACACTCACAGCCTTACATCGTCGAGGCAAGTGTCTGTCAAAGTCAGTTACATGGCATTGTCAGAATAATGAACAGATGAACACAGATATAGACTTGGGTGATAGTTTGAGCACAGTGCAGGACTTAGCTGCATATGTGTCTTGGCTGACATGGACAATAGGCTTGAAGGTTCTTTAATCCTCAGGCTGAAATACTGTAATAAGGATTATGATGCAGAGAAAAATGAGGAGTCTGTGTGAAATATACTGTATTTAACTAATACCAAATGCAAATAAATTACTGTCCATTTGGCATTTACAGTTCTACAGAGGCTTGGATTGCAGTAACTAGCATATTCACTAGATCATGCAGGGTGTATGATGTGCATGAATATAATTACTATTGTACTGTTTAACATTTATTTCATCCAGCATTCTGAGCTAAAAGCCACTGTAGATTCAACTGTCAGTAACAGAAGTAACACCATTGTATGTTCTGCAACCAGTGTCTTAAGTAGTCTTTGTGAAGACAATGCAGACAGACAGAGTAGAAAGACAGAATTCGTAGTTCATACAGGCTACTTCCAAATAACGTTTTCTCTATGGTTCTGTCCCCCCAATCATACATATCCCTAACCCTAATCCATTTTCTCATCCTATCCTCTTCCTTTAGTCCTTTCCAATGTCTCTTGCCTTCCACTCTACCATGCCTCATACTTTCACTCTCACCTCACACTTCCCCAGATTTTTCTTTCACTAACTGCCATCATTCAAATCTCCCTCCACAATTCTCTTCCCATTCCTTACTCCCTCTCCTCACTTTATCACCTCCATCTCTACTTCCATTACTTCCTCAATATTGTTAATCACTGGTTTTTAAACTAAGTTATCTTTACATGCTTGTGGGTGCAAAAATGGACATATATGGTTTAAATGAGACTAAATGAAGAGGCGAGAGTGTGAGAGAGTGGGAGTATGGATGGGGTATATGCATGGAAGTAGGTGAGAATCAGAGAGCAAAAGAGGATGTATGTATCATTGTGTGCAAGAGATGGAAGGAGAATATAAGTGAGTATGGATCAATTGGTTCAAGGATTGTGCGGATATGATTAAAAGTGGGAATACAAACATGGGCGATTGGGTGTATGTGCCAATGCAAGATTGTGCAAGCAGAGTGAAAGAAGACTTCTGAGCAACTGTGGAAGTGTGCATGGAAAAGTCTGGGAGGAAGACTACTCCATCCACCTTCAAGGAATGTGAAGGTGGATGGAGTAGTTGATAAGCTGGGTGTGCCTGCAGAAGTGGATGAGAATGGCAGTGCTCTAGTGGACATTTGTGCAGGGAGGGGGGTCGGTGCTAGCCAATACCCTCTTTAGGGACAAAATGATCCACAGGTATTTGTGGCGAGTGATGAGAAAGGTGGGTGGTGAACTGAATGAACAGAAGGCAATGACTGATTATGTGTGTGTGGATGACAGAATGAGAAGGTATGTTATGGATGCAAGTGCATACAGGGGTTGGGGGAATGGACTTTCTGACCACAACTTGATGGTGGTGAAAGTCAAGGTTCAAGTGCAATGGAGGACAGACGGAAGGAAGGACAGGAGGAAGCAGTCCATACAAGGAGGATTGAAAGGTTGCAAGAGGATAGAAAGAAGGCAGAATATAAGAAAGAAGTGGAGGAGCAATTGGGTAAATATGATTTGGAGCAGATGGGGTAGGTGGAAGGTATGTGCAAGATTTTCACAGAAGAAATCTCTGCAGCATGTAGGGTAGTGTGTTGGGTGAAGAGAACACAAAAGGGGGTGCAAAGAACGGCATGGCGGAATGAAGAGTTGAGGCAAGCTGTGACACAAAAGAAGAAAGCATATAGTGAGTGGATGGGAAGCAGAGGCATGGAGGAAGTTAAGAGAAGGAAGAGAGAGTTATATATAGACAAGAAGAGAGAGGTGAAAAGATTAGTTAGAGTAAAAGGAGAGTGGATGAGGAATTTGGAAGGAATCTGAGTGTAAAGTGGAGGAAGTTTAAGAAAATGTTCTGGAAGGAGGTAAAGCGAGTTAGACAGGGTGATAAAGAGGTTAGTAGGGGAGTGAAAGATAAAAATGGTAGATTGATAGTGGTGAAGGGAAAAAAAAGTGAGCTGATGGAGAGAACACTTTAAGGAAATGTTAAACACAGAGAATGAAAATAATGCGAGTATAAGTGGCTGGGGAATGGCTGGGAGGAGGAGGGTGATGAGAAGGGAGGAAGTGATAAGTAGGATAGAAGTAGTGGAAGCACTGAAGAAAGTCAAAATGAGGAAGGCCCCAGGAATTGATGGAGTGTGTGGTGAAACGATAAAGTGTGGGGGAGAGATACTGTAGTAGTAGAATGGATACAGAAGATGTGCGGATTGGCCTGGGAGGAAGGTAGAGCCCCGGAGTATTGGAAGTCAGGTATAATTATTCCCCTGTACAAAGGAAAAGGGGAAAAAGAAGTGTGTGTTAATGAAAGGGGCATTTGTCTTCTTAGTGTAATAGGCAAAGTACAGTATATGGTAGCATATGTATTGACAGAGGTAGGGAAATAACAGAGGAATTACTGTAGTTGGAGTAGAACAGGGAGGTTTTAGGAAGGGAAGAGGTTTTGTAGGTCAGATATTCATCCTTAGGCCTCTAGTGGAAACATTCTACAGTAGAGAAAGGAAAGAAGTTATATGTGGCCTTCATGGATCTGGAGAAAGCATATGAGAGTGGACAGACATGGAATGCAGAAAATACTACAAATATATGGAGTAAATGGGAAGTTGTTGAATGCCATGAAGAGCATGTATGAAGGTGCTAAGGCTGCAGTGTGTATGGATAATGAACTGAGTGAATTTTTCTCTCTGAACATTGGACTGAAACAGGGATGTGTCATGTCTCCACAGTTGTTCAATCTGTATATGGATGGAGTTATAAAAGAGGTACAAGGTAGAGCAGTGGATGTTGAAGCGACCCCAATGAGGGAGGGCAGCTTTTCAAAACTTCCTGTATTTTTGTTTGCAGATGATACTGAATCGTTAAGTGAACAAGAAGGGAAGCTGCAAGGTTTGGTGAATGAATTTAGGAGTGTGTTAGAATCGGAATCTAAAGGTGAATGTAGGGAAGTGTAAAGTTGTGGTCTTCAAGAGAAATGAAGTCACTGAATGTACAGTGTGGTTGGATGGTGAGAAAATGGTAAATCTATCTCTATCTATCTATTGCAAGACGCCTCAATCCCGTTTGGGGTGGCCACAAACAAATTGCCTCCAAGTCACCCTGTCCCCCGCCATTTCACTGCCCTGCTCCCAACTCACACCCCCCTCTTTCATATACCTTTCCACCCCATCCCTCCATCTCATCCTCGGCCTCTCCCTCCCTCTTCCCCCCTCCACCTCACTCATATACACTCTCTTCGTCAGTCTTTCACCCTCCATCCTCTCCACATGGCCAAACCACCTCAATGTGTTCCTCATAACGCTTCCTATCACATCCACATCCACACCACAACGCTCCTGTATATCCTCATTCGTCAGCCTGTCTCTCCATGTGACTCCACAGGCTCCTCTTAAATAACTCATTTCCACTGTTCTCACTCTTGACTTGTGTCCTTCCAACAACGTCCAAGCTTCACTTCCATACGTTAGAGTTGGTATCACAATACTGTCATGTAGTAACTTTTTCACTTCCATGCTCACTTCCCTGTTTCTTATCACTGCTTTCAAAGAACCAGCAACCTTTCTTCCCTGTTGTACCCTTTCATGCCCTTCACCCTCCAAACTTCCATTCTTACTCATCACACTCCCCAAGTACTTAAATGTTTTCACATTTTCCGTTTCCTCACCATCCAACCTCACTGTACTTTCACTGACTTCACCTTTCTCAAAGACCATCACTTTACTCTTCCCTACATTCACCTTTAGATTCCATTCCTTACACACTCTCCCTAACTCATCCACCAAGCCTTGCAGCTCCCCTTCGTCTTCACTTAACAACACAGTATCATCTGCAAACAACAGTACAGGGAGTTTCCAAACACTGCCCTCTCTCACTACAGCCACTCCAACATCCGCTGTCCTTCCTTTTATCTCTTTTATTACCCCATCCATATACAGATTGAACAACCATGGAGACATTACACATCCCTGTTTCAACCCAACCTTCAGAGAGAAAAATTCACTCGGTTCACCATCCACACGCCCTGCAGCCTTAGCACCATCATACATACTCTTCACAGCATTCAACAACTTCCCATCTTCTCCATATATTCTTAATACTTTCCACAATCCTTATCTATTCACCCTGTCATATGCTTTCTCCAAATCCATGAAGGCCGCATACAACTTCTTTCCCTTCTCTAGAAACTTGTCCACTAAAGATCCAAGAATGAATATCTGATCTACACAGCCTCTTCCCTTCCTAAAGCCTTCCTGTTCTTCTCCAACTAATTCCTCTGCTATTTCCCTAACTCTGTCAATAAGTATCCTACCATACACTTTTCCTGTTACACTAAAAAGACAAATGCCCCTATGATTACCACACACTTCTTTTTCCCCTTTTCCTTTGTACAAGGGAATAATTATACCTGACTTCCAATCCTTCGGGACTCTACCTTCCTCCCAGGCCAATCTGCACATCTTCCACATCCATTCTACTACTATTTCTCCCCCATGCTTCAGCATTTCACCA